>NC_087067.1:29982400-30089244 GCF_963678635.1 Symsagittifera roscoffensis | reverse complement strand
AGGTGGTCCGGGAGCTTAGTTGTTGGCCTGTCTGGCTATCGCTTGTGCGACTTCTGGTAAAGAGATTGGGCGGTCAAGGAGGTTGTAATAGTCATATAAGTCTTGGTCTTCTGGGAAACTAACGTCTTTCTCGCCTTGGAATAACTTTTCGAAGTGAGTGATCCACATATCTTGCTGTACTTGAGAGGGCATAGTGGAACTCTTCTTGCTACTCGAAATGCTCCAAAATTTGGATCGGTCAGCTTCTGCTGTGAAAATAATGGTTTCTTCACGATCTCTTTCGAATGAGGTGCGTTTTTGTCTGCATAGTGCCTGGTAAGACCGCTTCGCTTGGGAGTAGCTCTCCAAACTGCTTTCATCTGTGTTTGTGCGCTTCGTAGCAGCCCCTGTCGAACCATGGCTTTGAATGTCTTTTCTTGAACGGTTTCGAGATGTAGCTTATTTCGAGGAGATGAGAATAGCAATTGTTTGAATCTGACAAGTTCTGATACATGACAGCTGATTCTGTTTGTGAGCGTTAGGATTGAAGCGGAGGGCGTTTTGTTTCGTTTTGTCGACTTTCCCTACATGAAACACTATCCTGCAGGAAAAGATCTGATGTTTAGTCTGAAACATCTGTTGCGTAGTAGGAGTTGATGCTGTTATATTTTTTTGTAAAGAAAAGATCAACAGTGCTCGACCCGTTGTGGGAATAATAAGTGCGGTTTTCTGGCGAACTTATGCAGTGAAGGCCAGCAGCATGTAAGTTTTCACATAGGATCTCACCCCTTACATTATCTCCGTCAAGGCGGTAGCTGAAATCTCCACCAACTGTCTGGAATTGCCAGAAGTCAAGAATTATATCTTCAACGCTGGTGTTCGGTGGGTTGTAGCAAACAGCGATAGTGGGTAGGTTAACAGATACGCAAAGCATATTTTCCTTTCTATAAATCTCGATGCTTTTGCAGTCTAGGCTCTTGCTGACGCAAATTGATAAGCCTTCCATAGGCCGTCCTCGCAGTGGGTTCACGTCTTCGAGGAAGTAACAGTAAAAACCTGGTAAGAGACAAGAGATATTATCTGTAGTTTGTGTTTCTGTAGTTAGTAAATTATCTGCGTCAAGTTCATTGTTTGTAAAATATCCGTGTCAAGTTCATTTTTTGTCATTGATTGTAGTCATAGTGGAACCACCCTTTTATTATTATGATGATGATTATTATGATTATTATGATTACTATTTTTATTATTATTATTATTATGAAGACCACACAGAGAACAGAGCATCAAAAGAGTGATTCGCCAGTAGGACAGCATGTTGCAGAATGCTGTGGACAATCAGAGGCATTTGAATGGCGATTAATTGACAAAAGCAATAACGTTGAGAAATTATTAACATTGGAGGCTCTCCAGAAAAGTAAACGCAAGCCGCATCTGAACAAGCGCGGCGAGTACAAGAGCCGAGAGCTCACACTAAAATATTAGTCTGACACAAGGCATGTCAGATTGATTCGAATTTTTTTTTCGAATTGAAACGTACAGATTGACTAATTATATTATATTAGCCCCCAAAATAAATTCAAAAAGGTGAGAAAATTGGGAAAAAATTTTGGACATGTGTTGGAGAACGAAATAACTCCAAAAACTCCAGAATCGTTTTAATAAAAAGTGATATTCTTAGATACTCATAAATTTTATTATTAATAATTTTGATTGTAAAAATCTTTTAAACTAAATACTTAAACTAAAAACTAAAAACTAAATAGTTTCTAAAAAAAGTCAAATAAAATGGGTCCTTCCGTCATGCGACGGTACGTGCACAAGTTGGATAGGGCTGTACCAACGCTATATAAATACATCGGCAAAATTTTATGAAAAAATCAAGTTGATACTAAT
Source organism: Symsagittifera roscoffensis (assembly GCF_963678635.1). Classification (NCBI taxonomy): domain Eukaryota; kingdom Metazoa; phylum Xenacoelomorpha; order Acoela; family Convolutidae; genus Symsagittifera; species Symsagittifera roscoffensis. The sequence goes on along the minus strand of NC_087067.1, from coordinate 30,087,372 downwards.
GCATCAAGAGAATTGTCATTTAAAATCTACCCTCCTCGTTTATAGCACAGATAGAATTGTCTATGTTGGATGTATTTTTAAGATCTTTGCACCCCCTAAGGCAGAGGATTGCACTCCTCAGAAGTGCAGAACTTATTTTTGTTCTAATAAAGTTTATTGTGTCCGAGTATGATTCATCCCGTTTTTCGCTTAGTTTCTCTGCTAGTTTCTGGATGGTTTTTGTAGAGCCTGGTGCTGCTCCTCCGGTACACGCAAAAATTAGTGGAACAAAGCTGCTGTGTTCCAAATCCAGAACTCTTCTTTGTTATTTTCATGTTTTGACACTCTCTTGATATTTGTAGGCGTCAGATATAATTTGGGGCAGGATTTAGCATGGGGGTTGAAAATTTTTACATCGAAAAAGAATCGGCTGAATCGGTCTCTCCAAAGTCCATTTGCCTTGACGTCAAGTCGAGCGTCATCTTCAGTGGTAGTTGTTTTGTTGTGAAAGCTTTCGCCTTTCAACGATTGAAGTTTTGGCTCTCTTTCAACATCATGGCACACTTTGTCCAGGAGTGTCGCAAAGGTATCTCGAACTTCATTATGTCTTAGGTGAGTGTATCCACCTTTGCGACAGTGTAGAGTGTGGGTCAGTGTGAACGGTTGTCCACGTGGGCATGTATGTGGGATGTTTGGCGGTTCCCATCCATATCTCAGATGTAATCGATCTTTAAACTCTGATTTGTTGAGGGAAAAATTGTATCTTTTTAAGGGTAGCACGCTTAGCCAACTCGATGCTTCTTTCTCTGACGCTAGACTTATTGTCAGTTTTTTTTCTGATGAGCAATTTTCCATAATTTTAGTCTTTTTTGAGAGTGTGATGTTCTGTCTCTCAGTTTTGATGTTTCTATTTATCAGAGTTTGTTCCGTTTCAGCTATTTCTGGATCACTGTTTTCTAAAGGGTCACAAATGGCTTATGAACACTCATAATTTCTGGAGAAGTCCGTGTTACTGAGGAGGTCTAATCCTCCCATTCTTAGTGGTAGTGCAAAAAGGTTGCTATCTTCATCGGTTATATGGTTTTCACCAGTAATACTAGGAAGTAGCTGATGTCTTACATTTTTCTCAATTTCATCCATTTTCTTAAATTCTTCCGGAGCTGTTCTGGTTTGAAAGCTTAATTTACTTTAAACTCCCTTTGTGTAGCAGGAGTGCGCATTTTGTGGTGATGTTTTAGCTATTTTGGAAAGCTTTTCAGTTAGGGTAGCTGTCTTTTCAGTTTCGCTTTCCATGTATTTATCGCATGCTGATGGTGTTCCGATTATAATAATAATATTAATAATAATAATAATAATAATAATCATAATAATAATCATATGAATTTAGCGTACGCAAGGGGTTTCCCGCAAAGTTTCAGTTCAGTTAGTTAGACATATTTCTGCAGTTGTTTCGGGTACAGTCGCACAGAATTTTCCAGCTACAGGGGTTGGAGTCATCGAATCGTGTCTCAAAATGCTCCCACATCCATTGCAGCAACCGTCCTTTGAGTCCTATCGTGTTGGTAAAGTCCACTTTTTGAAGAACCAAATTAGCCAGCCTCTTTGCATGAAACCAGAAATTTTTTTCACAAACATTTTGCAGGGCGTGTACATTCAAATAAATGAGATCTTGTATTAGCTAGGTCATTTTTGGCGGAAAACGGTCAGAAAAAATGTCGTCGTAGTGATTATTGAGGATTTTAGATAGTAGAAGTAAATTATTGAGCTGAATGTACATGGGTAAAGGCAGTATTCCTAGACGTTGAAGCGACGCTTTGTAATTAGGATCTGTTGCAATCCATTTGCATGCATTGCGTTGACCACCTTCTAAGAGTTTCATTTCTTCGACGTTGAATTGATAGCACGCTGAACCATATAGAAAAACTGGAATCAACATGGATTTGAACAGATTAAATTTGGTCTTGGTATTAAGAGGCAGTGGGTTGCGCTTAAGCATGCATAGAGTGTTGAGGGCTTTTCCTCTTCTAGCTTTAATATGCGATGTCCAGCCTAAATCCAATTTTACAATTATTCCTAGATCTTTTTCTCCTGAGACTTTCTTAATTAAAATTGAGTCGAAGTTAAAGTCGCTACTTGTGAGACGTTTAAACGGTAGGTGAGTGCATTTTGACGCATTGAACGCAATCTGGTTTTTTGAATCCACGTGAAGATGTTATTTAGGTCATTCTGAAATTATGCGTTAAGTGTACCAATTCGTATGAACTTTGCGTCGTCTGCGTATAGAAAGCTGTTGGAATGATTACATACACTTGGTAGGTCGTTAATCATGACAAGAAAAAACAATGGCCCGAGGATTAATCCTTGAGGAATACCGCTTGTGACATAGAAAAATTGGGACAGACAGTCTTTGATTTTGACACATTGTGTTCTATTTGTCAAGTAGTTATAAATTAGCTTTAACATTTTGCCTCTGATTCCCAAGGAGTAGAGCTTATCAATCAGAATACCGTGATCTACCTTATCAAAAGTTTTCTCGAAATCGGTATATATTACGTCTACTTCTTCATTTTTGCTTATAGCTGAATATATGGTATCAAGATAGAGCAGCATTTGGATGGTCCCTGACCTTTTCGCGCAAAATCCGAATTGGTTGTTGTGCAACATAGGTTCTAGTTGTTTATATAGGTCGATGAAAAGAACTTTTTCGAAAATTTTGCTGGCAATATTAAGTAGTGATATTGGTCTGTAGTTACTTATCGAGGCCTTGCTTCCTTTCTTTTTAAAAATTGGGCTGACAATAGTGTTTCCATTGATCAGGGTAACAACAGGTCTGGAGTGCTTTATACAAGAGATGGTAGAGAGGGCTTTAAAAGTTCATTACAACGCTTAAATCAAACAGGAGGTAGTAGATCGGGACCTCTCGACTTACTTAGATCTAGATCATTACACTGTTGGGCAATCAGATTCCTGTCTGGTTCTATAATAAGAATTATTTGTTTAACTGTGTGCTCTTGTTTTTCAAAACAGGATGGTTGAGAAGAGATTATAAATGCTGAGTTAAAAAACTTGGCGAAGAGATTAGCTTGCTCTGGCAAGGTTTTCGCAACTGAATTATCAAGTTTCCTGACGGAAGGTAGTTCTGAGTTACGGAACTTTCTATAGTATTGAAACAGGGCTTTAGTATCACGCGAGTTAGACAGATGATGTTCGTATTCGCTTCAACCCTTACGTTATCTCCGTCAAGGCGGTAGCTGAAATCTCCACCAACTGTCTAGGAATTGCCAGAAGTCAAGAATTATATCATCAACGTTGGTGTTCGGTGGGTTGTAGCAAACAGCGATAGTGGGTAGATTAACAAATACGCAAAGCGTATTTTCCTTTCTATAAATTTTGATGCTTTTGCAGTCTAGGCTCTTGCTGACGCAATTTGATAAGCCTTCCATAGGCCGTCCTCGCAGTGGTTTCATGTCTTCGAGGAAGTAACAGTGAAAACCAGGTAAGAGACAAGAGATATCATCTGTAATTAGCGTTTCTGTTAGAAGTAAAATATCCGTGTCAAGTTCATTGTTTGTAAAATATCCGTGCCGAGTTCATTGTTTGTCATTGGTTGTAGTCATAGTGGAACCACCCCTTTATTATGATTATTAGTATTAATATTATTATGATTATTATGAAGACCATACGGATAACAGAGCATCAAAAGAGTGATTCGCCAGTAGGACAGCATGTCGCAGAATGCTGCGGACAATCAAAGGCATTTGAATGGCGATTGAATGACAAAAGCAATGACGTTGAGAAATTATTAACATTGGAGGCTCTCCAGAAAAGTAAACGCAAGCCGCATGTGAACTCGCGCGGCGAGTACAGGAGCCGAAAGCTCACAAAAAAATATTACTCTGACACTAGGCATGTCAGATTGATTCGAATTTTTTTTTTCGAATTGAAACATACAGATTGACTAATTATCCTATATTAGCCCCAAAAATAAATTCAAAAAGGTGAGAAAATTGGGAAAAAACTTTGGACATGTGTTGGAGAACGAAATAACTCCAAAAACTCCAGAATCGTTTGAACAACTATGTAATATTCTTAAATACTCATAAACTTTAATATTAATAATTTTGATTGTAAAAATCGTTTAAACTAAATACTTAAACTAAAAATTAAAAACTAAATAGTTTCTAAAAAAAGTCAAATAAAATGGGTCCTTCCGTCATGCGACGGTACCAACGCTATATAAATACATCGGCAAAATTTTATGAAAAAATCAAGTTGATATTAATGCATCAAGAGAATTGTCAATTAAAATCTACCCTCCTCGTTTATAGCACAGATGGAATTGTCTATGTTGGATGTATTTTTAGGATTTTTGCAACCCCTAAGGCAGAAGATTGCACTCCTCAGCAGTGCAAAACTTATTTTTGTTCTTATAAAGTTTATTGTGTCCGAGTATGATTCATTCCGTTTCTCGCTGAGTTTCTCTGCTAGTTTCTGGATGGTTTTTGTAGAGCCTGGTGCTGCTTCTCCGGTACACGCAAACATTAGTGGAACAGAGCTGCTGTGTTCCACATCCAGAACTCTTCTTTGGTATCTTAATGTTTTGACACTCTCATGATATTTGTAGTCGTCAGATGTAGTTTGGGGCAGGACTTAGCATGGGGGTTGAAAATTTTTACATCGAAAAACGTTCGGCTGAATCGGCCTCCCCAGAGTCGATTTGCCTTGACGTCAAGTCGAGCGTCATCTTCAGTAATGGTTGTTTTGTTGTGAAAGCTTTCGCCTTCCAACGAGTGAAGTTTCGGCTCTATTTCAACATCATGGCACACTTCGTGCAGGAGTGTCGCAAAGGTATCGTGAAATTCATTATGCTTAGGTGAGTGTATCTTCCTTTGGGACAGTGTAGAGAGTGGTTCAGTGTAAACGGTTGTCCACGTGGGCATGTATGTTGGATGTTTGGTGGTTCCCATCCCTATCTCAGGTGTAATCAATCTTTAAACTCTGATTTGTTGAGGGACAAATTGTATCTTTTTAAGGGTAGCACGCTTAGCCAATTCGATGCTCCTTTCTCTGACGCTAGACTTATTGTCAGTTTTTTTTCTGATAAGCAATTTTCCATAATTTTAGTCTTTTTTGAGAGTGTGATGTTCTGTCTCTCAGTTTTGATGTTTCTATTTATCAGAGTTTGTTCCGTTTCAGCTATTTCTGGATCACTGTTTTCTAACGGGTCACAAATGGCTTATGACCACTCATAATTTCTGGAGAAGTCCGTGTTACTGAGGAGGTCTAATCCTCCCATTCTTAGTGGTAGTGCAAAAAGATTGCGATCTTCATCGGTTATATGGTTTTCACCAGTAATACTACGAAGTAGCTGATGTCTTACATTTTTCTCAATTTCATCCATTTTCTTAAATGCTTCCGGAGCTGTTCTGGTTTGAAAGCTTAATTTACTTTAAACTCCCTTTGTGTAGCAGGAGTGCGCATTTTGTGGTGATGTTTTAGCTATTTTGGAAAGCTTTTCAGTTAGGGTAGCTGTCTTTTCAGTTTCGCTTTCCATGTATTTATTGCATGCTGATGGTGTTCCTATAATAATAATAAAAATAATAATAATAATAATAATAATAATAATAATCATAACAATCATAATAAAAATCATAATAGCAATCATAATAATATGAATTTAGCGTACGCAAAGGGTTTTCCCCCACAGTTTCATTTCAGTTAGTTAGACATATTTCTGCAGTTGTTTCGGGCACAGTCGCACAGAATTTTCCAGCTACAGGGGTTGGAGTCATCGAATCTTTTCTCGAAATGCTCCCACATCCATTGCAGCAACCGTCCTTTGAGTCCTTTTGTGTTGGTAAAGTCCACTTTTGAAGAACCAAATTAGCCAGCCTCTTTGCATGAAACCAGAAATTTTTTTCACAAACAAATTTTGCAGGGCGTGTACATTCAAATAAACGAGATCTTGTATTAGCTAGGTCATTTTTGGCGGAAAACGGTCAGAAAAATTGTCGTCGTAGTGATTATTTAGGATTTTAGATAATAGAAGTAAATTATTGAGCTGAATATACATGGGTAAAGGCAGTATTCCTAGACATTGAAGCGACGTTTTGTAATTAGGATCTGTTGCAATCCATTTGCATGCATTGCGTTGAACACCTTCTAAGTGTTTCATTTCTTCGACGTTCAATTGATAGCACGTTTCTGTTATTCTCTACGGCGGTTTGTACTTTTTCATTCATTGCAATCACCGAGGCACATTGCGAATCTTTTTGTTTGCGTAATGTTGACAGTTGTTTCATTGAACTTGACGTCTCAGGAGTTATCCAGGGAGGAAGATTTTGTTTATGTTGAGTTCTACTCGGGATGAATTTTGGCAGAAAGCTATGAATCCATTCATACCATAATTTAACTATTTTTTGTATTATTTGACCAGCAGTAACATGAGAAGTTGTGGATTGAAAACGCATCGTTTACACCGTTGAAGTCAGCTTTGCAATAGCTATCGAAACTGTTTTTACTAACTGTGGAGCTTCTCTCGAGTTCCTTTATGCGTATTATTGAGTTAATAGGTTTGTGATCAGATTTTGGTGCAGTAAATACGTCGAGTGGTAGGGTGTCGATTATTTCAACCTGGTTGCTAACAAGGACTAAGTCAAGTATATTAGCGTTCGTTGTTTTGATATGAAGAGTTTGAGTTAAGCTTAATTTATCTATTTTGTCAGGTATACATTGATGGAACGGTTCTGAGGTTTGAATGGACTAGTCAATTGAAGAACGATTAAAGTCTCCGTTTATTATACGATGATTTGCATTGCAGTTCGACAAGAAGTCCATTAGCTGACAAATATGGAAAGGCTCCAAATAATATTTGCTGTTAGGAGGAGGAAATAGCATGTGGTACTTAGTAATGTGTCTTCGGAAGATTCCCAGATTATAGCGGTGCAATAACCTTGAAATTGGTCAGGAAGAGAGATTTCATAGCATTTTATTGCAGACTTTGTTGCAATAAGGACCCCACCGTGGGCTGTTTTTCCATTTTGTTTGATGTTTCTGTCATAACGAAATATTTTGAAGCCAGGGAGGAATAGTTCGGAGTCGCTGATGTTAATTGTGAGCCATGTTTTGCTTAAACAGATGATGTCAAAGTTGTTGGTGAAGACAAAGTTTGATAGAGATACGAGCCTACTTGAGTTCACTAAGCTTCGGGTATTAAAAGTAAGAATCGACTAATCAGTAAATTGGTCAGTTTCGTAACTCAAAGCAAGTCAACATTCACTTAAATCTACTACTGCTCCATCTAGCAAGAGATCTAAATTACGAATTTTTCATCGGCTAGGATCCGTGTTTTCTTTGATCAGACTTCTTCTTTTTTTCAAGATTTTGCGTTCTTGTTCTTGCTCAGTCTTATTCAACGATTTGCTGATGTACACTTTGAGTTTTTCGTCTGCGGTACCATCGTATTGCTTCAGTCTGAAGGCACTCGCAAGTACCTTGTACGCAGTCATTTTGTCGCGAAACTTGACTTAAAATGTTCTTGATCTTATCGACTCAGATCTGAATTTTCCCATACAGGTTGCTGATGTTATTGCTTCCTTTTGTATTTCGAGATGTTCCATGATTGAAATCATGGCTTTTTCTTCAAGTTGTATTATGTTTAGCTGTCTGGGATTCTTTTCAGAGCTGACAGATTTGAACTCCGGTATACCGGAGATCCTCACCTCACATGTTTTTATCATCTTCGGAGCTTTTCTGTTTCAACAGTGCTGAGATGTAGCTACCCTTGGAGGTTTCCCCTGCTGATCGCGTTTCTGACATTGCTGATCCTTTAACGTCATCGTGCACTTTTTTTATTGAAGTTTTGATAGCATTAAGGTCGTTCTGAATGCTCTCTTTTTCGTTGAACTTTATTTTTCATTCTTTGAAAAGACAAACAATGTTGACTTTTTTCGTTTTGCTTAGGAACTTGTTTAGATCATCGTCGTGAGCAGACAAGATTTGATCAAGTGAGGGATAGTAGTTCGCATCTACCGAAACAAGGCGAGTCCTGTCCTCATCCATGATATCGATATGGGTCTACTAGGTACTGATTACTTGTCTTAAAACTTTTTTGCAATGAATCCCGAGAGGAAGACCTATTTGCCAAGCCTTACAAACAGCGGAGCGGAAAAAGGAAGGGGAGGGGTTTGACTTTAACAGTGAATCCAGAAAAGGAGACCTATCTGTTAAAGTCGAAACGAGGGCACTAACCTTATCCCGTGTAAGCTCCGCACAGACAACCGGTCGCTCGATTGCACTCGTAAGTGTTGGGTCGTCGCTCGCTGACACTTACAGAATTATCTTCGTAAAAAACCCGTTTCTTCAAGATGCTTCTTGGTCCACTCAAAGCTGACTCGTTGAGGTGGACGTGATCTCGCTCGGTGACGTGGTTCTCACAGTAAATCTGTTCAAATAGGCCTCGGAAAACCCAACGAGCGCCAACTGCTTGTTTTTCTATCTTTCGATTTACTGCGAAGTGTCGGATGAGATCGTGGTCCTGAATTGATTCGCGTTCGGCTTCAGGGGGATATCGAGCGGGAATGCCAAGTACAAAGACACGTTCGCAGACGTGGAGCAGATGGTTTGCTAGGCTGACTATACGATCAGTTACTTCCTCTACGCTTGCCGTAGATGGTAGGTAGCCGTTATACTGATCGTTTCCGTCCGCGAATATTACAATTTTGTCGTATTGAACTTTTCCTGGCACAAACATGTACAGATCGTGAATTTGAGCTCCGGGTAACCAGAGGATGTTGATGTTGCTAAAATTCTAAATATCTGGCTCGTGAGTCTGCAATCAATATGCTTCGAATATGGCTATCCTTGAAGATATGGAATCGCATTAATACTATAGGGACCACCACGGCTGTCCCATATCAATCAGTCATCTAGAAAGACACTAGTTAATAAGTTTATCCGATCCAGGTATTTAATAAGTTTATCCGATCCAAGTTTATCCGATCCTATAACCGATCCAAGGACTCTAAAACCGTCCAATATTGTTATATTTGTGCCTTCAAATATTTTTATGGCGCTGTCACGACGGTTTTCTTTTACTATGAGTTGACACTTGGAAGGCTTCACATTGTATCCGAAAGCCTTTCCGTGCACATCCAAGTTGTCCAGTATTGCGCGGAGTCTCTTAAGATCACCTGCAGCGCTTCCATCATCTGCGTACCATTTTTGGGTGACATTTGGTTTTTGCAGGAGCTCAATCAGTGGAATCATCCCAATTCCGTACCTAGCCATTGCGAGGGGATCACCTTGCATTGTGCCTTCGGTAGATGTCAAAACCGTGCTATTTGAGGGATGTTTATATGAGTTTGCCAGCGCATGATGTAGCGCCGGACAAAGGTTTTCTACATTTTTTAGAGTTATCTATTGAGCGAGTTGAAGGCATTTTCTGCATCAGTAAGTAGTATGCCGTCCGTTTCTGGTTTCTCAAACTCTTTCCTCAAGCTGTGGATAGCATATTTGATTCCACACTTCTAGCCTAAGCAGTGTTGGAAGTTTTTTCTGAGATTTTTAAGGTCTGATTTTATACATTGGGTGATTATTATGACAATTATTCTTCTCAGAATTTCGCCTATACCAATGCGCCGTACCCCTGGATTTTTGTCCAGAGGTATCAGGCGACACGAGTTGTACGCCGTTAGGTTTTCATGGGGAAAAACTTTAGTTGTTATTGTATAGCATTGTTTAGCAATTGTTTTGCAAAGCTCGATTGATGTCTGGTTGAAGTGAGTTAACATCCTTCTCCATTCGCACGCATCTAGACCTGAGGGACCGTGGCTTCCGTGCGTTTCCAGTGTTGATTTTCGAACAGTCTTGGCGTTTATTTGTTCGAATATAGAGGGGTGGTATGGCATTGTGTCTTCACTTACTTCGGTTATATAGTTAGTGTTCGCTATTTTGGCTTGAAGGTGTTTTTCTTTCAGGATACTAAGGATTGTTTTTTAATCAATGATTTCGTTTAGGGGAAGTACTCCTTTTGTTTTCTTGTCTGAAAGGCAGCCAATGGCAGCAGATATTATGCCTGTACTCATTAGTTTATCGAATTGCTCAACTTCCTTGTTTACTTCGGACTTCTTCTGTTTTGGATGTCTAATTTGGAGAGCTTTCGCTTCAGTGAAGAGTTTGTCTAATAGGCCTTGCTTTCATAAAATTATGCGGCGGCTTAGTGTTTTAGAATTTGATCCGTTTGTTTCTGATTTAGTTTTGGGGAGCAGTAGATGTGGGAGAATCATTGCTGCTTTCATTGCGACGTTAGAATTTGGTGTTTCTTCTACCAATGTCCACAGCTGCTGGTTCAGTAATTCTATGAATTGGAAACCGGGCTTGTTCTTGCTTAGAATTATGAAGCGCGGTTTCCAGTTAACGACATTTTTATATATGTCGTTTATTTTAATTTCAAGTTCTTGGTCAATAGTTACCAGGGGTCAAAGGGGGCTGTAGTGATTGCTGGGAGGCGATGGATACGATTGTGTTGCGTTGGGCAGTACGTTTTTTTCAGGTGTTGATGGTGATGTTTCTTTTTGAGTTGTGCTGGGGGCTGTGCTTGTTAGTTTTTGAATTGTGATGGTTGCTGTGCTTGTTGGTCTGCTGGTGGAGTTGGGCTCTTTTGCAAAGTTCTCGGGGGTGCATTGTATGCAGGAGAACCCATCGTAGTAAAATTTGCTGCGCTGTAGCCCGCTACATGAGACATGGATGTAAGCTTTGCAAATGACACACCATATGCCTCCTTTTCGGAGGTGGCGTTTGCAATTATGGCGGTGCGTTTGATCGGCCATAATTTGGCAGCGAGGAGGGTAATTTTATGGTGAATATATACAAGTTAGCTGAGCGAGCAATAAACTGAAGATTTTGTTGCCATAAAAAGAAAAATGAATACCAACTTTACAAAACATATTAGCCCTAAAATTAACGTTTAGATTGGGGGAAATAATACGGATTCTTTAGTGATTAAATGTATTAATAAGGCAAAACAAAGAGTTATTTAGAGTAGCAAGTTTTCTGTTTGTGAAGTGATTATTTGCAGAGAGGATGGTTAGGGGGATAATTAGCACATTTGGGTTAAACTTATGAATTATCAAATTTATTAAAAATCTCCAATCATTAGCAAAGTGTGAAACCGTAGATGAGTTATCATTAAATCCGGCTACGATAGTAACACAGTTCAGTTTCTGCGAGGGGTAGCGCGAGACAGTGGCGGCAAGGCCGGCTAGCTTTGCACCTCTGTACGAGTGAACCGTAGCTCCGACATCTTTGGGGCTGCAGTACTTGGTCCTTGAGGTTGCTATTTCCAGTTTCCTGCTCCACTTGGGTAGCCACTTCGGCCTGTATTTCGGCACGTGCATTCACTAAACAGGGTACAAAATGGGCAAAACAAGAGAAAGATTGGATTGTAAAATGGATTGTAGAAAAATAGATTTAATATACAAATATCAAACAAGAAATGAAAGCGATTACAACCTGGTTTTTCACGGTTGGAGATTCCGGTGGGGATGTCCGGGTAGAGGGGAAGTATCACTGCTTGACGAGCTTGTCTTTAAAACCCGGTACCGGTCCTTCTTCTTACAAGCGTACCATTATGAGCGTATCATGTCACATGAAACTATTTAATAAGTTTATCACAACAGCGAGGCTTAGTGTTCACCACTCAAAGAACATCACAACTCAAAGAATCGTTTTAATAACCATGTAATATTCTTAGTAGTAGTAGTAGTAGTAGTAGTAGTAGTAAAAGACTTAAATCTCATCGAGGTTATAACAAAATAGATGTTTTGAGATTATATTAGCACCGACAGAGGGAACAGTTACATTTAAGGTAGTATGTGCATGGGTTGGAGACGTCAAATCCCGCAAGACGATCGAGAAGGACGCGATGCAGGTTCTTCTTGAACGGATGTAGGGAACTCTTGAAATTGACACCACATGCGGATAGAAGATTGGCGTTTGTAGCCGAGCGGGCGAAGAAGTTGCGGTCGCACTGGAACTTCCTGGTCTTCCTTTGCCTAAACACCATACTGGGCGCCAGACGGGTTGAAACATCAGACTGCGACGCGAGTACTTCATAGTCATCAGGATTAATGTCAGTCTGCTTGTTAACGATTTTCCAGAAGAGAATCATGTCGATAACAATAATTTGGAAACAAATAGGGAGAATATCGAGGCTACGGATATTGGCAGTATAGTCATCGATTCCAGTTATCCACCTCAGAGCACGACTTTGGTAACGCTCAAGGCGTCTTAAATATTGGCGGTCATGTGACCAGACGGGAGAGCTATAGAGCAGTACAGATAGGACACATGATCGGTATAGATTCAGCTTCGCAAAGCGAGGCGTATGATACGGGATAGTACGACGAATAAACTGAAGCATTTTCCCACTTTTGGCCAGCATTTTGAGTGCGTGTGAATGCCATTTGAGGTCACCCTGGATTATGACCCCGAGATTCTTGATCTCAGACACCTCGGTGATTGGACAGCCACCAAGTTCCAGATTAACATCAGAGCTGCAGACCAGCAGCAGTTTAGTCTTTTCATTATGGAACTCGAGGCCGTTGAGTGTTGTCCACTGATGGAGTGAGCTAATATCAGCTTGGACATCAGCACTGCTAGTACTGGTACAAATCTTTAGATCGTCAGCGAACAGAAAGTAATCAGAGTTCTGAATGCAGTCGCAGATATCGTTAAGGTAAATGACGAAAAGAAGTGAACCTAGCAACTGCACTGGGGTACGCCAGAAGAGACAGGCTTGCGATCAGACAAATGGTTGGCAACCTTCACAACCTGGTGTCTGTTTTGTTTTCAAGATAGGACTGGAATAGAAGAGTAAACCTCTCGTCAAACCCAAATTTAGAGAGTTTCATAAGAATCTCCGAATGCGGAACGGAGTCAAAGGCCTTCTTTATGTCAAAATAAACAACGGAAGTTGGAATGTTGCCATCAAGATTGTTGTAAAGGAGATCAAAATATGCGATGAGATGAGTGACGGTGCTACGACGAGTCATGAAACCAAATTGTTGCCGAGAGATTTTGTGGCGTGTCCGTGGATACACAAAATTGAATATAAGCCGCTCGAGTACCAAAGAGAGTTTCGGAAGGATGCTGATTGGACGGTAGTTGACAACTAGACGACGAGCACCAGATTTGAGCAAAGGAGTGACGTGCGATGTCTTTCAGAACTCAGGACACTCCGCCACTGACAGAATGTGGAGAAACAGGTAGTACACAGCGGTAGATATGAAACGAGAACAGTTACGCAAGACGAATGAAGGAATGTTGTCACATCCATGTGCACTTGAGTCATCACACGATTGAAGCAGATTCTCGATGCCGTCAACGGAGATTGTTAGGTCATCAAGGCAGATAGGCGTAAGGGTATCAGTAGCAGACCCTAGGTGCTGCGTGACAGCAGGTTTATAGACAGAACAAAAATAGTCATTGAAGAGGTTCGCTATGGAAGCGTTTCAACTGGCTTCGCGATGATTCCATTGCATGACAGCAGGGATAGGCGAGGAATTTGACAGCAGGCGTAGGAATTTGAAACATTGTCTGGTGTCTCCCGATGAGAGTGAATCCAAAAGGCATGCTTTATCAGCATCAATTGAACAGGTGAGCTCATTTGCCAAAGATCTGCATTTGAGCACAGCAGGAAGGCTCCACGCCTTCTGAAAAGCTCGATCTGCAGTGTTCTTTTGGTTTGCGACATGCATCGTGTGAGAGGAGTAGTAGTAGGGAGAATCAACACGTTTGCATCGCTTTCTGGGAAGCGAGAGATCGAGAGCTTGACTGAACAACAGCTGCCAATCATGACAGAAAGAGGCACAGTGGACAATGGTGGAGAAGATATAGGAATACAGATTCGAGAGGTTGAAAGCAAACAGGTTGTCATCAAACTGACTGCGTGAGAAACAGAGAACAGGTGGGCGGCTGGGCGTGTCTATTGAGAGACTGAAAGTCACCGGGTAGTGGTCAGAGAGCTGATGACCGGAACGAATCACATTACAGTCGAGATCATCCACACAAAATACCAGGTCGAGGATATTGCCGCAACGATGGGTGGGTTCATCAATCAGTTGCTGGAGGTTCATATCAGATAGGAAGTCCAATAAAGTGTTTTCAGGAGAATTGTTTGACGTGTTGCTTCCCCAGCACACACCAGGAAGATTGAAGTCACCAAGCAAGATGATGTTGTGCAGAGAATTCAAGCTACGAAAGTTCTCAAAAACAGAGCGATAGTAATTGAAACACGAGATGAGTTGCTCGCAGCTGTGTCGGTACTTGGAACCGACGGGAGGGTTGTAGATAAGAATAATAAGATAGCAGAAAGTATCCGAGTATGCAATACAAGACACGCTGAATTCGAAGTGAGATGCAGAGACGTCGAGTAATTTGATGTCACGGGTTGGTTCGCAAGCAATCAGTAGACCACCGTGTTTTCCGACATCGCGGTCAGCTCGCGATACAACTGATATATCACAACCAGGGAAGAGCTCAGCGTCGGCAATGGAACAATTTAACCACGTCTCAGTGACAAAAATCAGGCATGCTTTATGATGAAATGTGAGTTGAGAGAGTAGTAGACGCTTGTTAAGTGAATATAGAGATTGTGCATTGACCAGGAGGCACGATGATTGTCATTTGGCCTTGACGACCGAATTGGGTGCGACTGTGTCATTTGGTAGCTGAACAAGTTCATCTTTATAGTACAGTTTCAAGTCACGAATCTTGAAATCAGCTCTCAGTTTGCCGCTCTGGATCATATTGTGTCGGGTGGAAAGTATTTTCTTCTCCATGACGCGTTGCTCGCCCGTAAGCGACTGGGAAATGTACACGGGGTAATCAAATGACTTCAAAAGTGAGCTCTTTGCCAGACATTTCCTGGCGGACCACGGGTTGGTGAAGGTCACCAAGAGTGTGCGCGGTCTTGACTTAGCCGATTCTTCGTCAGTTTTTGGCTTAACAAATTTGCCAAGCCTTCTGACAGCAGAGATGTTCGCAGCTTCATATTCTCCAATGTGAGAGAAAATAGCTTTGAGACTCGCGGAATCCGACTGGATGTTTTCAAACAGGTTACTCCCCTCTTCGGGGATTCCATTGACGCGCACTGTGCAAGATGTATCTTCAATTGCCTTTGGGCTTGGGGGAAGTTTGACCGGTAGTTTACACGCGGTGTCAAGTTTCTCATTGAGACAACACAACGTTCGACTAACGGCGGTAAGCACGTGTCCAGTGCCTTTTTGACAACAGCTTCGATTTGAGATGGATCAAAACCCTTGACAGGTGTGGTGTTCTTTCTTTGGTCAAAACATGGCTGGCAGAACCAGCACGAAGTACCCACAGATGCAAGAATGTTCAGTTGTTCATCCGACAAAGCAATACAATTCCCGTGAAACCATACGTCGCAACCATCACACAGTATCCCAGACTCGTTTCGATGGACTTTCTTAGCGCAGATTCCACAGTTGGAATTTCCACCAGTGGATAGTGGAAAATGATTTATAATGATATGAAACTATTTAATAAGTTTATCACAACAATTAGGCTAACGTACTCTTAGATACTCATAAATTTTAATACTAATAATTTTGATTGTAAAATATTTTAATACTAATAATTTTGATTGTAAAATATTTTAAACTAAATACTTCAGTTAAAGACTATTAGTTGTATATACCTGATGATGCTAGCTATAGCGAAAAAGTTCGTATTTTAATTAAAATTGTATTGACTTATAACTATTTTAAACATATGAAGACTATCTTCTGCCACTTGGGGTTGCTGTCATTTCTTTCTTCGTTGTATTTCTAGATTTGAGGTAGGCCCTCGGACACAGTAGACAAAGTTGTCAGCATTTTCACCATCCCTCTCCTTGGCTGTATTTATTCTTTCGCTGATCAGTTCTCTGGTTTCTTTTGATTAGTAATAAGAAACTAATGTTTTTGTAACAATTGTCGGCTATTTTTCAGGGCTGTAAAATTTTTCGCTTTTTCCTTGTGCTCCATGACTAGTTTTAAGGCCTGCTTTTAATATTAGTTTGATCATTTGCATTAGATTCACCGATACTAATGGCGCTGTTCACTGTGATTTCTTGGCATTGGAGTCCATTTCGACAGAAATCAGCGAAGAAGGATAAATCATTGTCTTGTCTTTGTTTTGCAATCAGTTTTTTGCTCTCAGGTACTCTAAATACGACCACTTTTGCTTCTCTTTTATCGTTCTGCCTTTTTTCTTTTCCTGGTTGCTCCAGAGTTTCTCGCATGTTCCATGACATTTTTATTTCTTGAGGAATTTTGACTTAATTAGCAAGAATGTTGTCTTGTTTTTTTTTTCGAAAGTGTTCCGCATGGACTCTAGCTTTGAGTCTATTGGTTAGTCGATAGCTACAGAGATCTTTTGCAGTGAGTTAGAGTTTTCTGCTAATTTTTTCTCGATTTCCGTTACTTTTGCGATCGTTTTCCACTCCTCTTGTAACACCTTCCCTTCAACTGCACAGTTGGGACATAGCCACTGAAGTCCGCTTATATTTTCAATTGATGAACGCAAGTTTAATGGTACATTTGAGCAGGTACCACCATCAAACGAAGTTCCACAGTGGATACACTGAGAGAGTTATCTGTACATTCGTTTTTGCATTCACCACAAGGGTACTATGCAGACGCATTGCCCGTTTTTGTTGCTTTCGACATTTTTTAGATCAATTCAGCCTTCACACCAGCTAAGGATTTAGAAGTCCGTTTTGATCCAAAAAGGTTGTTAGTCGAAGAATCAGTTAGTTGAGGATAAATATGTTAACATTTGAGCGCACCAGTGGAAATCTATAGCTCTCGTTTTTTTTTTTCAGAGTTTCGATTGATGAGAAGACTCAGTTAATGGCAGGTTGAGGAATAAATTGATTGCCTAATCACTAGGATTAATAAAAAAAAATTAATTCACAATCAACCATTGATTATGATTTTCATCATCTTTCGAGGAAGCCGTTATAGTTTGTATTTTACTCAACTCATTCGATAAGTAATAGAAATCAAAATCAGTAGGAATAATTAAGGACCAGTAGAAATTTGATCAGTAGGAGAAATCAAGGAATCTGAGTAATTTAGGTGAATAGATGCAGAAAATTAGCGTCGGCAGGCCCCTATCCGAAATGTGCTCAGACTGTATTTGACCCTTGTATTTGACTGTTCTTTTTCAAATTATATTTTTGGTTTGAATAACATAGTTTTTCGCGAATTTTTCAGTGATATATTTGAAAAATTTATACTGCTTAAACAATAAATATATGAAACAGTTTTTTATTTTATTAAAGATATTTCTCAATCAGTCTTTTATTTCAGGAATTTCTTTTCACGCAAACTCAAGCATTAGGTCTCAATCGCCTTTTTTTGTTAACATTCACTATAAAGTAGTTTTGTTGGAACAACTCGTTGTTTGAAAGAACTTTTTAGCAGTCATCAGCGTTCAAATGACCAGGCGGCCTCAACCCTCGGTGTTGGGCACATAGTGAATCACTGTCGCCTTTTTGAGAGAACTGCGGATCCAAACATCAAAATATTTCAGCTGCGGCTGTTTTACAAAATACACGTAAATAACCGCGCAGAACAATTTTTTACTCGAATGAAAAATTGTTATTCGAATTCGCTCACACTATTTCAGAATCAATGAGTTGTGTTGATTCATTTCAATTTTCGAAGAGTTCGTTATTTTTCTGCTTTTTCATTTTTTTTTGCTTTTACTTCCTTTTTTTGAAGTTTCGACTCAATTTTCAGAAAAGAGAAAAAAAATCTAGTAAAAAACGCTGTAAAAAGTTTGCGACTGCTCTTTGGACTCTTTTTCTAGACCTATTTTTTTTGAAGGATCAACTATAAAAATGGCAAATGGTGTTTCAGAGGATAGAAACTTAGCCAACGTTTTAAAGGTAATATTTTGGAACTTGAAAACTTTCTGAAATCGGAAAAAAATTACGGCCTGAATTTGAATACTGAAAAACGCGACTTTTGTGCTTTATGGCCGACCTCGGGTACTCATTGCAATTCAATTTTTGCGCAATTTTGTAAAACAGAACAAAAAAGAACTTGTTATAATAGGATCTCCAATCGGCGAACTTTGCCGTAAAGAATTGTTCGATGATTAAATCAAGGAGCTTAACAAAATCTCGGATAACATTGACGATTAAGACGCTCACTATGGTTTACTTATTGAAACGTTGCCTTAGCACCACAAAACTCTTAAATGCGGGCTTCACTATCTCGCCATGTTTAAGCTTTTTCAACGTATTATTTTTGCATGTTTAAGCAATATCGTATATTGCAATGGTTAAGATTTTTTTTTTCGATTTTCGAATTTGATTTTAGTGGTTATTTTACCGAGTTTAAATTAAGCAGCCCAATATCGAATTAGGGGTTGCGAATTTGGCCTCCAATTTGAGTGCCCGAATCATTTTAGTTAACGAGATAAGACGATTTTTGAGATTTTTTCAAAAATTTTCAGAAATTTCAATAACAAAATAATTTACAAAACTTGAAGTTCCCAACCCTGTAGTTGGGAGCTGTCAGAGTACTCTAAGGAGTTACAAATCTTGCCTCCAAATATGACTGTTCAAATCCTTGTAGTTTTTGAGATATGACGTTTTTTGTGATTTTTCAGAAAACTTATATTAATTTTTTTCGCAAAATCTGAAATTCCCAACCCTGTAGTTGGGTCTTGTCCGAGTGTTCTCAAAGATTGCGAGTCTTGCCTCCAAATATGACTGCTCAATTCTTAGTAGTTTTCGAGATATGATATTTTTTGTGATTTTTTCAAGAATTTTCAGAAAAATTTATTTACTTATTTCTCAAAATTTGAGTTTCCCAATCTTGTAATTGGGTGCTGTCAGAGTACTGTAAGGAGTTACAAATCTTGCCTTCAAATATGACTGTTTAAATCTATGTGGTTTTCGAGCTATGACGTTTTTTGTGATTTAAAAAAAAAATTTCAGAAAAGTTATTAATTTTTTTAAGTTAAATCTGAAAATCGCAACCCTGTAGTTGGGTCCTGTCAGAGTAATCTCTAAGATTGCGAATCTTGCCTCCAAATATGATTGCTCAATTTTTTGTAGTTTTCGAGATATGACGTTTTTTTGTGATTTTTTCAAAATTTTTCAGAAAACTTAAATTATTATTAGTTTTTAAAAATCTGAAATTCCCAACCCTTTAGTTAGGTCTTGACAGAGTAATCTCAAAGATTGCGAATCTTACCTCCAAGTATGACTGCTCAATTCTTTGTAGTTTTCGAGATATTTTTTTTTTTGTGATTTTTCCAAAAATGTTCTGAAAACTTCAGAAAGTTTAAATTAATTATTTTTTCAAAATTTGAAATTTCCAACGCTATAGTTCGGTGTTGTCAGGGTACTCTAAAGAGTTGCAAATCTTGCCACAAGCGACTGCTAAATGCGACTGCTCTAATGCTTTTAGTTTCCGAGATCTGACGTTTTTTGACTTTTTCAAAATTTCTCGAAGAACTTATCTACAAAGAAATTCAAAAAATTTGAAAATACTAACTTGATGAAGATGCAACCTTAATGTCAGCGAACACCCAGGCGTCTCAAATCTTGCCTCTTAATACGAATGCTCAAATCCTTTTAGTTCCCGAGATAAAAACGTTTTTTTTTTTTTTTTTTTTTTCATTTTTTTTCGGGAAACTTAGGTTTAAAAAAATTCTCAAAATTTTGGGATTCCTAACCCTATAATAGAATGCTCATAGTGGTTGCAAATCTGGCCTCCAAATTTCTCCAGAGGCACATTAAGTTTTCGAGATGACGCTTTTAAAATGGGAATTAAAAAAATGTAAAAGTTCGAAGTTACCAACCCTGTAATTGGGTGCAGTCAGATTATACTAAAAGTTCGCAGATGTTGTTTCCAATATATGCGGTTTTTTATGAGCTGTCGTAAAATTTCGAAGCACCGAAGGTGCGTTAAACGCTAGTATGATTTATGGGATCGCTAAGACAGAATCCTAAAACACTCGTTATGCAAGATCATTATCATCGAAAAAAGATAATCAGTTTTTACAAGCAGTCCTCACGGCAATCTATGTTCGTGTGGCGTTTCTTCCGCTCGTCTACTAGCTTTACCTGCTTTCTTAGCCTCAGCACAAATATTGAATAATGCTCTAAGCGAAAATTTTGGTTTGGAGTATAATAATGGAACTTCAACTGATGCGCTCAAACGGTAGTTTGATCGTGGAAAAGTTGAATTGACTTCAAAAACGATATCCGAGCCAGCGAACTTGCAGGCTTGAATTAAAAATTTGAACCAATGAGTTTACAAAAATTCATCGCGTTCCAAGATAGATGTGGTTCCAAATGGCTGAACGTCATCATGTGCAAAAATCGCGATAGGGTCGATTAGGCTCTAGAATTGGCGCACAGAGTAAATGCGTCTGCGGAAAAGAGATAACCGAAGATGGATGGCATGGCTTATCTTCTATTCTTATTCCTCGTTTTAAAGCCGCGATATCTCTACAAGACGATCAGCAGCGACCAGACTGTTTGCCGTTCGTTCCATGGGCTGTTGTTAAGCAGCTGCTGTGGGACGTAATGGCAGTAGACTCCCAGGCCACCAGTAGGATTAGTTCGGGAGTCAGTTTGAAACCCTGGTACGGCGGCCGCAGAAGCGGAAGAAAAAAATGACAATTATAAAGACTTCGTAGATGATGTATGTTTTTCAACCTGTGGCTTTTGAGATTCGGCACAATGATAGAAAAAACAACTTTCGACGAAATTTTTTATTTGTAATTCAAAATATATTGTTTTTTTTCTCGTGTCGAGTAACGCGTTCCCAATGAAAAAACGTAACCAGTATCATGTTTAGTTTAAATCATATCAACCGTTATCATCTTGTTTTAATTATCACTACCATATCTAGAAAATTCCTAGGATTTTGATTGAATATGTGATGAAGGGCTTCCTGACTGTAACCTGGATTTTCATGATACTTTAGACCTTCTGTTTATAAGAAAATATGATAGAAATAAGATCGACATTCCTTTTTTTAAAAATATCATATGAGACCTAAGTAAATGTTTGTTACATAAGCTAATTTTCAGTGATATAAATGAAAACTTTATGCTGTTTTAACAATAAATCCGAGGATCAGTTAGCGGATGTCGGTTTACAAGCTGTTCGATTTTCGGGGTGAGTTTCTTGTCAGTTTTCTTTTCATTTTGGATAACTATTACTCAGTGAAATTGTTTCAGAAATCTCAGAGCTTCCAATTCTTTCCACGCAAATTCAAGCAATAGGTCGCGGTCGCCTTTCTTTGGCAGCAGTCACAACAGAAGAAGTTTTGCTGGAACAACTCGTTGTTTGAATGAAACTACTAGCAGTCCTCAGCATTCGAGTGACCAAGCGCCTTCAACATCCAGGGTTGGGCCCCTAGTGCAATCACTGTCTCCTTTTCGAGAGAACGTCGGATCCAGACACCAAAATATTTCAGCAGCTCCCGTTTCACATACTACAAACGCCCCTTATCAGAATTTATTAATTCGCAATGTAAGTTTCAGCGAATCACATTCTCTTGCAATGTTTGCAGCTCATTTGTGGATAGGCGTGTTTGAAGTTTGGAATGTATATTTATGGTTTAATCTGATTGCAAACTTTGATGGATTTTCCGTAGCGAATGCTAACTCTTTCCGTAGACTTCTTCAAAAAAGAGTACTTCATCTTGTCACGCCTAATGCGATGAGTCTTTTCGAAAAATGGAGTGATAATTTTTAATGCATTATGATAATTTCATTTTTGTTTGTAGCAGCGTGTATATTTAACCAAGTGGTTGTTTTGAATTTACATAATTGTGAAGAAAAAGCAGCTGGTCGTTGTTGTGGTTCTTGCCGTTTAGGTTTGCTTTACCAAGCGTGTGAGCAGATTTTTGAGTTTTCATCAAAAGTACATTTGTAACCCTGGATCTAACTTTAATTATCATAGCGAGAACTGATTAACTCGAAACAATTCTTTTCATTGATTGGTTTAAATTTGGTTTAGGGTATTCATGCTCGGCCTCCGGATGACGACAACATTCTCTACTCAATTTTGCCAAGCTCTCGATCGATCGGAAACTTCGCGTTTCTACCCAATCACCAAAACAACAGCCATGCAACTCATGCCGCCGCCTTCGCACCTAATCCTTCTTCACTTTATTCGTCTGTAAATGCGACAACAGGATCATCTGCTGCTTCTGCTATGCGACTGTGTCAGTGCGAGCAACACCGTGCCTTCTCAGACATGCACTATCACCCTCACGCAGCTCCCTTTCGGTTTATACCCGGCGATACTATGTAAGTTTTGTGGATATTTTTAGATTGGGATTGGCAAGAGCACTTTAACCGGGTACTTACTTTTTCTGCTAAAATCTTGTTCACACAATTCGCAAGTGAGAAAGATACATATGTTACAACTTGCCTAATAATAAATTAATATTTGGTGCAGAGGTAACGCTTATGCTTAAGAAGACAAAGGCCAGGAAGTTTGAGTACAAGAGGGGCCTGTTTTTTTCGCAATTTGAAAATTTTCAGCTTTTTGTCATTTAACTGGGACTATTTTCTGTCTGCTTATTTTTTTGTCGGCCTGTTTTTCGCAGCAGAGACAATTTTTGAAGATTCAACTTTTGTATTTGTTCTGAATCCCATTTCTAGCATTCCTAATGTGAGGAAGGTCATTGAGCTCCAAGCTTTTTTTTGCTGAGAAGAAAGTTTTTTTTTGGAAATTTTATTTTTAAAGTGTAGAAGTTTTTTTATTATTTTTTATGTGCAAAATTTTAAATCATTTTTGTTCGTGTTTTGTACACTTTTCAAGCCATATATTTTTCTATTTGAGGTCATTCTGTTATACTTTTTTGTATAAGTTTCTGTCAATCTACTGATTTTCGGCTCAAAGTAAATCTGCATGTTTTCCAGAAATGTTCTTCAAGTTTTCAGTTTAAGCCGGCTAGATTTTGAACAATTGTGTGCGTGAGAATCTAGTTTGAAATTATTAAGAGTAATGAGCGTAGTAAAGACTTATAAAATAGGTTTGATGATGTTTTGTTTGTTTGTTTGTTTCAGGAAAAAAGTTTTGAAATTCTTAATTACCCAAGAATCTTCATTTATGAATGCACTTAGGTATACATGCTCTTTTTGAGTTTAATTGAAATTCATCTTTTGAACGTTAGGTAAATTGCACTCTCCCAATAGGAACGTGAAATTGGCGCGAAAAAATATGAACGACTTCTATTTTCGAAAGTGGAATTTAATTTATAGGTTTCCCAGCAGAATAAACATTTTACTTTTGATCCAGTTCTTTCAAATTGGATTCATTATAGAAAAAATTATCAGCCATAAAATGTTCTTGAAAATCAAAGAGCTTAAAGTTTTTCAAGTCATTTTTTCCAGTATTGTTTTTGTCACCTTGCGTTCTTTACTTTTTCCCAACTGTCATTGGGCTATGTTTCTTTATTGTTGAATATAATTTTTTCGCTTAAATGTTTTTTGTCTGTAATTATGTCGGCTTTTTTCGTCAGTTGTTAACGATAAGCTGGTTCGAAGGTTGATCTGGAAGTTGTGTCACTAGGTATAGATATATGGAACGATTATTAAATGCTATTGTGTTAAAAAATGTGTTTTTCAACTGATTTCCTGTGAAATTCAATCAACTTACTTTATGGTCTCTTGTATGTTCAATTGCTCAATAGAAGCAGATTTGATAGCCGTTTTGCAAGTTTTTTTGTATACGGTAATTAACCGAGTTCTTTTTTGACGATCCTTTAATAGTTTGTTTCGTTTTTTTTCATATTCTTCGGCAATTGGTGCTGAATTTGGTCCATCTGTCCCGATAAGTAGCCGAACTGAAAGAGCCTTCAAAATAATTTTGAGTAGCTGGTTTTTGCTTCAACAAGAGAAAGGCAGAGTATTTTCATTTTCTAAGTTCTTTGATAAAGTATGCAATTGATTCACGCATTAGTTGATTATCTTTAGGAAACCACCATCTTTGTGGTATATTTAATTTTGGAACACATTAAGCGCAATTTTTCCGTTTTGTAGGAAAGTGTGGTTTTGTCAGTATTGTAATTTTTCACTCTTTTGTCGAGTTAGTGAAAGATTTAGCAACGGAGTCTATGGCGATGAATGACTGTCCATCTCGAATTTAGGTGTTGAGTTCAATTTTGCAAAACAATTTAAATTTGTTCCAATTTAATTTTCCATAGTTATTCTTTTTTTCGAGATGTCTTGTAATTGGGAAAAAGTATTTTTCCCCGTAAATAAGTTTTTGTTTTACAAATCTTACTTGCTTTATTAGTGAAGCTTAACAAATTGCTGGTTTGTTCACCATTGGCCTAGAGGTAACACCGTTGTCTTTGCACCTTAAGGTCAGGGGTTCAAGTGCCTGTTAGACCTTTCTTTCCGGTAAAAATTGAATGGTCGGTCTTTCGTTTGTCGGCTTTAGTTGCCACATTTTTTTTTAAAATTAGCCCCCGGTCCTGCTCAATGCAGGACCAACTGTGGGGGAGGGTACTGTCATCCATTTACCCGCAGCCAGTCCCACCTTGAGGATTAGTTGCCACAACACGGATTTCGCTAGCTCTGTAAGCAATTTTCATTGTAGTTGCAAATGCTAGTGTTGCTCAAAGTAGTTTCAGTTGGACTTGAAAATTTTCAATTTTTTTTTTATAAAATTAGTTTTTTTTGGCTCAACTGGTGTCTCTTGAAAGATTTATAGGCTTCGTTGCCACCTCACGGGTTTTTAATGTGCTATAGTGCTATTTTATTTTAATTGCAAGTGCAAGTGTTGTTCATTGTAGTTCAAGGGACTAAAAATTTTCTGGATGGCGCGTTAAGGGACTGTGTGAAGGTTTCTTCACCCAAAAAGTTGGTTTTACTGAAATTATTTCAGAGAGATCCTCATTCGTTTAATTAATTTGAAAATAAGGAGTTTTTGGCCTTTTCTGAACTCCATGTGTTTCTTTCAGACTGTTGACTATATTTTAATGTTTCAGGCCATCGAAGGTTTTCACCCAACGAGAATATATCCACTTTCTCATACCAGATCAGCAGAATATTGTCAAAAGGTACGGATTCTGTTTCAATAGTTTTTGAAAACATCATTTTTAACGTGAATTAGGGTTTCAATTACAACACTGTCGTAGTTAGCATTTTGATAATTAAGTCCTATGGTAGTTGTTGATGAGAACAATTGCAATTGGAGACTGACCCTCCAATTAGTGTCAAATCATAAGATTCAAACCTAATGAATTCTGGACAGCATTTATGTGTAATGGTATGTAAGACAGGGAGTTGGCAAGTATACGTTTATTGCGGCAAAGAATTCCCCTCCTCCTCAGAGAAGTATCTATATCTACCGTGCTTGTGTACACAAAGATTCTCACGGCGTGTCGGTTCAAATAGTGTTGTTTAAGTTCATTCTACTGGGGTAAAATGGATAGACATGAGGCGGAGATTCTTCTGAACGGCAAAGCAGAAGGTGCATTCCTACTTAGAGACTCAGTCCAGGACGACTTCACTTTCTCAATCAGTTTCAGACGCTATTCGAGGACTCTTCACGCGCGCATAGAGCAACACAAGCATTACTTCAGTCTAGACTCTCATGATCCCAATGTGTATCAAAGCAGAACCATTAATGGACTTCTTGAACACTACAAAGTCCCAGAGAGCTCGTTGTTCTTTGAGCCGCTGTTGACTTTGCCGCAGAAACGGAAACAGCCATTCTCTTTGAAGGCAAACATTTACCAATGTCTTAGCTACACCTTTCAAATTGATGGAGCAGAACCGTTATAGATTATATGCAGCATACTAGAGAAGGATGTTCTCGTAGCTTACAATAAAATGGTTACAAATGGATAATTATTCGAGCGATAAGCTTTAATATACAACACGCTTGGAATTAATGTGGTTTTTATGAATGCGCAAAAGTGATTTTCATGTTTTGCAGAAGCAGCTTTAGCGAAATCTAAATAAAGGTCGAAAGTTAAAGGTCCAAATCGAAAGTTAAAAGCAACACTAGTTGGTTGCTGTCCAAGCAAAACTGGATATTCTGACCACTATTTTTTAAACATAATTTACCTCGAAACAAGTGAAAATTCAGTCTTGAGTTAACAAAGAAATTTAACCTCTTTTTGACATCGAGAAAACTGTTTCACAATTTTTACATTTCTATTGAGTCACGACAATCGAAACGTTGATTGAAAAATTTCTGACAAAACTTCAAATGTGAAAGAATTAGCTTCGATATGATGAACCACTCGACCTTGTGTCACGTGTCTTTGAAGTACATGTTGTTGCATTAAAAAATATAAATTTTTCAGGCGTTAGCCCGAGCAGCTGTGTGTGACCATGTCGGTTACGATGCAATAACTTATCTAGAGGTCCCGGCCCAGCTTAAAGACTACTTGCGAGAGTACAACTACAAGCAGGTTTTCAGTGGGCGGCGCTTTGATCCGAATTCGTATTGTCACCACACGTTTGGCCCCCCGAACTGGTTGGGGGCACCTCACGGATGTCTGGGGGCGCCGCCTCCTTATGGGGTACATCCCAATCGTAACAGCTCGCACCCTCTTACAGTGTTCCATGGGATTCCAATTGGAGGACCGGGCATGGGGTTAGGTTCTAGTAGACCCACGATGCACCATCAGACGTCTTTTTCACCGCACCACCGACCTAGAGGCTCGCTCTTCTTCTCGTCTCCTCCTCGACCTAGGTGTCCTACTTGCCCTAACTACCAGCAGAATATTGGGTCATCGATTTCAGCGCCCTTCAGCGTCACAGATTAACCTTTTTTTAAAGCTCATTGACTGTTAGTTCTTTTCTAAACTGGTTTTAAAAGCCAAACATTCGAGTAAATCTGCATTTTCACAGCTTACTTGACAAATTTTCTTTGCTCAAATGAGAAACATTTCTTTCACGATTACGGAGATAAATTTTTAAAATTCAGTTTTGAAAAGAATGGGGTGCACTATTTGCTTTTTTCACCAAAATGACTGGTAAATTGTTGATGTCTTGACCTGTTAGCAATAATTACAGTTTCTGAAAGGTCGAATGATTTATTTCAACTAAATATTTGCATAATTTTTGCTTTGAATTGTTTTAATTTTGATATTCATAGTTTCAGTTTATTACACAATCTTCTGGCAGATTGTAGAATTCTATTCTGGTTATTAAATTTATTGTTATCATATCAAACCTAGAGTTTAATTTTCTTGCTTGATTGGCGTTTTCTAAATTGATTATGTACAATTTTTTTACTTGGAAATATAGAGAAATAAATAGTCTATTGTAGTCACATGTAGTCAAAATCATTCGAGTGTACCACGGCCTAGTGGGTCTTGCGTGCCGTGGGGCATTCTATTTTTGAACATGTTTTATCCGACACTTTTGTTGCTGACCGACCCTGAAATATTTCTTACGTCACTAGTAACTAATTTTAAGAGGCGAGCGCGCCAAAAACGCATTTTTTTGTCAAAATTGCCTGAAAACGTCTTTTTGATAAAAACTGGTGTTTTGAGTTAATATGGGATCAAGTTTTTTGGAGGATAAGTCTTAAAATTTGTTCAGGCTCAAATTTTCTTCTTCGCGGTAGCGAAAGTGTTAAGGTCACAAAAAACGTGATTGATTTCTAGTTCCGCAAGAGGAAGTTGTTTTTCTGAGTTCGCCGCGAAATAAAAATTTTACTTAGTGATCCAGTTTTCTTAAGAAGTGTTAATCATAAATTGTTCTAGAAACTCTAGAAATTCTAGAAATTGTTCTAGAATTGTTCTAGAAATAGTGAGCTTTAAGGGTAATTGTTTGCCCAAATTTTTTAGCACTAGAAGTTATGGCCCTCGGAAAAACAAAGTTTTAGTTTTTTGGCCGTTTTTTGAAACTTTGACGTACCTCAAAAAACCCGATTCTAACAAATTTGAGATGTTGGTTTTAATCGAATTAACAGGTTATTTGGTGCTCATCTGCATAATCGGGCTACGCACTCTTTTTTATACAAAAACTTTTGGCCCTTGGCAGGGGCGGATTTAGGGGGGGGGCTCAGGGATTCGACCCCCTGCCAACCCAAAGGGTCCCCCCTTTGGTACTTTTTAAGAAATCCATTTTTGGCCTTTTGGCCGACCGACCCTAAAATTTTTCTAAAGGCGCCTTCGGCGCCAATATATACTTATTTTGAGGGGGAGCGCGCGCCAAAAAAAACGCGATTTTTTTGTCAAAATTTTCCAAAAAGTGCCCAAAAACGGCTTTTTTGACCTGGTTTTTCAAAAAAATTGCCTGCGGCGCAGAAAATTTGGCCAAAACAGGGTCTTTTTATTGCTTTGGGAGAGCTCGGAAAATCAATCTGATCGACCTAAAAAAAAAAAAAGGTCGTCAAAATTTTTTGAAAATCCGCCCCCCCCCCCCCCCCCCCCCTCGAGAAAATCCTAGATCCGCCCCTGGCCCTTGGAAAAAAAAATTTTGTAATTTTTTTAAACTAATTTTTTAAAAAACGAATCGACTTTTCTCAAAAAGTACCCGGCCAATTCACAGGTTAATTGTTCAATCGAGAAACCCGGTTTTGGGAGTATTCTCAGCTTAAGCGGCCACGACCTGCTCTTTTGCAGAAATAAAGTTTTTGAACTTCTGACCGTTTACTGTCAAATCTGAGATGAAAGCTTAAATCGAAATAACAGGTAGTGTAAATATTTCCTGCAGAAGTGGCGACACCTTAGTTTTGTAAGAAAAATGTTGTCCTTGGGAAAATTTCAATTTATCAAAAATTGTTGCTCTTACTTGTTTTAGTAGAGGCAGCTAAGATTGTGGCCAGGTCAAGTTTGTGAAATTACTCATTTCATCCCGCATCAATATTTAAAAAAAATCTAAAAAAATCAGACAGGTACCTCCAGCTTCAACTGGGCCCCTAATTATCTTTTCTCGAGACATGCGAAAATTGTGGTTCACTTAGTTATTTTCAGCGTGTTTCATTTTTTTTTTTGGATTTCGTATATTTTTATAGGTGTGCTGAATGTGTTTTTCGGCGACTTGACGCTTGGACTTTTCTATTATTTGCAGCTGTCACAGAGTGAAGTGGACACAAATACCTTTTTTATATGTTTTGTCTGACAATTAGTTGCTGCCTCTATAGCAAACAAGTTATGGAACCCACTTTTAGTAAGAATTGGTTAATGAGACACGCGCTCTGACATAGAGCTCTGCCGGAAAATTTTTTAAAAGTGTCCTTCTTATTTTTATTTATACTCCGTTTTATTTATATTTAATGGAGCATACCATTTATTACCATATTTGAAAGGAGGCAGCTTCTCAATGGACTTGTTTGGAACAAGTTAAAATGATCTTGAGTTGCTATTTTGAGCAAATGTTGAGCAAATTACGTCACTTGAGCGCGTATGGCAAATATGGGGAAATAACGCCACAGTTGCGACAGGCGGTAGCCGACCGGCATGTGGTTTGTCTATTCTTTATAAACTGGATTATTATCTCAAACATGCTGTATTTCACGGAGATTCTCCCATTCGCTAAATAATGCAAAAGGCGCTAGTTTAGCACAAGTCTCAAAGCAAGCTTGATATCGTTTTTTAATGCAGCTGAAGGACGGATCGCCCTAAGTGATATCGGTTTGACTTCAGTCTTCTAATCTAGATTTTAAAATGAAAGAAAGTTACACCTTCCATTTTGCCTTTGATGAAAAGAAAGGTCAGCTCTTTTTCCTCAGGAGGGAGGAAGAGGAAGGTTGGAAAAAGAGCCAAAAGGTCTAGTTGCTAATCTGGTCTCATACTTTGCAGTGCTTTTGGCATGGAGTTTGCAGGTTTTTTTTCGTCTAAGAGGAATTTTGACCAACAAATGAAAAATACCTTAATACTGTCCATCGGAAACATTAAAAATTGAAGCTAATTGAGACTGTAGTTATGTCAATCAGGATTTTTGATTCTACAAAGTTATAGAAAGAGCTTTGTTGATGGTAGCAGAGCTGCCGTTTAAATAGCACCTGCAAATACGCTGTAAAATCCTATTCAAGGATACGCAACGTACAATAAATACGACAAAACTGAACACTATTATTTAAACTAATGGTAAATATTGAATTAAAGCGAAGAATATCTGCTGTAGAACTGCGATTTTGTTGCCAACTAATCTCTGCTGTCGCATGAAAAATAAGGTATAAGTTGTATACAAATGAAAAAGAATGTTCAACGGTGTTAAGAAAAGTAAAAGGCTGTCTGTGTAGCCGATAAAATTTCCTCATTCAACAATTAAAACTGAAAGGGCCATAAATTTACAGGTCTTACCACATATTATAAGGTGGAAAGTACCTCCCTTTCGTTTAAGCTGGTAAAATCAAATATTTCAAATAAACTTCAAATATGCTTGCGTGGACTTTTTTTAGCTTCCGGTCCTGCTCATCCGTGCAGGACCATCCGTGGGGGAGGGTGTTTCATCCATTTTACCGCAACCAGTCTCACCTTGAAAAGACGGATGACACTGGAACCCCTCCAACCGTGACCGAAGTGAAATTCGAATGTATGACCCTCGTCTCACAACACGAGGGTTTTGCATTCGAATCTCACTTATTTAACATGACCTTAATTGTCCGCATGTCAATTTTTATAACAATCGGATAAAGCGAACACTTAACTTACATGTAAAAATTCGCAGGTGGGGGAAAGGTAAAAGCCATTTTCTCAATTTATTTTTATAATTGGCAATTGAAAAAGTGCTCTGATAGCTATTTAATTACCCTTGCCATTTACTAGGATGTTACATCCAGATACTAGATTTATTTCCCGACAAAAACTTTGTTCAGTAAATTGCACGTGAAAACGCTAAATGTTTTTACTTGCTAAATTATAAACTGAAATTGAAGGATCATTCTGCGCAACCTATTCTTGAGGCGTCGAAGTCCTAGAGCTCGAGTCCGATCTGTACCAATTTGTTGCAAGCTGAAAATTATCGGCTATTTTATACTATCGTCTATCTGCTGGTTTTTGTCGGCTTAGTTCCCACAGAACGTATTTTTTATAGCTCAGCTTTTTTCTACTTTCATAGTTATTGAGTTGCAAGATTTTTCATCTAATAATATTCACCTAATTAAATTCATTCATATTTGTATTGCGAGTGGTGCGAAGCCCCGTCGTTTTGCATCCGTGTACAGCGTTGAAATTCAGGTAGAATTAAATTTTGAGTCCAGTAT
The DNA here is from genome assembly GCF_963678635.1 of Symsagittifera roscoffensis. NCBI lineage: Eukaryota > Metazoa > Xenacoelomorpha > Acoela > Convolutidae > Symsagittifera > Symsagittifera roscoffensis. Next base: position 30,056,162 of record NC_087067.1, on the reverse strand, counting down.
CTTATCAGTATCTGTCCGGTTTTTTTAAATTTAAAATTTGTCTGAAAAAAAATTATCTACACTGAGTTTACTTTTTTGGAAGCACGAATGAAAAGGTTTTCACATATAAGAATTGACACTTTACGAGTTTCCACTGAGGTAGTTAAATTTGGCAAGAAGAAACACCTTATAACTCGAAAAAGCAAAAGAAATTATGAGTGCTTGCAATGGAAAATTGACAACGTTTAATAAGTTTATCTCTCGTCTTTGCAATTGAAATAATTTTCGCAGCATAAAAAGTGGAGAGCAGTTATGTCTTCGCACAAATTAGCGTTCAAAAAGTGGTTTCAATAATTGTTTTCTCGCCCCACAAAAGTTGTACTTATGAAGTCCCAATAAGTTATTTATTTTATCAAAAAAAATTGCCTTAGTTGTTCCAATTAATTGTTTTTCTCGATCACTCGGAATCAAATATTCGCTGCAATATCTTTTTTTTGCTTTTTCCTGTATGAAACACTGGTGCCATTAAACATGTGCGTAGGAAACTGGGACTATACTTAATCTTCGGTAGAACTTGTTGGTTAGAATAAGGAACCAAATCTGATTTTGATTAATGGTTTTCTGGTATTTCATCAGTTCAAGAGAGTTAATGTAACGGTGTGCAAGTTGAGCCGGTTAAGCAGAAATATGAACCGTCGTTACCTTTGCGTAAATCTTCTAAACTGACTGAAAGCCCCGAAAAAGTCGAGATCAAACTCAGGTTAAGGGCCTAAAATCGCCAAACAATGTTAAGGTTATTACGTTTTGTTTGAAGACATGCCTTTAAATTGAAATTCATTCTACGAGACAGGTGTAAACGTTTTGACTGAGGAAGTGTTGTTATGATTTTTCTTTGAATTTTTTTTGGTTTGGGGATTTGTTTTCTGTCTGCTAGCTTGATATGCTATTTTTGTGACGCATCGTCAGTGGCGCAAAGCTGTGCTAATTATTAAGTATCTTTTATCATTAGCAGTTTTCAATCTCCAGTCCTCCCAATTTCAGTAAAACGCAACCTGATTCTTTTCTGCGAATACTGCGTGGACATCTTTATTTATTATTGCGACCTTTCTCATTCAGCGTTTTTCAGTTTTTTGTTTTAGCTAAAGCAGAGGATCACGCAATTAAGTAGCATTTATTGTTCCGACCATGGAGTTGAGAGGAATTTTTGTTTCTTACGTGAAACGACAAATAAGCATCGAACGGGGTCGAATGATATATCATACAAAAGACCTTGCAGATGAAATGGCAAACACCAATTTTTTTCGACTTGGTAGTGTCCGTCTTATTTTCTTTTATTTAGCTACGATGTTTTGTGTTGCATCGCAAGTGGTGCGAAGCTCTGCTTCGCCTCTGTATAATTTATGGAGCTGGATTTCAATTTATTTTTTGCCGTTGAAACAAGGCCTTCATTTTGAAGAAGAGGTCTTGCTGTTGGAACGTTTCGTGCTGCTGTTCGACCCCCTGACTTCCCTGAGAGATATCCTTTGATACTATTTCTCTGCATGAGGGGGTGGTGGCAGAAAATATCAAAATGGGGTATTTTGTAGTGTTTGGCTTGGGAGCTTGAAAAATTAATTTGGTAGACCTAAACCAGTTTTTTTAATCCAACTCCCCTTGGAGAAATTTCTAGATTCACCGCTGATATCAAGTTCTATTTTTCAGATAATTTTGGAACCATTTTGGAACGAGATACCGATAGCTGCGTTTTTAGTAGCTCATAGTTTTTTCATTTAAGAGATCATACTTATTTGCCATCAATATTCAGACACAGTGAATCAAAAACATAATCATCGGTCTAGTTTTTCAAAAAGTTACTTTGTTATTGACTATCATGGATTAATAGATTAATTCTTCAATAATGCTTTACCTTTTTAAGCTATCTCAGCAAGTTGCATGCTTGAATGTTTTTTGGGATACCTTTTGACCAGTGATGACCCTATTAACGTCGATTACAGAATATAATCCTCAAAATTCTATAATACTTTGATTATAGTATTCTATAATAGATTTCCAAAAAAATTGGATGTGAAAAAAACTCTTTTTCAGAGCTGAAACTTTATTTCAATACGATATTATTATCAAACGAGTGTTAAGATTTTCGGGCAGTGTAAACTAAAAGATATTGCAGATAAGCTAAAAGATATTACAGTGTAAGCTAAAAGATATTGCAGATAAAAGGATATGCAACGAATGTTATTTTATGTGTAACTTACACAGTGTAAGCTAAAAGATGAGATTTCAAGTTGTCAGCCGATGAAATATTAGCTACTTTGATCAGCGCTCGGCAGTAGCTGTGATTAATAGCGTTCTATTATAGTAATTCTATTAATAGAACAGACGCGTCAATATAGCGCATTATGATAGCCACGCTATTATAGACTATAAAAGAAAACTATAATCCTGTCATCACTGCTTTTGACCAATATTGAATAGCGGGAATCTTTTTTATTTTAACCTGTTAATGAATTCAATTTCATAATACAGTGCTGATTTAAATTATCCGTACAAAACGAAGAAATTTCAAAACAAGTTTTTATTTTTATCAAATTGCGTCACGATTAGACAATTTGAAGAGAACAGAAGAGGTCTACCACAATTATTGTGCCCTGTATTTTTGTCAATTAAGAGTTAAGCTAAAACTTTCAAGTTAATTGAAAAGAAATGTATATCAAAAGGAGCTTCTTACACAGATCAATAAATTAGGGTAAAATTTTTAAAAATCTATAAGGGAAATCATAAAAATGAAAACTTTCGTTTGAAAACAATTTTTAACGTTTCGCCTGAGATGTAACTCTTGTATAACTTTGTAGACTGTATAAGGGGCTCTTTTTGATAAAAATTTTCTCATTTTTTAACGTAGTATTTTTAGCGTAGTTGTCTTACCATGTTAGTTATTATGGTAAACTCTTATGCGAAAGTATTTTCGTTCCGGCAACTTTGAATGGGTTGTAGGGAAGGAACTATGGTTTTGCTTTGGTTTCGTGGAATGGTTTCTGATGCTAGAGAGCTCTTTGGGCATCGAAATTGCTATGAAACCTAGGCTCTTTAAGTTACGTTTTGGTTACCCGAGATTTTCTTTAAAAAAGATCGCTCATTGTCAAGCGAAACAGGTTTGATTGTTAATTGTTCAGTGTAGTTTTCTCGAGTACGTTTATATTGCTGTTGTTACCCAATATTTTAGCTTATAAACCCATTCAATTCTCTTCCACGATTTTCAAATACAATTGAGTTTTTGGCAAAACTTGATTGTTTTTACAAAATCAATAACAGCAATGAGGCTTTGACGGAAAACTTTGTCCTGCTTGTACAGAAAACAGTTATCCGTCTTTCCGACTGTTAAGTTTTTGTTATTACCCTTGCGATTTAAAAAAAAACAAACGCTGAATTTCCCGTTGGTGTGTTAGAACTAAACAAGTGACACAAAAAGAGGTAGTGTACAGTTTTGTTTTTAAAAATTTATTATCAGAATATACGTACATTAGATGAACCTAAAATCTTTCCAACATACTTTACCATAAGTAATTTTGCCTAGGTTCTTTCCAAATTGATCAAAAAATTTTTTTCTATCTTATCTTGGTTGTTGTACTATTTTTGGAATCAATATCATATCGTTAACGTATTTGAATGAAATTGTTTAGCAGAATGCCCTTCCTAATAACACTTCTATCAAGTATCTTACTGTGAGAGTGTTTGATGCAGAAGAGCTTCTCAGACCGAAGCTGATACAAAAATCTGTTTGGTAAAATTGGAGGCTTTTCAGGATTGAAGGCGGGTTTTTGCTGCGACTTAATTTTTTGTTTACAATATAATGATATTCTATAGTCAAGAAGAAACCTAACTCGTAATTTGCCAATATTCGCTTTCATTTCAGCAAAAGAATCAAATTAGCGATTATAAATGCAGTCTTTTACGACTTGTTGTTATCAATTGTTATGATAAGGTTTTGGTCTTTCACGGCAAGAATCACGGCTGAATATTGCAGATGACTTAAGACTAGGGCATTGATAAGAATGATTTTCATTTTGTGTGGTATACAGTCTCTGACTGTGTTAAGGCTTTAATACCCTGTGCCATTTTTAAGAGTAACTGTTTGACATGTTCATGATAAGTTAGATTATTATCAATAGCTACAGCTAAATATGTTATTGTTTTCTTTCTTTTATTAGCTGTCCATCAATCTAGAGCTCATGTTTTTTGAATTTTTGTTTTTGTTACTAAAAACTATAAAAAGAGTTTTGTCTGATTTAGTTTTCAGGTTTGAAACAAATATAATCTAGTAAGTTGTTTTAGTTGAAGTTTTTAAATGCATAGTCAAGATTTGTCACTCGAGAGTAAAATTGTGTTTTCTGCGTAATGTATAACCTGACAAGCTGAGGTGTTTTTCATATTGTTTGCGTATAAGTTACAAAGAAGAAGGCCTAGAAAGGCTTCTTGCAGCACGCCTCTACTTTCTTTATTCAAATCGCATTCAGCTTTTATTATCACAACCTTTTGATACCTATTAATTAGTTAAGTAGCTGTTTATAAGATCAAGTGAGGACCTCTTGAAACGTATAATTTGTAGTTTTTTTTAATTAAACGCTGTTGATCTATTGAATCAAAAGATTTCAATGAATTTAGTGCGGCTGTTTCAAATTCATCGTTATCAACTTTTGCTCGAATTGTTTCAGTCAGTTATACTATAGCAACCATGGTTGATTACTTTTTCCTGAAACCGAACTGAGTTGGAGTAAGAATATTATTACGATTAAGATATCCCGTAATTTAAAATTCTATGACCTTTCCAAATGCTACCTACATCACCAGAGTAATTGAAGTTGCTCTGTAATTAAGTGGATCTTCAGCTCGTCCCTTGTTATTTAAAGAGGTAATATTCGCCAGCTTAAGCTGATGTGGGAAAATATTTGTTTTTATGCTTTCTCTGATTGAAAGACTAATTGGCTGTGACAGTTCATATGCGGCATCTTTGAGTGCCCAAGCTGGAATAGAAGGACACAGGGGGGTTCATTTAACTCAAAGCAAGAAAAAGTTTTTTACATTCATTTGATGCAACAGAACAAAAAAAAAGAACGGGAAAAAAAGTTTTAGTCATGTTACCGTTGTGGAGATTGTTACAAGAGCTAAGTGGAAAAATCATCTAGCCAAGAAAAACCATCTCGCCAACCATCTCGAACTTGTAATTGCGCATAGTTGCATCTTCTAGGGCTCGTTCACGATTTTATTCAAACAATTCCTAAGGCCTTCTTTATTGGTTGATGTTCATTTTTTTTCCTGATTCCATTGATAAGGCTCCACTTAAACCTTTCGAAGGGTGCTGAGTCAATTAAATACCTGTAAATTTTTTCAAATTCATTTACCTAGCTTTGATGTGAAGCTTTTGCATTTCCTGAAACTTGTTGAAGCTCGTAATTCAAGTAATTATCTTTTTTCATATTCAGATTTTTAGTTTGTTTTGATACCCATATAGATGCAAGGGAAACAAAAGTTTCTCATGGCGAATCAAATTTTGTTGCATAGTATCCTGCAATTTGATAATAGAGCCTAGGATTTTTCGAAATTGCGAATACATCTAATTGGGGCAGGTTTTTTTTATCAAACTTGACCAGTTTTGTTTGTTCACATCTGTATTTTTTGACAGATGTGCTTTTATCAAAAGTGAAATTTATCCTGGATGTCAGTTTTCCGTTTAACAGTGTACGAAAAATTGCAATTGTTGGAAACTGGCCAATTTGATTGGGCAATTAAAGACATGGGAAGGTAGTAAGGGAAAATTTTATCACCTTTAATGTAGTCGATTAGACTCATGTTGTCGCAGTAGCAAGTAGGATTTGACTTATTGAGCACATAAACTTCGTAAGGGCATAATATGGTATCTAAAATCTGTTTCTCTGATTTAATTAAATAATTAAGGTTAAGGTCGCCCATAACTTTTTTTATTTCGAAATCCAGACGCCAGTCTAGTCGATTTTGCAAAATTTTTGATCCATAAAATTTCAGATTTTGAGTTCATTGAGAATAGATCATCTCACTCAGTATAAAAGCTTTCGCTACTAAAAATAAAAGACCCCACCTTTGATGCTTTTCCATCTTAGTTTATCATTATCATCTGAAAACTGTTTTCGTCAGGAGTAAGTAGATTTGATATGTCCTTATCAGTTAGGCAGTTTTCGATTAAAGCGGGAAAAAAGCAGTTTTTCCCAATATCATTCATTGTCAAGGTTTTTGAAAGGATGGTGTTTGTTTTCAATACTTCTACAATTTAATTGAAATAATTTAAGGTCCTTATCCAGGAAATTGCCTGGTTCAAAAATTTTCCAATTTGTATCTTGGCCGGGAAAACGTTCTATGTCACCTGATAAAGGTTAAAAGTTAAAATTAATTGGTAAGACAGCCCTCCAAAAAGGAAATTAATTTTCAGTTAAGGCTAAATCTTATTCTAAAGTTCTTCTGGCTTTGAGAGTTAATATGTTCGGTGATCACAGAAATCGCGATCAATGGCGTGAGATTATTTGAAGCCATTGTTAGCTCGATAAATGACAGAACAGAAAACAAATGTGGATTCTGCATATTTTATAATTTTCACGTAACAGTCTGTAAAGAAACTCATCAGAAGTAACCTTGATAGTTGCTGTTGCTTGGTTGATGACTATAGTTTGAATTGTGGTTATTATGCCAAGCGTGAGCTTTTTAATTGGCATTGTGATAGGCCTTGTATTTCAAATGGGCGCTGGTAGAGTGGATTTTTTGCTTCGATTTCAATGACATCTTAGATTTGTCTGTGAAGCCATTCGCGGTTTTCGATAGGACCGACAGAAGAGCGTTTTGCAGTGTAGGCAACCCACTTTTGTAATTGAGATGTAGGTTGTCATGTTAAAGTTGATTGTTGATGTTGTCAGGTTAAAATTGATTGTTAAAGTTGATTGTAGGTTGTTGATACAAGTGTATAGCTCCAACACGACAAATTTCCCGTCTTTGTTGATGAGTTCATTCAGCTCATTGACCTTTTTGTTTTTTTTAAGTTTCATATTGTGCGCTTTTGCGAATTTGTATCAATACGCGTATAACGTAAACATCGGATTTGAAAAGATCTTCACAGTTATTAACCAGAGCCACATATTCGCCTAAAGTTTCGTCAACTGTTCTATTGTATTTCATAATACTATTATATCATCTTGCAGAGTTTTTCTTGTTTCGTGTTTTTCCAATACTTAAGTTTTTTTGCTCTGTGGTAGACCACGATACGCATGAATTGCACAATCAAGGAGAATGGTGTCATCCAATGTTAATTTATGTACAATACTGCTGTCCGAAACCGTCTTTGAACACAGCGTCAACCTTGTACAGCAGCTTCCTGGCCACCTCTTGGTTGAAAGCGTCCTTTTGTGTGACTTTTTGATGCAAGTCGACGTAGAGTTTGTAAGCCACTTTTTTGTTCATTGCTTTCCAATCTTTAAGGAAAAGAAGCGTTTTGAGGAAATAGACGAAATGAAGAATGAGGCTGATATGTGAAAATTGATGGCTGTGGTATTCAGCAAATCTTGAGAATGACGTACTGAATGAAAATATGATAGTGGTCTTCACCCGTCAAAGCTGAGAACGACGGGGCTCTGTATTGAATAAATTGACTGATTTATGTCCTTAGCTCAAGTCTCTGAAAATTTTGTTCAAGGGCGGACCTGTTTAATGAGTTTACCACAACAATTAGGCTCACAAAAGTTAGGATCCATTTCAAGGAAGCTATTTATCATAAGTTTATCATAACAATTATGTCTTAATGGATTAGCAAGGGTATTGCAACAGAGCACTAGACTTTTCCAAACTTAAGTAACTGTTGTTAGAATAATTAAAGTTAGGAATGGTAGAGGAAAACGCGTTTGACGTTTCCAATGTTTGTTTTGTCCGGATGATTTAAATCAGCACTGTAGTTCTATTGTTTCCGCGTTTGTTGAAATTTCTCTTTTTTGGTGTGCTCAAAATGGAAGATATTTACCTTTTGACAATAAGGGTCTTTTTCAGATGAATGAGCAGAAACAGCCGTGACAGACTTCTCTCCCAAGGTGTGGATCATGAACCTAAAAGTACCTTGAAGAACCGCCAATCATCTCGTATTGGTTCTTTGAATGAAGGAAGCGGATCAATCAAAACTAGGGAACAACAATTGATTGAAATGAGTATAGGCTCTGCAAAAAAATGCGTGGCTGTGTTAGATATAGCGCGAGGAAATTTAAGCATATATGAAATTTGAGACGTTTTCATCAAAAGATCCAGATCATTTAGCCCGAAACGATTCAACTATATTTCACAAGATTAGTTCAACCAATTAGTCAACGCCATTTTAGAATGTTTGAACCTAAGCCATGGCCTGCCTCTTCATTGCAGTGCAGTATTAGCAGAAATTGATTTGCTTTAGCGCATTGTTCTTTTTGTCTTTTTTTTGTTGGTTTTTTTTGTCGATGAAATCTCGACGATTTGTGGTTTCGGTTAGAATTAAATGTTTTTTAAAGTCGCAAAACGGCTCAAAATGAGCTTCAGAGTCGCAAAGCGGTTAAAAATGACCTCTTATTTGATTGATCAAAGGAACTCATTTGAACTCGACGCAAAAACCGCCTTCATACGGGCGATCAAGTGGAAATGTAACGTTCAGTTCTACATTTGCGAGGAACTCCAACTCGGCAAAAAGGGGAAGAGGTAGTTTTGTTCATGGAGAGGCGAGAAAAGAGGAGGAGATGCTTAATACGTTTGGATGTGGCGGTGTTAGTTCATGGGGGAGAAATGGGAAAAGTGAGAGTAGTTTCAACACAGCTGTGAAGTCGCATTCTAATTCGCCAAAAGAGTCATCAGTGGAGCTGCCACCCATTTCCAAAACCGGTAAAGGGCCTAAATTTTCCAAACGCCCAAAATCTGGGGTCTTGTGTACGATTTGGTCATCAACGAAAAATACAATGAAACAAGTTTTTCGAGATAAAATGTAGTATCAGTTGTAGTTGCAGATCTACGACTTTCAAGAGAGGGCGGATATTTAAAAAAATTGAAAGTTTTGTCGACCATTTTCTTAGGTCGACCAAAAACATTAGCAAAAAAACAAGAAAGGCAAAAAATCTTACGTCGACGGCAACTGAGTCAAAAAGTTGCTGGGCACTTTATTGAAAGTTTGACGAAAAAAAAAAACAAAAGTGCTTCAATTATAAAAAGCGAAATTTGGTTGCAAGTAAACTTAATCAGTATTATTTGCTTAGTAGATTCGCGAACATTCCATATCTGCGTCCAGACAGTTCGACCAAAGACAATTCAGCCGATTTGAAATTCAGACAATTCAGCCAAAAGTATGCAGACAATTCAGCCAATAATAGTGACCGCGGCAGTCGCGCCAACGTGTTGCGAGCTTGCCTACAGATGGTAGGACTCTATTCAAAATTTAGAGCCATATATGGCTCCAATTGCCTCAGGCTGAATTGTCTGTATATTTTTGGCTGAATTGTCTGAATTTCAAATCGGCTGAATTGTCTTTGGCTGAGTTGTCTTAATCTGAATTGTCTTTGGCTGAATTGTCTTTGGCCGAATTGTCTGTGCGCCGTTCGGACGTTTTTTTGAAATTCTGCCCCCTCCCCCTCGAGAAAATCCTAGATCCGCCTCTGAGTTTGTTGCCTAAGCTAAATCAAATATTTTAAAGAATAGATTTGCTGCTTAAGCACTTGTGCTCCTCGATTTTTTTTAGGTAACCGCATGCTGTTCTCCAGCAGTTTTTCATTTTCAGTTCTCAGCAGAATATAGCATTGCTTTCAGTGTCATTATTGGTTTAGCGATACTTACTCTTCGGCACTATGTGTCTTTTGTCGAGTTTGTTTTACTGATAGTCTTCGACCTTCACCCATGGCTAGTTGGATCGAAAATCTGATAAGAATTGATCATTTTTGAGCTCTCAATCATGCTTGATATTAATGATAATGTTGCTATTATCCTGTTGATATTGATAGTATTGTATCTTGCTGGTAGGAATAAATTCTTGTTTATCCCACTCTTTTCTCGGCTCGTCCTTTTCAATTTTCTTTTCTGTGAACTTTAAGCCACTTCATAATTACACTAAGAACGATTTTCTTATCTACAATTTTTTCAAGATGTGTTTACCAGCAGCCCAAGTAGATTGTACATAAGCTCTCAATATGATACATTAAAAGTATTTCGAATAATTACACATGCAGTTTGTTTAAACGCTCGATGAGGCAAGTAGATATACCACCTGTATACGGTTGCTCACTTTGTTCTTGGTAATATACCTACAAAAGGGTTGCCTACCTATTAGCTACTCTCCCAAATGCGTTTGACCGGTATGAAGGAACAACTGAGGTTTTCAAACTTTATATTAAGGACCGCACGATTTCGAGGTACCAAACAAGTAAACTAGCACTCACAAGCAAACTTTTTGTAGACTACGTGATCAGTTTGTTCCAAACTGAGTCACACGTTATTGTGTATTGTGTTCAGTTTTTTGTCCCGACTTTCTAAGAATGTTGGGATATAGGCTCTGGGTGGTTTTTTGTTCAGACCAATTTTCGAGAGCTTTTTTCTCGGGGATCGATCCCTGGATCTTCGTTTTCACAGTAGGTTCGCGCTCACAACTATACGAACCCGAATTACGATCACGGTGAAACGAGTCTAACTATCTGCCAGTTTTATACTTTGATGCTAAAACTGGATTGGGATCCGTTTTGTCTATTTTTCGACCAGTCAGAATGAGTCGAGTGTGAATAAGCGGTTTTTGTTATCACAGATTGCACTCCGGAAAAGCTTATTGGTCTTAATTATTCTACACATGACTTAAATTTTAGTACTTGAAATTTGTTATCATCAGCCTAAATTTCATAGTTAGGCAATTTTTCATTAACCAAAAGTTATTCGTGCTCAGTCAATGGGCAGTCGGAATATTCAGGGCTTTGCCCTGATACGAGCAGTCGTGTTAGAATATATGCGTATAAATCGGTGCTAACATACAATCCTTGCTGAGTATAATAAAAAATGCTATTGTAATCGTTCCGTTTTTCGAAAAAAGTAAGGAAATATTTATGTTCTTCTGGTTTTTTCTTCAGACCGACCGCGGATTTTTCTACCATCTGGAAACGAGAAAAACTGCAATACTATGAGTGACTTACCGAAAGTTGCTTGTCCCTATCAAATCTCGAAATTTCAAATAATAAATTTTTAACAAGCCTGAAAAGGGGGATGTGGGCGAATACGAATATGTGATAGTTAAATGTGCGAACTATTTCTTTCCGTTGTGTTGACCTATCGCAAACTTGGCTGAGTCGATCTTTCTCTGCATGGATCCAGAAATCTTGTTCAGTGGATAATTTTTCTTAGGTCTGATTCTGGAAGATGCAGATGACATAGATTACTCAATATCAACGAAAGGGGGGCATAAAACAGGTCGGAACAATCTTGCATCCATTTCGGACAGTTTCAAACAGATCGGAAGACCAACTGAAACAACTAAGGTTGATCGAAGGGCTTATAACTCATTCGCGAGGAAAACGAGGGACGCGCAGGTAAATTGTTTTTCAAATTGATGATTTGATTGAAATTCTTGGCTTCAATATTTAGTTAATCAAGAAGAATGAGAATAAACTCATCCAAGAATTTTGTAATGGTGCCATTTGCGTTGACTGTAGTCGCACTTCAGTTCCACTGTTTATAGGCGGCAACGCTGGACCCGTGGATACATAAGTAGAATAGTAGTTAAAAATTGTAGCATACATTTAAAAAACATGTATCACAAGTTCATCACGAATACAGCCTCAGGAAACACCACGCTTTCTTGGAAAGGGTAGATAGTCAAATCAGCTGATATGCACAATGTCTAGCCTTCCAATTTAACTATTGATTGAGGAACAAAAAAACCAAAAATGAAATAATCTTGAAGGTCCAAATTCATAAAAGTCATTCCGTTCAATAACAAAAGTTATATTTTACCTGACCTCTGACCCCGAATTTGATTTTTGGCCATACAAAGGGCCTGTCTCTGGTCGTTTTTTTTTCACCAGCTTACTTTTTCGTAATAGCACACTACATCAATTTTTGGCCGGCCAACCTTGAAACCGAATTGTCTTAAAGTTCCCGAAATGCGCATTTCAAAAATGGCATCTTTTAAAATAAGCTGTTTGTAATTGTTTAGAGAGAAGAAATCGCTCAAAGGCCTGCGCGCAAATTCAAAACAGTCGTTACACCTCTAAGCTCGGCAAAAGCTAGCGCTCAGAACTCAAATGTCGATGGCGGAGACGCTGAAAGGTTCAAAAAAGCGAGATACGTGCTGCTTCAATCAAAGCGACGAGTAGAAGATAATACTGAAATCATTGAAAGATCCAAAGGGGGATCTACCGACAATGGAAAACCAAACCATAGCCAGGAGGAATCGGAGGCTCAAAGAAACTCGGGTAGTCCAACTAATTTTGAAGTTAAAAGGGATCAACTGGCAATTCAAAATGAAATGGATAAACGGAATCAGGAAAATCATGATCCTTCAAATGTTAAAACTGAAACAATGACACCTTTGCAAAGATGTATCACAGCTAAGCGGAAAAACAGAGATAAAGATAAAAATGAGTTTGTTGTTGAGATATTCATGAAAGACCAACAACCTGAAAAAAATGTCATCGATTCTGAAGACAAGAAACAGATGGCAAGAACTCAACAATTCGAAGAAAATAAAAGATTCGAGCCAGGTTAGTTAACGGTTTTAATGTGTTCTTCGACTGTAATTATAATTGAAGTTTTGGAGAGGAGATACTGCTTTTTATCAGAACAGAACAGAACAGAACAGAACAGCACAATCAAAAAGTTTGCGATTTTGCTCATGTTCGGTGCGGAGTTACCTTTTTGGCTGCTTTTATGAAGTGAAAATAAGTTTAAAACAAAAAAGGTCTTTGGAGAAATTAGCAGTATTTGCATTCATGTTTTCAAAGTAATAAATCTGGAAAGGAGACAGTTATATTTCTTTGAAAAAAATTTAGGGAACGAACTACCCGAGAAGGTACAATCTGGAGAAGGGCAAACATCAGCCGACAAATCCCAAGTTCGTTTTCACCTGGAAACAAAAAATACTTTCAAGTTTTGATGCTAAATTGAGACTTTTGTGCGTTCAGGAAACAAGAGAAGATAATGACAAAACAATTAGCAGTCTCGAAACTTCGTCCGAAATTGAATCAGAAGCTACTAAACCAGAGTCAACGGCTGAATCACCGCAAGTAGAGAGTGAAATACCAGAGAAGACGGAGCCAGAGTTTTCAAAACCAGTAGTAAATGTATCATCTATTGGCTTCCACCAGAAGTACGACGAAGACGTAATTGTTCAGACAGAAGATGTCTTCATTTCAGGACTGAGTTTAGACGAAGGGAACAAGTTCGAATCTAGCCCGATCACAGTTCAAGAAGCAATCGTAAGTTGGAGAAGCAATTTGGATGGCGAATTATCTGTGATTTTATCCTAGTAGGTTGTTTTTTGGAACAAAAAACGTGTGTAAGTTTTGAATTATCGAAAACCAAAGTGGAAAATGCGAGAAAATGGAGGTTAAGATCTAGCTTTAATAGTAGGTATTAGGTTTTAAGAAAACTTATCGAATAATTTTTTTCATCGATTCCATTTTTTGTTGTGTTAGTGTCACTTCAAATAAGTTTTCAATCATTGAATTTTATCGAAAGTCAAGAAGCTTATAGCTGATGCAAATGGTTTTTTAAGAGAAAACAAGAATTCATTTTTGTTGTTTTTTATCAATGTTCGAGGAGGCAAAGACTCGAGGAAATAATTAATATGTTAATTAGTCTTGACTAGTGTAGATAATACTAGACTTCTAACCTAAACGAGTACGCTAAATTGTTTCCAGAGCGTCCAACCCGTGATCTGGCATTGTCGGCACGGCAAGTTTTACTTGACTCGCTTTTCTATCAACATTGGCAATTGTTTTAGAGCATCAAAAAGCTACTGTTTGGTGACGTGGCAGGTGCCTGGATGAGATCGTGGCTGAACCATCCGATCAGGATGAGTGGTGCATTCTCAGTTGACCTATGTCACTTCACTCCTTCGGGAATAGTAGCCGCTCTTCAAGCATACTACATTCATCACCATTTCTTCTTCACTCAGTGGAATAAAGTGAGTAGTGCTGTATAATTGTAGTGTTGTATGCTGAAAACAGATTATTTAGCCTCAGTGGTCGAACGTAACTTCCATGTTCCCTCACACTTGGCCGGGATGTAATGCGGTTGCTTTTGAGCCCTAAGGTCGAGGGTTCGAGTCCCGGTAGGGCCTTGTTCTTACAGTGTATGAAATTGGATTTTCCGGTAAAAATTAAGTTAACGTACTTTCGGCTGTCTGCCCAAGTTTTGTGGGCTTTTTTGTGTGCCGTAAGCACGTATCATGGTATTTGTAAGTGTTATTCATTGTAGCTTCAGTTGGGACTAAAACGTTTAAAAGTTTGAAAACAAAAATTGTTTTTTTTTCGGCTCAATTGGTGTCTGCTCAAAAGATTGCCGGCTTTGTTTCCGCTTCGTAAGTTTTGTTTCGTTATTAGGTTTAAATTCAAATGCCTTGCTTGTCATTGTTGCCTACAGTTCCAGTTTAATAATAACAGGCATTATCACTCAAGCAAAGCTTGTGTGATAGTATGAACTCTCTTTTTTCCAATCTAAGTCGCAATCTTGGTTCTGTAGGCAGGTTCGGATGTTTTTTTATGAACTTTTTCGTATTCTAGTTAAAATGTGTCCGCTCTATAAGTTGAGACATGTTAGTTAGTAAAAAATTTTTTTTCAAATTGACTGGTACTGCTAATGCGTCATAATTGGCTTGCTTCGCTTAGCAAATTTGTAGACTCATAATTGGCGTGCGTCACTTAAGAAATTTTGTGGGCTCAAAATTTTACTCATTCAGTTTTCCCAGTAGCGTTATCGGTCATTTTTTTTTGCTGGTGTATGCGAAATGCAACTTTGCCACTGTGTGAAAAGTATGGTATTGGGCTTTTATTTTATTTTCTTTTTAATTGACGGTTTGGAAATTCTGTTTCACTTTTTGCTAAAAACTAGCTTTTCTCAGAATCACTATTGATTTTGAAAAAGGGGTATGAATGGAAAGACCGACCATTCCCGTGTGTGCCTGCATAATCCTTTAGTCTCATTTTACTTTACCCCACTGTGTAATACCCACCCAAAAGCAAGTTTTTGGGTTCAATATATAGAAAGCGGTAGGTAAAAGTTCCTCTGCATTAGTGGCTACGCCCAAAATTTTTTGCTTGAAAATTCATCGCTCTCGGAAAAGTTACAGTTATGATTTTTTGAGCTTTCATTGATTTTCTCGACAACTACCCTCCCAACAACTACCCTCCCAAATTAAGAAACTTTTTGACTTGTCTTTAAAACTACTGTAGCAAATCTGAGATGAAGAGTTTAATCGAATAGACTGATTGCGAGAATTTTTCCTGCAGAAGTGGTGCCTTCTTTTCTGTAAGAAAAATGTTATATCCTAGGGATAGTTCCAGGTTCTCAAAAATTTTCGCTACCCACTTAAAACTTTTTCCTTACTAAATTACCAATAGTCTCTTTTTTCTCCAATTTGGCTATTTTTTGAGGGAAGTGTGAATCCTTGAAGTGTCAATCTGGAAGTTCAAAGAGTTTTGTGATTTTTTAAATTGAAAACTGTTGAAAAAGTAAACTTTTCGATATCTTTGAGTTCTTTGAAACTTTTCCAACTGTCTGTTGACTATTTTTAGTTTTGGACAAGATGTTGATATCATCAGTATGAAGAATAAGTACCACGCCGAGCCCAAATTTTTAGTAAGATTCTTCGAGAGTTGAAGTTGGAACAGCAACAGAATCAGTTTTTTAACTGCTCAACACGATGTTATAACTGCTTGATCTCTCGTTATCTCATTTGTGTATAATTTAGGATACGAATGAACTCTGGCGTCCAACACAGCAGCAGAAGATGAAGAATTTGTCTCGAGCAGTGGCTTCTATGATCGCACAATGTGCTCAACCCTCCAACTCTCAAAGTGGCACTGGCGCCCCCCTAATATTTTGTAGTGCCGCCCCTTCAGTGCAGTATAAATCTACGATGACCATGCCTCATGACGGAATAACAGAGCGGGTGGGTGAATTGTTCAAATGGTTGTGTATTTCTGGTCTACTAAAAAAGGGGCGTTTTCGTTAAAATTGGCGAATATGCAGTCTTAACGCTGCATAATTAAAGTTATATGCCTGCGTTACCCGAAAGTTATTGCGTTACTCTTTAGTTGATTTATCAAAAAGGCTGGATTTTTAGTCATGAGCGTAGTTAAAATTCTTATTTAGGTCATGGTGGTTTTTTTGTTTTGTTTTCTCAGGAAAAAGTCTTTCTTCACGGAAAAACTTGATTTTTCGGGGCTTGACTTTTGATTTTTTTGTTCTTTCATTTCATTTCCTTTGTTTACACAAGCACTGCTTGTGTTATAGTATGAACTATCTTTTTTTTCCAACCCAAGTCGCAACTATTGTTGCGATAGAATGTGTCCATTTTGAAAGTGTTCATTTTGATCAATAAACAGCTATTAAATACAGCCAATGCTAAGGATATTAACACCGACTATTATTGTTTCGAATTTCTTAACGAAAGCAACGGAATAATTGTGCTCGGGGTGGTTTTTTTCTTCAGACAAATTTCGACTTTTTAACTAGCCATTTTGACGAGCTTTTTTAAATATCATTTATAAGGTATTGTTGTCCTCAGCTTAAATTTGAATTCTTGAGTTAATTACGTCTGTGATCATTTTTCGTAAAGTTATGGGGGTTTAAAAATTGCCATTTTGGTAAATTTGGAAAAATTATTGCGCGATTTATTTCGCGCTATTAACGCGTAAGCGTAGATTTAATCCGTCCTAGCAATCGTTCCAAATTGGTTGAAGGAAGCTTATTTGCCTTAATTGATTTGTTACTAGGAGTGAAATTTATCACTTCGTACTTTATATGGCGTGTGGGGCGATGATTTTCACAAAATCTCAAATTAAAAAAAAAAGTTGTTTTATTTTAATTAACAATGGTTTTTTTTTTATGTTATTACTGCTCCATAGACCTTAAAAGGCAGTCCGAACGTTCAGGGTTTGCTCTGATACGAGCAGTATTGCTGATCCGACTTTCGAAAGTAACGGAATAATTGTGCTCGGGTTGGTTTTTTCAGACACATTTCGACTTTTTAACTAGTCATTTTCCCTAAATGGAACAAAAGCTATTGCGTGCATTATTAAGTTGCTGTGGAAATTTTTTTGGTATTTAGATACAAGGCTAGAGCACCAACCCAGGTAACTAACTCGCTCTCTTTGATGGTAGCTCAAATATAAATTTCCTTTTTAATTTTCTGTCATTTTTGACTACCTCAAGGAAAGAACGTAGGTATCAGGTCTGTTATCATAATCAAGCCCTATTAGTTGTGGCTCTGATTCTAAAATAACAACAATTTTCTCTCAGTGTCGAAAAAACTGAATTTTTTTGTCGGAACATTCTGTGCTTTTTTCACAGCAACCGGCTCTCCTTGTTTGCTTATGATTCTTATAAAAAGTTGCCTTTTTGTTTCAGATTGAAAAGTTCATGTTTGGAAGTTTCGAGAGCCTGGTCGAGTTTCTGGATCTGTTCCTACCACAGGTTTTATTCAGTCAATCTTTCAATCTTTCTTTGTTCGTCTTTGTCTAAATTTCTGCTGCTGCATGTTTAGCTGAGTGGATGTAAATACTTTCTGGTGCTACTTCTCTACTCTGTGCTTCTCTCCAGGTCACCATACAAGTAAATATCAAAGTTTTTATTGGGGTTAGAGGGCCGTTTTCTCATGTGAGAAGGGTTGAATGACAGAAACATACCAACCAATCACCGTCTTTAAGCTGTCCAGTGTTATCATCAGATTTTAATGCGAATTCAATTTAATTACTGGAGATATATTATTGGCTGGCATGATTTTGTCGTTTGGTCCTTTTGCTATGAGGGAGTCCTCCGTTACCTTGCGTTAATAGGATAATTTAGTGTCTCTCCGACATCTATTGCTCTGAAAGGTAAAAATCACCTAAAAAGGTGATTTTAAGTATAACGATATAAGGAAGTGCCAAAATTATACAGCGGCTTGCCTCAAGTCTTTTCCTCTTGATTGCAGCCTATTTCATTCAAGGCACATCTTGATGATCCTTTTGTTCACCTTTGTGGTTCATTTCTAAAAATGGGTCGTTTATTTATTGTGGTAATTTCAGTTTCCCATGAAATTTCAGTGTTCGGCAAGACATGTTAAACATGGGTGATCCTCTGTTAAACGATGGTCGCTGTTCCCCCGCTTTGATGTCGCTTTTACTAACTGGGGTTGCGTCTCCTTGTTGGCTGAATGACTGCGTTGAATTGAGAAATGAACCCGATACCAGAAGGGGCGTGGCAAGTAGAGTCAACTGTGGCATCCTCACATGCAGACATACTAAGAAAAAGGTCTTGGTGAGTGAGCTAGAAATAAGATTGAAAGAATTTTTAAAGTAAGTTTTTTTTTCAAAATTTTTAAGAGTCGATGAACGTAGTGCAGACTTTTAGAGAGGTCTGCACTTTTTCTTTTGATTTATTTTTTAATGAAAGTCTTGAAATTTGTTCAGGATCAAATATCAAATTTACTTTTTGCGGCTTGAATTTTGATTTATTTTTAAGTTCAGCTCATTTTCTTGCTAAAAAAAGGCAAACTCACTATCGAGCAGCATAGTGTAGAGGTGATGAAAAATGTGATAAAATTCAGCTTTTGAAAATGGATTTTTTTATTTTCCAGCGAAATAAAATATAATTTTTATGTGATCCAGTTTTCCAAATATGAGTTTGTTTTATCAAAAAATTATCAATCATTATTTATTTTAGAAATTCAGTGAGCTCAAGGTCGTCTATTTTTTTCTTTGAAGTCCGAAAGTTTCAATTTTTTCAAAAAAAGTATCTTTTTCTGTTTGATTGGGCTCATTGACTCTTTTCCTTTTTTTACTGGCTATGTTTGAGATTTTAATAGTGCGCACTAACAAGTGAAGTTTGCTTAAGTGAAGTTTGCTTTCTAAACTTGTAAAGTAAAAAAGAACAAAGTGATTTTCACTTATAAAGTTCTTAATGATTTTGTTTCTCGTAAGTTCACTAGTATGATTTTTGTTTCAATTCGTTTTCCTTTGTTTAATAAAGGCAAAGTCCACTGTCGAACAGCAAAAGTGAAAAGGTAAAAAACACATTTTTGTTTCAAAAATGGGCTTCAATTTTCTGAATTACCAGCCCGGATATAAAAAATTACCTACTGGTCCAGTTCTCTTCAAATGGGATAACAGAACGAAACAATTCCGAATCAAAAACAGTGTGTGAAGTTTATTTTACATAGACTTCACTATGTTTTAAAAAGCTTCAGCGTGATTTGTTTTTTTTTCTTCAAAGTTCGAAAGAAAATTTTCCATTTGTCTGTTGACTATGTTTTAAAAAGATAGTCAGGATAATTGAATCATCGAAATGGATTAGAAAGAAGTCAGAGTACAGGGTGAATTTTGCTTCAGCGTGATTTGTTTTTTTTCTTCAAAGTTCGAAAGAGAATTTTCCATTTGTCTGTTGACTATGTTTTAAAAAGATAGTCAGGATAATTGAACCATCGAAATGGATTAGAAAGAAGTCAGAGTACAGGGTGAATTTTGCTTGCGATGAACAAGCGTTATCAAGTTAATATAAACTTTTTAGGGCAACAACTAGTTTAAAAAAATTACTAAATCATTTGCTCAGCTTATGTCAAATAAGACCGTGTAGCGTAGAGGTAATGTACATGTGTTGGCCGATAAAGGATCTTTTTTGCAAAAGAAAAACTTTCTGCGTAACAAATATCATTTGTCTGACTATTGTTTGTCTGCTTGGTTTTTTTCGGCTTAGTTGTCACAGTACGGAGTTCACAATCATGCAACACACTTTCAATGGTACAAGTACTTGCCTTGCAAGAAATGTTCCTGATTTTTTGGGTTTCTTAAACAAATTTTATTTGCGATCATAGTACAGATGCTTATATAGGTCGTGATATATTTTTTCGTTTTTGTTTCCAGGAAAAGATTTAAAATTTGCTGAGCCTCAACTTTGCTATTTCGCCGTTTGACTTTGATTTACTAATTTCTTAAAATATGCTCTATTTCTAGTATAAATTTTGTATCGGGAAAAATTTGTTCACTATTAGTTTTGACGTTTCGCGGTTCGATCAGTGAAGTTCAGTGCATTTGCATTGTTAAAAAAGGCAAACTTCCTTATCGAACTGCAAAAGTGTAATAGTCAAGAAAATTGTGATCGACTTCTAGTATCGAAATTGGAGTTTCTTTTTGAGATTTCCCAGCGAAAAAAAAATTACTTATTCGTCCATTTTCCTCAATATGAGTTTGTTTTATCTAAAAAGTGTCAGTCATCATTTGTTTTAGAAAATCAAAGAGCGCAAGGTTGTCTATTTTTTTCTTCGAAATTCGAAAGTTTTCCAATTTTTTTTTGGCTAGGTATAAGTTTTTTTTTGAAAGGCAAGGCAGTCTTTTTTACTTTTTACTTGCGTTCATTGACTATGTTCCAACTTTCTGTTGGCTACGTTTTCTTTTAAAGTTTAGTTCATTTCCTCTGTTAAAAAGAAGGCAAACTCTACTATCGAATAGCAGAAGTGTATAGTCACGAAAAACGTGATTGACTTCTAGTTTCGAAAGTGGAATGTAAATATCAGATTTCCGAGCGAAATAAAATCGTATGTATTGATCCAGTTTTCCAAAATTGGGTTAATATTATGAAAAAATTGTCAATAATAAATTGTTCTAGAAATTCAAAGAGGTTCAAGGCCATCTTTTTTTCTTCGAAATTCGAAGGCTGTGATGTTTTCAAAAAATAAGTCAGTTTTTCCTGTTTGGTTGCGTTCATTTCTCTTTTCCAACTGTCAATTGGCTGTTTTGTTTTTTAGTTTGAAATTTAAGCGTCAGTTTTTTGCCTTTTACTTCAGGTTGAGAGCAACATGAAGACTCCTAAGTTACCAATCTGGGTAGCCGAAGTGGCCGCGTGGCCGAAATTGTTAACTCCAACTGCAGTAACACCAAGAAGTCGCCATAAGATGAAGACGAGGTACTCAGTTGTGTTCTGTAGCAACAGAAGACTGATTTCTGACTGGAAGGTGGAGAGACACTTCGATCTGCATTGGCTGCTAGCTTGTCCATTTCAAGTTGAAAAAATCAAACTGACAGTTGGTGAGTCGAGACACTAATTTTAATCTCCGGATGTTATGTATAGGTTTTCCAAATGGAGCAAAACCGGCTGTGTTTTATCCTTTTTTGATATTAATTTATTGCCGGCAATTTAGTTGATATGCCAATTTTTAATCAATTATTTTTAGCAAAATCGCTTTTTGGTTAACAAGTTTGATACCCTTGCGGTTAGCTAGTGAATAACAACCGATTAGTACATTTTTTCCTTTGGCTTTATTTTCAGATTTTGCAAGTTTACCAGTCCCGATAATATTTTCCAGTTGCCTATTTTCTTATGGCAAGTGTGCCAGTCCTGAATACACTAGTGATCAGCGTAATGGACTGTGCGAAGCTTCTTTTTTTCTAAGCTAACTCACAAATAAAAGTGTTCATTAACAGTGCTCACTTGTTTGCTGGCACTTTTGCTATAATCACGATCTATAGCAGTGGAAATTTCATAGTATCTGTTCTCTGCTTTCTGTGTTCGTGATTAATTAAGCGCCCGTGGCTGAGTGTTCAGTGAGTGAGACTCATTTCTTCTAGGTCGCAGTAAGGTAGGCAAACTCCACTATCGAACAGCAACAGTGTAAAGGTCACAAAAACATGATTACACTTGCCATCATTTTAGTGTATCATTACGAACCTTCTTTTTTTCTAACCTCACTCGCAAATAAAAGTGTTCCATAAAAGGTTTCATTTGTTTGGAAATTTCACTGTAGCATTGGAAATTGCATAGCATCTGTTCTCTGTTTTTTTTTGTGGCTAGTGTTTGGAACCTATTCAGCTTACGCGGTTAGTGTGTGAGTTCCTAGAAATTCAAAAAGCTTTGAGGGCATATATAGTTTTTTATAATTCAAAAGTTTTCGGATATTTTCATGTAAAAAATTAGTTATTTTTTCTAATTACTTGCGTTCCTTGACTCTGTTTCAACTGTCTTTTGGCTATGTTTTCAACTTTTTCTGAAACAATTTATTTTTTGGGGACAATGTTTAAGCAAAAGGCATGAATTTTCAATCCAAAGTCTGCATAATTTTCAACTTAAGGACAAGGTCAAATGGGTGGACAGATTAGATTGTCTTGAAGGTTTAAGCGGAGGGCAGCTTAGGGCAATGAAAATCAGAGCAGCTAAAGGCGAGGCAAAGAAAGGAGGGGCAATGCAGGACAGCGGAAGGCATGTCAAATTAGCGCAAGGCAAGAAGGGGTAGCATACGGCAAGTAGGAGTAGGGCTGCTCAAGGTAAGTAGGGGAAGCGTAAATCAAGGCAGGCAGCGCAAGGCAAGAAGAGACAGGGCAGTGCAAGGCGAGGGGTAGGACAGCACAAATCAGGGCAGAGCAAAGTAGGGCCGAGCAAATCAAAGCAGCGCAAGTTAAGGCATCGCAAAGCCAAGCAGGGCATTTGAAAGCAAAAAGAGGCAAGGCGGCGCAGAGCAAGGGAGGGCAGGGTCAAAAAAAGCATGGCAGCGCAGCAAGGAGGTGCAGTTAAGGCAAGGCAAAGCAGTGCAAGTTGAATACAGGCAGCGAACGACAAGAATAGGCAGGGCAGCGCAAGGCAGGGCAGAGCAAGGCGAGGAAGGGCTGCGAAAGGCAAGGCAGCCCAAAGCAAGGATGAACAGGGAAGCGCTGAGGAGAGCGGGACAGCTTAAGGCATGGTTCAGCAGTGCAGGGCAAAACGGGCACGGCAAGGCATGAAAGTTCAAGAAGTTTTTTTCAATCCGGAGTCTAGAGATATGTTAATTTGAGATAGTTAGTTCAAGGCCAAATGTCCATACAGAAAGTTTTGAGGAATAGTGCGTTCATTAAAATGTGAATCCCAGGTTGCATATCATTAGGTGTGTAGCTTAGCGTTGCGATTCTTATGCCCAAGTTTCACTTTCTAGAGGCTCGTAGTTTAGAAGATATGCACGAATTTACGAATCTTTCAAATTGATTTAAAATACATTTTTTTGGTACTCGTACTTGCACGCTACTGGGATTGTAGTCCAAAGTTGCAATTCTAAAGCCAAAATTTCGAGTTCCGCAAACCTAGTATTTAGAAGATTTCGACCTTTTAACGAATCTTTTAAAAATTCTAAAAATAAAGACATTTCCAAGATTTTCAAATTCAAATTTCTGAACCCGCTGCTGGATGCTAAAGGGGTTAAGTTGGGGGTTGAAATTAAGTTTGGGTTTGAAATTCACTTTTCAGAAGTTCGTAGTTTAGAAGATAAGGACTTTTTAAACCAAATTTTCAATATTTCTAAAATCTTGAAATCAAAGATCATCTTAAAATCAAATATTAGAGCCGTTGTTGGATGTCAGCGGGGGCTTAGTAAGGGTGTAGAATTCAACGCCAAAACTTCACCGTTCAGAAGCTCGTATTACACTAAATATGGGCGTTTCATCGAATCTTTCTAACAACTCCAAATATTTTGAAAAAAGTTGCTAAATGATTCAGAAAGAAAATATAGTTTTGTTTTGCTTTTCCTGATAGTAAGAAACATATACGAATACCTATGGCAGGCGTTTGGGGTTCATATGGCCACGTTGCCTGTCCTCTTCGTCTCTTTTCTAATGAAAGCTAAGGATGGCCTGCTCAATTTAGGATTGTTATTGACCAGAAATGTTTGCTCTTTCTTTGTTTCTCTGGATGCGAACTGGAGTTTTTTCCATGTGTTTATCCTCAAAAACTTGCTGATAACTAAAGTTTTTCGCTTCACGATTCACGTTTTTAATTATGTCGAATTTTGAAAGCTGAATGCTCAATTGCTTGGGCTGAAAGTTTTAAGTTACCTGCGAATCGTATCACAGATTTTCTTTTTCAACAGTTTGCTTGGAAAAAACATATGTTTTTGTCTCGTGATAGTTCAAGCAATAAAAAAACCTACTGTCATCAAAATGTTGTTGTTTCATAGCTTGTCTCAAAAGTTGAGTTTTCCTAATCGATTCGAGCTATGAAAACGACCTGAAATTTTTCAAAGTTTTGCGATACGGTTCAAGTTAAAGTATAACGAAAAATCAGAATTGCACTGCTTTCATGGCAGGCTCATAAAAATGGTTTTTTACTTATCCGTTTTAGTAATGAAAAAGCCTGAAGTTTTCAAAATTTACATTGTTTGAATATCTTAAAGATGTTTACTTTTTTTGATGCGATTCACGGTATGCAATAGCTTTTAACATTTCAAAGTTTTATCACTTGATCGTCTTGACAAGTTAAGTTTTGCGAACCTTTGTAAGCTGTAATACATTTGAACTATTTCAAAGATTCTTTGCTGGAATGATTAGCTTGCCTCGAAATACCTTAACCCTTGCAAAACGATTGACGATATGGAATAACTTAAATTTATTCAAAAATCCATTGCTTGAAAAGCTTGCTCAGCTTTTTGCGAGCTGATTGATTATTGGAAACGGGCTTGCTAGTTTGTGCGCATTTTGATTTTTTTTTAAAACTGTGAGCGTGCTTGCTATACAATTGTACTAAAATTAATCTGTTTTAAACAATCTTTGACCTATTACAATGGGCAAATCTTTTTGAGAGTCGATGAATGTAGTGAAGACTCTCATATAGGTCTTGGTGATTTTTATGTGTTGAGAGATATTCAAAAATAAAAAAAATTCGAAAAATTTTACACCATTCATTTTGGTTTCTAAACATATTTGCTCGATCTTTTTCGGAAGGTCAATCTAAACCAGTTTTCTGGCTTTATTATACTTCGGTCAATTTTTACACATTTAATTTATAAACAATTTAGTATTTGAAATTTTGAAAATGATATATTTTCAATTTCAATTTCAAATCAGCAATCAAATCATTTTAAACAGTAATTGATTACGAAAAACTTTTACTTTTAGTGTTGTTCGTTTTTTATAATTCTAGTCTTTCGATTGTTGTATAGTTTCCTGATTTAGCTTTATTTAGCGCGTATGAGTTTTGCATGTACTGTTTTGAGAATTCGCGCATTCAATTTCCATATTATGATTATGCCTGCGATTAGCAAGCGTTTTAACATCGGAATATAGACCTTCGAGCTAAAAACTCAGCTTTATCATTTGCTCAGCTTGCTTTAATAACAAATTAAGCTCGAGGTATTATTTTGGCCCATGTAAGTCGTGTTTTCCTCTAATAGAAAATCATTACAGACAAAATATTGTGGTGTTTTTCACTTTGTTATTTGGTAGCTTGCAATGCTTCGTTTGCGTAGTATCAGAATGGTTCGAAGCTCAGCTTTGCCTCTGTGCAGCTCGTTTTTTTCTTTTTTTTCTTGGAGGAAATGTATGTTTTTATTCTCTTAATTATTTTTAGCCTCAGATTTTTAAGTTGTCATTGAACGATTTAGAATCCGTGGCCTATATTGCTTGGCTGTTTGAACAACTTCCTAAATTGTGTCTTTATTATGGCAGTGAAATTGAAGCATTTCCAAAATTTTCTTTGAAGCACTCAAAGGAGCAATGCAAAACGGTTGCGCTTGCCACAGATGTTCATTACCCTAGCGATCAGCTAGTGTTTTAGTGCGAACCTTCTTTTTTAAGAGTAATGAACGTAGTGAAGGTTCTTTTATAAGTCTTGCTGATTTTTTTAAAAGGAAAAAGTCTTAAAATATTGATACACTTAGGTATAATGCACTTTTTGAGTTCAATTGAAATTCATCTGCTATAAGTGACGTAAATAGCACTCTCCAAATACGAACGTGCAAATGGCGCGAAAGTTCGTGACCATTTCTAGTTTCTAAAGAGGAGTTTAGTTTTTAGATTTCCAGCAGAATAAAAACTTTACCTGATGATCCAGTTTTCGCAAGTTGGGTTTATGTTATGAAAAAAGCGCCGGTCATAAAATGTTCTAGAAAGTCAAAGAGCTTGAAGGGCATCTATTTTTTCTTTGAAATTCAAAAGTTATTTTTTCAACAAAGTCTGTGTTTTTTTTAATGTTTACTTGCGTTCATTACTATTTTCCAGTCTTCGATTGGCTTTATTTTCACTTGCAAGCAGCTATTGTTTTAGTACGAACCTTTTTTCTAACCTAACTGTAAGCGTTTATGCTATAACCACGATCTGTAGCATGGGAATTTTCAGCATCTGTTCTCTGCTTTCTTTGAGGCTAGTGTTGTGATTAAACGCCCGTAGCTAAGTGGTTAGTGCGTGAGCGAAGCTTCGCCTCTGTGTTTAAAGGTCTGTCATGCTTCTTTTCACAGCATGGCTCACCGACGAAAAATCTTTCTTTAATCGAGAAAAATGTTAGAGTTTCGACGGAAGGCGGCTTGCATTAATTCAAAAATTTAAATCGTTGTCTAGTAAATCTGTTAAGAGCTAAAGAAAAACCACGAGTTAGGCGTATAGAAGTCAAAATTTATGATATAAATAAATCCATTCGTTTTTAAGAGTAATGAACGTAGTGAATACTCTTATATAGGTTTTGTGAGTTTTTTTCAGGAAATAGTCCTTAAATATTGATGCAATTAGGTATATATGCTCTTTTGAGTTCAATTGAAATTCATCTGCTGAAACTGACGTAAATACCACTCTCCAAAAATTCGTGACATTTTCTAGTTTCGAAAGTGGAGTTTAATTTTTAGATTTCCAGCGGAAAAAAAACTTTACCTGTTGATCCAGTTTTCACAAGTTGGGTTAATGTTATCAAGAAAGCGCCAATCATAAATCGTTCTAGAAATTCATAAGAGCTTAAAGAGCATCTATTTTTCTTTGACTTTCTTCGAAACTCTGTTTTTTTATGTTTACTTGCGTTCATTGCTCTGTTCCAATTTTCGATTGACTATGTTCTCGAAATATTGCCGCTCACCGTCAAATTGTTTGCTCACTCCATGCCAGATGAAACCTTTATTTTAGATGCACGAGCCATGGTATCATGGGGAGATCTGACAGAAGATGACTTCCACTCTATCGAAACTACAATTAGAACAAAGTTTGTATCACGATTTGTCTTACGTCTATTTAGGGTTTTGACGGATTTCAATTTAGCGGATCTGAGAATTTTTTGTCAGTATACGTATGTCCCGCTGTCCGAGTCAATCTAATTACACAAGCACAGCTTCTGTTATAGTATGAACTCTCTTTTTTTCCAACCTAAGTCGCAAATATTGTTGCGATGCAATTGCTGCGACAAAAGGTGTTCATTTTGAAAGTGTTCATTTTGATCCAGCTATTAAGTACAGCCAATGCTAAGGATATTAACACAGACTATTATATTACAATTAGCACTTTAACTTCAAGGTATCATGGATCTGTAGCGTAGAGGTAGGGAAGGAGACCAGCAACAAAATAAGAGGGTGCGAACTTGGACAGGTTCGGATGTTTTTAATGAACTTTTTAGTTTACTAGTTAAAATGCATATCCGCTCTATAAAGTGAGGCATGTTAGGTAATTTTTTTAAAAAAGTTGACTGGTACTCTTAGTATGTCATAACTGCCTTGCGTAACTTAGCAATTATGTAGACACATCATTGGCGTGCGTCACTTAAATTTTTTTGACTCATTCAGTTTTTTCCAGTAGCGTTATAGGTCATATTTTTGATTGTGTATGCGAAAAGTTTTACTCATTCAGTTTTTCCTATTAGCGTTAACGTTCAGTTTTACTCATTCAGTTTTTCCTAGAAGTGTTATCATTTTTTTGCTTGTGTATGCGAAGTACAAATTCTCCTCTGTTTAAAGCCCAAACAGAGCGATATCAGATATTTGTTTCACATTTTTCGAAGTTGAGTATTAAAATTATGCTGAAAAAGAAACAAGCCGGAAAGTGGAAATGGAATTTCGAACAACTTTGTAGTCCGTTTTTGGCATTGAACTTGCTTATAGTGTTTCTATTTGTGATGTTTTTATCGATGTTTTTTCTTATCGATGTTTTTATTTGTGAAAACCTGGATCTATTGCGGGCGGTATCAACACTTCTGTTTATGCTTGTTAATTTAACCGTTTCACATTTTAACCATTTATTACTTAGTCAAAAATTGAGCAAATTGTTAGAGGGCCGCCCTAGAGGGCAAACGGCTATTTGTATTAACGATAAAATCTTACTAAATTTCAATTGATACTTCATCTTTTTTATGTATTTGAGATATATGCATTAATCCTATCTCGTATATCAGCCAGTAACAAATCTTCAACCCCCCCCCCCCCCCCCCCCCCCCTATAAAGAAATATCTATCAATTAAGCATATTCGAATAACAAAGCGTAAAATGAATTTTCTTTTCACAATGTGTAGAAATAAGCTCGCTGATATGCACATATTTTACGGTACCGCGACAACTCGCGCCAAAAGACAAGTCGCAAAGTTTGAAAAGTAGTTTATAACTTAATAATTCCTTTTTAAGGTCGCAGTATTTTACTTCGAGGCGCCCTCCTTGAAATAGTTGTTTGTTCGTTAAATTTGAAATTAACTTTCTGTTTAGGTGGAGTGACATAGAAGTGGATTGGAATGGATCAAACCCTTCGGATTTTGGATTCATACCTAACTCACAAACAGCTGTCGAAAAGTTCAAATGAAAAATCCATCTATTTATTGTCCATTTATTGTAAAATTTATTTAAAATTCGATATCAAATGTAAATAGCCTACTTTGTAAATAGCGTTGAATTGACAATTGCTTACGATGGATGCTATTTTTTATGCTCAGTCTGAAAATACTCCAAATTGAATTGAGACAAGCTAATTGATCCGAAGCTTCCATTGAACACGCAAAAAAAAAGTAATTTTATACTTGACACTGAGTGTGGGGGAAAATGTGCACTAAATCTAATTGCATTTTTTGCAATTTTAGTTTTTGTTGCAAAGAAATACACTGGTCTTTTTTACCAGATTTGACAGTATCAGGTCCGCCTTTTGGAGACTGTTATTTAATTACACTATCAAGCTTGCGAGGGTTAGTGTATTAGTAGGAACCTTCTTTCTTTTCTAAGCTAACTCACATTTTTTTTAAATAGTGCCTACGTCGATTGTTTGAAAAAAAGTTCCTCAAATACCATTTTGGGCCGTTTTGAAAGCTTCTCACAGAAGTTTCTGAGCATCCCCCTTCAATTTGAATGTGTTTTGGCACCGAAGTCAAATTACAATTTAATGGCTAGTTGACCGGAAATAAATGTTAAGCAGTACAAGCAGGTAATCAGTTCGCCGAACCCCTGTCGGGGGAGGGTGGTTGAGGTGAGGTTTGGTACGTCATAGCACCGGCTGCCCATCATAAATTAGTAATGTTATATCCGGTACAATTTTGAGGTCACGATAATAGATAAGCTCGTTGTAAACCGTTTTGAAAAAAAAATCGGAAATAGGTCAATTTGTAAAATGTTTTTTTTTAAAGAAGGAAAGTAGCTAAAAGCGTACAAGCTTTATACTTGACCATGTTCAAACAATGTGTGCAGTTCTAAGAAAATCATAACAACACCGACCGTTCTCGATAAAAGTCAGGATCCAAAAAACGCCTTTTTCGATCTTTTCGGTTTGAGCATCTGAAACAGCTTTGCTGCTGCATTGGTCGAACCCAATGTACGCAGCATTTAAATTGGTTTTCTGACTTTCATTGAACTTTTGATCACTCATTTTCATCTATGAAATCATGAATCATTTTCTGAGGGCATTTTCTGATTGCCATCTTTTAATCGTTCCCCGTTTTCACTCCACTTTTGGTCAGTAAGTTTATGGGTCTTAAGTTTGCCCCTGTTTTTTTTTCAATATTTCGATGTAGGACTTGCACACAGCTTATTCGCGCTTAAAATTGCTTACAATAACAAGCTGCAAGCTAATTAAATCGAAGCGAATACTTCGTTGCTCAGTGAGTCGTGGGTTCCAATCCATGCTTACGCCGAGCGTACATATGGCAAACATCCGAAAAACCAGAAAATGATGTGAAAGATCTGAGTTAAAAAGCGATTAAAACATGCAGTAGTGGTTGAATGAATAGCAGGACTCCGTTGTCGCCGCAAAGCCGCGTTGTGTGTTCACCGGCGACCTTAAAAAGAAAGTTAGATACCAGGCCACCTTCGCCCAAGGCAAACAAGTGCACGAAAATTCATGAAACACTTCAGTTCAGTTACAAAAAAACGTTTGTTCTTTTTAATTGATAGCAAAAGCAATCGCGCAGCAGGTTTCGAGAATCAAAAGTTTGACGCAAATGGCGATATATTGACAAAAAAAAACAGCGTACTTTCAAATTTGCTCAGATTCACACCAGGAGTCTATTCTATGCATTAAATTTTCTTTCAGCCAAATAACGGATCCAAAAACAATTTAGAGAAACTGGATTTTCGAAGGCGGTCTTTATTTTACAAGATTAATTGGGAAGTTATCCACAGTCAGCTGAATAGCAGTCTACTTGCATAAACAGAAACTTTGAATTCTAAAGCACATTTTTCTGCAAATTCAATAGAACAAAAGTTACTCCTCGAATAGAATACGACTATTTCTTTCGCCTAATTATAACCAGCATTTTGAAGAGAAGTTAATCTTGAAAAAAAACGTGTTTCTATGGTGCATATACAAAACAGTCCCATACAAAACAGTCAAATACAAAATAGCCCAAAAAATCATGTAATGAAGGAAAAAAACTGTCCAATATAAAACAGTCCGGCTTAACATAACCAGCTCTAAATTTCGATTTACGTACTACCCTCTCTTGGCAAGCTCGCAACACGTTGGCGCGACTGCGGCGGTCACTGTTTTGTTCTTTTTGTTTGTTGAACAAAGGTCAATTCTCGGCCTACCGTCGTGTTAAAACAATTATTAATTGGGACTGTTTTTCGAACTGTTTCGCATAGGACTATTTGTATGGGATTGATTTGGATTTGTACAGACACGGTTTCTGCAATTTTTTTGAAAAAATGGGATTGTTTTGTACAAAAATTTTTTCAAATAAAATTGGGCAACTCCAAATCCTATTAAATTAACAAAACCGTGAAAAAAATTAAATGTTATTTTATAATAGATGGCAGATTCAAGTTTAATATCTTAATCGCTCTTTTTTCTACTTCGAACAAAATGAACAGTTTGTATCATAGCCAAATTTTTACTTTTATAGTTATGCACTTTTAACAACTATCTTAGAAGCATGTACAATTAACTCTAAAAGAAACCAATATAATATGCATTGAATTTCTCAAGTTAAAAACGTGCGTTTTAATAGCTCTCAAAGTTGCCACACTTTTTTACGCTTGCAATTAGTATGCAAAGCGTTTTCAAACCGGAATATAGACTTTTGGGTTAACAACTTGTTTAAGAGAATCACTTGAATCAATTGTATCTTGGCTCATAATGAGTTCAAACTTTATGCGTTCCCGGTAAACTAAGCCTGGAGGTAACGAATATGCATGGAATGGCCAAAATCATGGGTTCAAATTAAATCTGAATTACCTTTTCTCAATTCTCAGTTTCAAGTTTCAATGGAGAAAAAATGGTTTTGACAAGCTCCCTACATAAGCGGCTAGGCCTAATATTTTTTACACAGAGTTATGATCTTGGAATAGTCAAACTTTTCATTTTTGAACAATTAGTGAATGTTTTTGTCTTTTCTCAAACACTATTGCTCCCAGATATGAGTTTTTGAATTCAATGAACAAAACACTTTTCAAAAACTCCTGAAATGAACGGTTATGCGGCATTATTTTACACAAAGTTACGGCAATCCAAAAAATCGTTTTGTGAATCTTTTTGACTTTTCTCAGAAAGTAACCTCTCAAATCTGATATTGTGAGTTCAATGGCGATAACGGTTAGTAGAAGCTCTCCTGCACCAGCGGCTACAAGCAAAGTTTTTTACACAAAAATGTATCACCCTCAGGAAAAGTCAAATACATGTTCTTTTGACCTTTTTTAAACTTTTTGAAAACTCTCGAAAACTGCCCCACCATATCTGAAGTTTTGGATTCAGTTCAAAAACATGGGTACGTGAAAGATCTTTGTTTATGCGACTACGCCGAAAATTGTCTGACGCCAAAAATTATGGCCCAGGAAATTTTGAATTTTTGACCGTTTATTTTGAAAGTTTTTGATTTTTTCGAGAACTAACCTCACAAATTTGAGATTTTGGTTGCAATCGAAATTACAGTTCGCTTGAATTCCTTTCCATAAACAGCTGCCGTCAATTATTGTCTCAAAAAGCTATGATCCTCTGAGATGCCAAATTTTTGATTTGTTGACCGTTTTTGGACTTTTCTCGCTATCTACCCTGCCAAATCAGAGATCATAGTTTTAATCGAAACGACAGGTTGATGTAAGGCTAGGTTTATAGTTAGTATTTGTTTAATAAAGAAGTTATGGCCTTCAAACAAGTAAAGTTTTTGAAGCTTTGATCGATTGTAGAAACTCTTTGACCTACGTGAAAACTACCGTGCCAATTCTTCAGTGTTCGATTGAGAAACCCGGTTTTGGGATTAGTCTCTGCTGAAGCGGCCACAACCTGCTTTTTGCAGAAAAAGTTTATGTAATTTGGAAAATCTTTTGAAACACAGCTTCCTGTTTGCTTATTTCTTGCACGAAAACAATGTTTCTCAATTGTTCTCCTCCTTTATGGCTGACATTGAATTTTGATCAATCATTTCATCTCTAAATTGCATAACTGGGTTTAAGGCGGTGAAAAATTATGAGCTAATTTGTTTGCCATCAGAGTTACGCTCTTATGCTCTACATTTTTAAATCAGTTTTCGCTTCAGCTGTTAAAAATAAGTTTTTTTTTCGGATTCGACTGAGTTTTCACTATTGCGAACTGAGAAGCCTATGACATTAAATTTTGAAATAACCGTGTAAAATTCGGCATGTTGGCCAGTCAAAAATCAGATGAACTTCAAGCGAAGATAAAGTCGAGAAATTTGGGTTTAACTCGGCTTTGGTTCAGTTTGGTGATTCGATTTGGCCGGACGATGGTCAACCGGTGATCCGTAATCGTCTAATCCTTCCGATGTTTTCTGTAAATACTCGCCTACCCCAAAGCGACCCTCTGTATTCTCTGTAGGCTTTAACTGAGCTCCTTTCAAACCCGATTAGTTGGAATATCACACAGTTTTTCAGCCTTTCAGATAAAGATCCCTTTCAGCCTAAGTTAGGCGGCCTTTCATCCTCTTGTCACCATTTCAAACAACTTTGACGAACGAGATTACTCGCATAAGTCTTAATACACAAAATTACTTCTCGAGTTCTGTCATATTTGGCTGCTCTGTTCAAACGCAGATAGTTCTTACTTTGATTAAGTTTGAGAAAAAGAGAAAGAGATGAGAAGTAATAGTCTAGATTGAACTTAAATATTAAACATCAGTGCTTGTTTTTTTACTTTCATTGATTTAGTGCCTTTATTTAAAACGATGTTTTCTATTGCAAATTTTGCTAAGAGTTAATATTATTCCCCAAGATTTTTTCCGGATATAGCCCAACGACAATTTACCAATCCTTCAAAAGAAGAAGATTTTTCAAAAAAATTTTATCATTTATTTTTTGCTTACAACCAAACCTTTGGCTGTTTTAATTAACAATATACACTTAATTTCTTATAGTTTACTTGTCTGAGACGCAAAACTTGCATTTCTGCTATGACTGCATCTCCGTTGACGGAATCAGGTTTTCACAGTTCTTCGAATCCCGCCAACTTGACAGATTACACTGCAGATGAAACGCAGCCGTTGAATTTAATTCCGAAACAAGAGGAGTCAACAAAACACGATCTCTCTCTGTTGAGAAGAATAACAGTTGTGGCAGTTGTCGCTACTCTGGCTGCCTTTGAGGGTCTTTGCATGTCACTTCCGGGACCATTTTTTCCTGCGCAAGCCAAAGATCACGGTAAAATATTGAACTATTCACGTGTCAGAGTCAATTTACACTATATACGGGCTTAAGCAGCCAAAATTTTCGAATAATTTTCTTCTAATTTAAAAATTTATTTTTTATACTACACCAGGGGTGGATTTAGGGGGGAGGGCGGGGGATTGAGCAAGATAGAGTCTTTTTATTGCTTTGTGGGAGCTCGGAAAATCAATATGGTCGACTTAAAAAAAGTCGACAAAATTTTCATTTTTTGATAATCCGCCCCCCTCGAGAAATTCCTAGATCCGCTTCTGTCTTTGAGGAATAATTTGAAACTGCACTTAAGGTCTAGCACAAATGTTTCCTAAAAAGAAATAAAAAGGGATACGAATCATCAAATTAACGAATTTTTTTAGTTTTTGTTGAATTTTGGGTCGAAATAGTCTGAGTTTTTTTTTCAAATCTTGATCAGCAAATGACAATTTGTCGCTTCTTTTTTCTGAGTCTGCGATAACGGCAGATAAGGTAGATAGTCTGTCTCTGAAGGGATGAAGACAGTTGTAGTTTCGAGCAATGACGACTTAATTGTACCAGTTGAAATTGTAAGTTTTCACGACCATGTCGGCGTTTGGGTTTGGGCGGCGAATAAAATTTGACCTGTCTGGAGGGCTAGCGATAGAAGTTAAGAATTCTGATGGAGACTACCACTGATTGCAAGGAGGGAACATCGCTTTGCAAAGACTGTCGTCTAGAGTCCAGAGACCATCGAATACGGCGATTTTTTCTGACACCTTCTCAATATATTTTTTCCAGTAAAAACTTTTGGAGCTTCAACGGTTTTCCTTTTTGGAGGCCAAACGGAGGCTGCTGGGTGAAAGAATGAGGTTCGTCTGTCTGATGAGCTCTTAAGAAGGATTGGCTCCGTCCCAGATCAAGTCTGGCCCGTTGTGTCGGGTGCCGCTGACGTCCTAGAGCACATCGGACTGTCCATTTATATCACATCGGGGCGACTACTTGTTTTTCATCCTTGTGAAGCTTTTAAAATTAGATACCTTGGGCAGGCCTGTGTGATTGGCCTGCAAACTAGTCGTTTTTTCTTTAAGATGTTTCATTTTTTCTTCGACCCAGGAGACTAAATCTAATAATAAGGAAGAACATGATTAGATGTGTGGCGATTCTAAGATGACAGTAGAAGGCGTGATCCATAGCTATATCTTGAGGTTGATGTTCGTCTAGCTTCGGGAGGTTGTCCGTTGGGTGGCATCTGTTGCTGCCTTCTTCGGGGGAGTCATCTTTATTTTCCCTGCTAAACTCGTAAAGTTATTTGCGCTTGGACCAGTGGGCAAGGGTTTAACTGACATTTTAGTCAAGCCGGGAAGTAACTCACCCTTAGATGCAAAGTCCGATTTCCGAAAAGCGTGTCCACTATTTCGGGTTTTCGTGTGCGCTGAGTAGTATAATTTTTTCATTAATAATATCATAGTCAGGTTCCTCGTTTTTATTCGTTTGTGGCTTGTCTATATAATTTAACTCCGAGGTATGTTTTCTGAGGGCTACCAGAGGAAGTACGAGTCTTTATATCATTGATCGCTGAAGGATCATTCTTGACTTCTCAGTCTGTTGTTGATGGCGAGTTACTCATGCCTGTGTCAAGATAGCCGTCTTTCGCCCCATCGTGCAGTTCCCAGTTGGTGGCTCGTTTTCCTGAGAGTGTAGATTTTTCTGGATCTTGATGATTATCTTGAGATTTCAGATTTTTCCCGTTGTGTTCGAAAATCGTTTAGAATTTTTTTTTTAAAATGTGAACCCGATGGATGATTATTTTGTAATTCTCAATTTCCAAAAACTTTTTCGATTAACGAACGCAGAGTCGACTTAGATTTATCAAAAATCATGGATAATACTATTGCCTTCACCGTAAAACAAGTCTTTCTAAAGTCCATTCGATCTTTGATCGCCAGCTGTACAACAGACATCTCCAGAATTAAACTTTTCACAAAAAAAAAATTTAAAATTCAAGACAAAAAACATGACCAACGATCGACTCCAATTTATCCCAGAAATCTAAATTAGTGACAGTGATTGACTAAAAAAAAGTAAGATGAGGTATTTCGAGTTTTTTCAAAAAATCTTGATACTCGATAACATCAGACGAGTCTAAATTCAATTATTCAATAGAAAAAAAAATTTCGGAAGTTTAGTCGTAAACTAAGTTTAGTCGTTCACAGAAGTCTTTGAAGTTCTTACTGGCTTTTGATAATTGCTGACCCGACTATCTGTGTTAGTCCTTCTTTCTTTAAATATATGATCACTACATATTTTCGGTGAAAACTTTCGTTACGAAATGTCCTGGGTGAGTTTCGTGGAAAAATGTACAAAATGCCCTGGATTGCTGCTGGAACTATTGAGCTTGTTATCCAAGAAGAATAGGTTGTCTTTGACTCGGAAATGCTTGCAACCTTCTTTAACCTTCTTATTGTAGATTCCAAAAAATCTCAAAGGGCTGTTGGTTTTGACCGAAGGACTGAGATCGCAAATAATTTTCTCGTCCGTGGTGATTAACCCTGATAGCTAATTAGAACAACGGTTCTCCGGGTTTAGTGTCAAACTGGGCTGACTGAGATCGACTTCATAACGTTTAACGAGGGAAAGATGATCGACTGGGAAAAATTTTCTTAAAAATCACATAAAGAAAAAAATCACCTGAGAAAGTAAATCTATTGAAATTGAATTTCGAGTTGTGGAAAAAGTTTCTGCCCTTGTGTGGTTTTTGTTGCAGTTTTGAGTGACTGTGCAATACACGGAAAGATAGAAGCAATATGTTGGAGCGTGACGGAGACCATTGAAAAAATGTGGAGTCTCGACCAACCAAATTACGGAGTTTTTTTTAAATTTAATTGAAGTCACAGCGACCGAGAGTCTGAACGCAATATCGTTAAGTTTTGTTAATGTAATTTCTGTCCAATAGAATGCTTTTTTGTTAATGACTGAAGCTACCACTACTTCGAGCTCATATTGTGACGATGGTTTGACTTTGCGTGAAGTCTTGATGAAGGATCAGCAAAATCCATATTTTTCGCTGATAAATAGGAAATATCAAAATTAAACGGTTAACCAAATGAGTCTGCTCTTTGTCTTTTTTTAAAACATGATTATGTGATAATGGTTGAAGTAAAACGGTGAAAGTAGGTTGTTCTCAGTAACAACTTCAAATTCTGATCCAAATAAAAAATTTTTGAATTGTTCCGATGCCTTATCTACTCCCAATAGGTAATTTTTTTGTTCGCAGAATATTTTATTTCGCGAACAATCGAACAACTATAAAGCGACTACAATTGTTTTCCACTCGTCAGCTTGGAACTGTTCTAATTTGCTCACAATCCGTTGTGTGAAGCATCGTTTTTCAATCCCGTTTATTCTTCAATATCAAAAAGGCTGTTTTCTGTAATAATCATATTTCAGATTTTAGTTTCTCGAAAGCAAATTTTTTTTTCATCATTTCGCAGCTAGACACAATTTCAATGGGTGAACTAAATGTGAACAGGTGTGGCACAGAAATGACGTGTGGATTGATTGAGCTTAAAAAAATCGGCGTTCTGAAATATTCTCAGGTATAGGAAGATTTTTGATTGCGTTGGCTTTTCCGAGCAAAGGGTGCACCCTACTTCAAGATTCTTGAATCCCAACCATTTGATTCAATTTGATAAAAAAAGATAATTTGCTGCATTTCACCGCATTATTTTTTTCGTCTTAGATCGAGAGAATTTTGTTAGATCGGTTTGTGTTCTTCGAACGAACCGTTTTAAGGGATTAAGACGTCGTCAAGGTATTTTGTGACAAGGATCTTTTTCAGAAGTGTGTCCAAGACGCTCCAAATTTGATTTGGCATATCGCCAAGTCGGTAAATTACGGTGCAAAAATTGCCAGTGCTGTCCTCATTTTTTTGCTGGTTGAATTGTTTGCTGGTTTTGTCGCAACTTTTCAATTGGCTGCAAGCTTTTTGAGATCAAGATAGCCAAACGAAACTTATCCAACGAGTGTTCTTAAAACTGCAGTGCTACCTTATCTATCAAGTGATTTGTTGCCACTGGTATTTTTTAAAAGATTTTTTGGTCATTAAAATATTTTGAGTGTAACGTTTTTTTTTTGTGATCGTTAATAGGCTGATAAAACATCGCCTTTGGTCTCCACTTTTTTTAATTCAGCCTCATTCCCACTTAGCAGGTGAAGAGGAACCCTTCTTTTTGTAGGTATAAAAGGTGTATAGAAATGTGTTGTTTTGCCATCGTTAAGAATTTTCCCGAACCATTAATAGATATTTAAAATGATCAACAAATCGACTCGTATTAAAAAAAAACTATGTGAACTTACTCCTATTTGGTGGAAGGCTGAGTTAACAGATCGGTCTTGAGCTTTTTTCAGCTTGACCTTGATCAACAACTTGGAAGGAATTTGTTTGTCAAGAAACTTCTCTCGTGTCCTCGTTGGATGAGAAATGATCTCTTTTCACAAACCTATCCGGTAGATTTTGTTCTAAGAAAATTATTTGTGCTAGGATTTTAACCGTCTCACAGTGATTCCGCTGTACACATCTCTTATCGGTTTTTCAGCATATTCAATTTGGGAAAAATTTCATCTTGGGTTATCTAAATTTCAATTCTCGCCGATGAAACTGACTGAGCTTGCCAAATCCACAGAGATCGTATTTCTAAAAAACATCTTAAAACCATAGCCTATGCATTAAACTTTTTTTCAACAGGCCATTTTGGTCGTAGATAGTAAATACACTAAGCGCTGAAAATTCGTCATTTAGTCGCTCTGACTGTTTCTTTTTCAAGCATTTTTTAATAGTTTTTGTCGGGAGGTTTTGATGTTCTTCATAAAGCAGATGAGAACATCCTTTTTAAAATATTTTACGTCTGCAAGTCTAGTATTACTTGAACCTCTTAAAGCTCCCCAGAAGTATTGAAAGGATTCCTTGTGTCCTTGTTTTTATTTCATTTTTTAAAGCAGGTTGTAACAAATCCCGCAGTTTTACAAAAATGATAGCCAAAATTTAGATAATAGTCTTTTTCTGCGTGAACACCCGTTCACCTTCGTTTAATAGAGCGATATAAAAACTTGATCATAACTTCTCGTTGGCTTCCGGTCTTCTAATCTCGTTGAGTTTTTTTTATATATCCGTTTCTCCTCCGCGGATTTATAGACATTTTTGGTGTTTTCATTCCTTGATTCACGACTGACTCTATCGGCATCCATCTTGGTGCGTGTGCCTTCTCATATTCTTTCGAACAGTGAATGACCGACCCATGGTCGATGCACAACAAAGCTGGTAGGCATCTAATCAATACCGAAGATCAAAAGAACTAAGTACTTAAAACGAATAACAAAAAATGAGATGAAATCCATTTTGTCTGCATTAACAAAAAGTTTGCTCTCCGACAAAAAAAGTTTAAAAACTTTAAGGTGTATTGTATGTTAGATTTCAAAATTGACAAGTCTTTCTCCGCAAAAAATAGATTATTCGCAAATTGCGCAGTTTGAACATGGTTTCCCAATTTACTTTTAAAATCACTCACACAAAATTTAAGAACAATCAAGTGAGCCTTGTACTTTCTGGTACCCCAAAATGTACCATAGCCCAATAAAGTTTTGTACCATCACATCAGTTTATGACGCTGTTTTTGATCCAATAAAAACTAGCAAATAATTCAAAAGCTTGATTTAAGACCCAAATAAGTCCTGTTTCTTGAGAAAAATTTGAAATGAAATAGAATTGAATGCATTTCAATGCAAGGAAAAATATCTATGGTATTTTGGTAGCTAGAAAATTTGATTGTATTTCTTCAAAATTTTTTAACCGTGTCAATGGACGACCTAATTTATGGGAAGCCAAAGTGAGTGTAAGCTGATACACTGTCGTTTTTTAGATATGCAATAGTTTGGTTGAGTAGAAGTGTATTTTGAATTAGGTGTTTGTTAACGAAATTGGCCTGTAAAAATTGTTTCTGGGATTTTTTTTGTATTTTGCAGTTATGTAACTTTCTATTTAGTTTTTTTGTTAGAAGCTGTTCATGTGCATGGAAAGTTTGCTGTTTTGCTTAAAGAAGTTTGCTGTTTAAACCGCCCAAGCAGGCAAAGACATAAAACCTTCCGATGTATTTGATCCAATCTAGCTTAAACCAAAATATTTACCACATCAGCATTCCTTAATTTTTATTTATCTTGTCTTAGTGCTTTTATATCAAGCTTTTTTTTGCTTTTTGCAATATTTCTGTGTTAAACTCGTCCGCAGCTCATTTATGCTAAAAACTTTTTAAATTGGCATGAAGCCAGTTAGTTTACTCGAAGAAGTGATTCATTTGTGCGTAGAGAACTGCGCACTCGTTCCAGCCATACCCTGAACCTTATTTTCGTCAAATGAACGTTTTTTGCTGACACAGCCCTGTAAATGAGACTTTTCTGAGAAAGTTTGTGAATGGCTTGAAAAGGGGAACAGTAACTTCTGTGAATAAACGACCTCGGGCAATGCACCGTAATAGAAGGTAGCCCGGGTTGAGGTCAAAGATTGGACCACCTGTTGATCCAAAGGGTCCTCTTTGTACTATTTTGAGATCCATTTTTGGCTGACGGGCATAAAGTTTTCTAAAGGCGCTTTTGGCGCCTGTATTTAATAATTTTGAGGGAGAAGCGCGCGCTAATTTTGGGTAAAATTTTTCCAAAAAAGGTCTAAAAACACATTTTTTGGCCTGTTTTTTAAATAATTTTGCCTGCGGCGCAGAAAATTTGGGCAAAACAGTTTTTTTTAGTGCTTGGGGGAGCTCGGAAAATCAATTTGATTGACCTAAAAAAAGGACCCCCCCCCCCCGAGAAAATCTTAGATCCGCACCTGGTTGAGGTTGTTGATTTTTCCTGCCAAAAAGAATAATCAGGGGAAGACACACTGGATCAGCTGGTTTCTGAAACGCATAATTTGTTAAACAAAAAACCAATCAAACAACAGATCTGTTTTAATAGCTCTTAACATCTATAAATGGACAAGCTTGATCGAGTTTGAATCCCCTGTCATTGGAATGACAGCGTCTGAGAATGACCCTTCTCTTGACGGCGTGGTTGACTTTGATTGAAATTGTAGTACCACGTAAAAGTTCTTAACGCAAAAAAGCCTTGAGTCGCAAAACACTTTCACTCAACAAATTAACTCATCATGTAATTCGGGAAAATTTACATGCAAAGCTTTATTTTGAGATAGGGTTGTTAATAGGCTTGCTGATAGCTCTTCCACTTTTCCCAAAAACCACAATTGTTAAAATTAGACCAAACATTTTACCTAAAAGAGCAGTTATTTGATCAAAAACAACAAAAAAGAAGAGTTTTTTCTTTTTATTAAATAGAGCGTATTATGTTTGTAGTTTGGAACAGTTTAAGAAAGTAAACTATTTGCATAGTTGCAGAAACCTTATAAATTACGGACTTATACCTTATGCTAGGACGGAATAAATCTACGCTTACGCGTTAATAGCACGAAATATATCGCGGAATAATTCTCCCAAATTTACCAAAATGTCAATTTTTAAACCACCATAACTTTGCGAAAAATGATCACAGACGTAATTAACTCAAGAATTCAAATTTAAGCTGAGGACAACAATACCTTTTAAATGATATTTAAAAAGTTCGTTAAAATGGCTAGTTAAAAAGTCGAAATTTGTCTGAAGAAAAAACCACCCCCAGCACAAATATTCCGTTACTTTCGTTACAAAATTCGGAACAAAATTTCGCTATGATTTAAATTGTCCACAAATTACACGTTTATATCTGCGCTATTTTTCATCAAATGAATTGGGTTAAAGCACTCTTTATGGGAACAATTTTGTTGTCTAATTTTCTCAAGTTATTTATCCCCTTATAATTGTTCCGCATTTCGAAGAAAACGGAATATTTATGCTCGATGTAGTTTTTTTATTCAGTCAATTTTCGGCGACCGAAATAATAGTTTTTAACATTTTTTTTATACCTCATTGAAGATATTGACTCAAATTTAAAAAGATATTTTATTTTCGATCATTTTTTGAAAATTAAAAAATTGCAAATTTGGCTATGTTCTGGACTAAATTATGCGGACTTCGAAGCTTTTATTCACAAAGCTGAAAGCGTAACGCAAATTATTTATGCGTGGTGATTTATCCCGCACAACAAAATCGTTCCAAGTTGAATCGAGGTGGCAAGTTAATTGGTCGCATTAATTTCGTACGACTTAAATTTTCACACATGATAATTGGTATTTAAAAAATTATAGTTTTCCAATGATTTTGTTCATAATTATTATAGCAAAAACTATTCGATATGGATTAAGGAGCTGTCGGAACATTCAGGGCTTCGCCCTGATATATGAGCAGTCTTGTCTTGTTCAATTTTTGTTTCAACGTTCGTGTTACTCAAGAGTCTCATCGAGATAAATTAACTCTAACTCAGCACAAGACATGCTTATCTACTCTAATATAAACCTTCATA
This sequence comes from Symsagittifera roscoffensis, assembly GCF_963678635.1. Classification (NCBI taxonomy): domain Eukaryota; kingdom Metazoa; phylum Xenacoelomorpha; order Acoela; family Convolutidae; genus Symsagittifera; species Symsagittifera roscoffensis. The sequence goes on along the minus strand of NC_087067.1, from coordinate 30,013,693 downwards.
ACATATACTTTTTCAAGAATGTTTCCTGGGTTTCTTTTTCAAGAATGTTTCCTGTGATAGTGGTAGATAGAATTATTTTATATCTCAGAGAAATCGATTCAAAAATGAAGGACAACATATTTTTGAGAAACAATATCTTCTCTTCAAAGTTTTGTAGCACATCAAGTTGTTTGCCGCTTCTGTTTAGGACTGTCACAGTCGCAGATTGGAATCGTAACTGGATCACTGGAATTCTCTTGCCTGTTCGCCTCATTTATTGTCGGAAGTCTCACAACACCAAAAAGCACCAACTTCGTGTCAATCAGTGGAACGTTTTTATGCTCATTTGCCATTGCCAGTTTTGGATTACTGAATTTCATGCCAGCGTCTCGTTTATATTTCGCACTATGTATCTTAGCCAGAGCAATAAATGGAGTAGGTGTTGCAATGACATACGCAATGCTAACACCGATACCGCTTAAGTGCTTTCCAGAACAAGCAGGCCTGATGGCAGCTATAATAGACACAATATTTGCTCTTGGCATGTTTTCTGGTCCTATTATCGGAAGCGTCCTAATTGTTTTTGGAGGGTACCATGCAGCTTTTTTGTTTGCAGGTGGAATGGAGGCTATTTTTTCATTTTTTGCCGTTTTTGTTTTCCCAGCCGCATCAAACTCCAGCAAAAACAGAAAACAATCTAGTAATTGCGGCGACTACTTGAAGTTCCTGGGATCTTTTCCTGCAGTGAGTGCTATTATACCCTCGATTGTAGTTTTTTTTATATCGGGCTTTCGGGATGCTGCTTTCTCGCTACATTTTCACGATGCAATCGGAATTCAATTAGACCACATGGGTTTTGTGTTCATAGCAACACCGATTGCGACAGGAGTTACAGGTATTGCAAACATATTCATTTTTGAAGGCCATCAGTTTCATATTAAACGGTTAAGAGTAATATAAGTGTTAAACACTTAAAAAGATAAAAGTGCAATTTTAAGCGTATTGTTTCACTCAAGCAACATTTTACATTTTTAGGAAGGAAGAGAGTTTTTGAAATTTCGTGTTTATGTTTTGGAAACTTTAGATCAAAACGGAGTAACAGTGGCACGTGGTGTTTCCCCTTTATTGACGCTCAAGGCAACCTTCAAAAAATTCAACTTTTTGTTAACAAAATAATGCTATCAGGTTATGCCTCAATTGGTGATTTAAATTGATTTGAAATAAAAAATGAGGCGTGGCTTCCTCTCACGTATCTTTTGGTTCCATGAATTACTCCCAGGAAATATTTTCAACTATTTCACCTTAATCATGTCAAATAAAATCATATAGATTCAGCAGGTCAATTATCCGTTCTATGGCGCAATAGAAGTAATTGTAATGGTTCGTTCCAAAACAGTTTTTTAAAACTCAAGTTGTTTTCGTTATCTTAAAAATGAGTTGAAGTTAAGTCTGTCTTGATACAAATTGAGAATCAGATCGAACCTTTATTTATCTCCAAGAAAATTTGAGCTTTGAAAGATCATTTTGATGTTTTTTTTTCGTTGGGCAACAAGTAGGATATATTTTTATGTGTCCTTGTTCTCCATGTTCCCAATGCAACAAGGTTAGTCGAAAAAGTTCACTCCAGTGGATACGTGTGAAAACCAACTCAAATATTAAATTGTGCGAGTTTATCCTAAAAATTTTTAAGATGCAGTTTCTATCAATAACCAATGGGCGTAATCAGTTCGGATCTAGGATTTTCTTCAATAAAAAAGCATAGTTTCTGGCAGAAGTTTCGATTCGGTTTTAAGTTTATCTCCTAGGCAAAGCTTCAAAATGTTCAAAAAAGAACTTCTGTTTCGACAAGAACTGAACTTAATTTTTCCGATTTTTGGAACAAATTTACCGCAATGTGATAAGACTGAATTCATTTCCGATGAGACACAATTTAAATCGATAGTTTTTGGAGGGTACTATGCAGCTTTTTTGTTTGCCGGTGGAATGGAGGCTATTTTTTCATTTTTTGCCGTTTTTATTTTCCCAGCCGCATCGAACTCCAGCAAAAACAGAAAACAATCTAGTAATTGCGGCGACTACTTGAAGTTCCTGGGATCTTTTCCTGCAGTGAGTGCTATTATACCCTCGATTGTTGTTTTTTTTTATATCGGGCTTTCGGGATGCTGCTTTCTCGCTACATTTTCACGATGCAATCGGAATTCAATTAGACCACATGGGTTTTGTGTTCATAGCAACACCGATTGCGACAGGATTTACAGGTATTGCAAACATATTCATTTTTGAAGGCGATCAGTTTCATATTAAACGGTTAAGAGTAATGTAAGTGTTAAACACTTAGAAAGATAAAAGTGCAATTTTAAGCGTATTGGTTCATTAAAGCGACATTTCACATTTTTAGGGAGGAAGAGGGTTTTTGAAAGTTCGTGTTTATGTTTTGGAAACTTAAGATCAAAACGGAGTAACAATGGCACGTGGTGTTTCCCCTTTATTGACGCTCAAGGCAACCTTCAAAAAATTCAACTTTTTGTCAACAAAATAATGCTATCAGATTATGCCTCAATTGGTGATTTAAATTGATTTGAAATAAAAAATGAAGTGCGGCTTTCTCTCATCTTTTGGTTCCATGAATTACTCCCAGGAAATAATTGTATGTTTCAACTATTTCACCTTAATCATGACAAATAAAATCATATAGATTCAGCAGGTCAATTATTCGTTCTATGGCGCAATAGAAGTAATTGTTATAGTTCGTTCCAAAACAGTTTTTTAAAACTCTACTTGTTTTCGTTATCTTAAAAATGAGTTGAAGTTAAGTCTTTCTTGATACAAATTGAGAATCAGATTGAACTTTTTTTTATCTCCAAGAAAATTTGAGCTTTGAAAGATCATTTTGATGTTTTTTTTTGTTGGGCAACAAGTAGAATATATTTTTATGTGTCCTTGTTCTCCATGTTCCCAATGCAACAAGGTTAGTCGAAAAAGTTCACTCCAGTGGATACGTGTGAAAACCAACTCAAATATTAAATTGTGCGAGTTTATCCTAAAAATTTTGAAGATGCAGTTTCTATCAATAACCAATGGGCGTAATCAGTTCGGATCTAGGATTTTCTTCAATAAAAAAGCATAGTTTCTGGCAGAAGTTTCGATTCGGTTTTAAGTTTATCTCCTAGGCAAAGCTTCAAAATGTTCAAAAAAGAACTTCTGTTTCGACAAGAACTGAACTGAATTTTTCCGATTTTTGGAACAAATTTCCCGCAATGTGATAAGACTGAATTCATTTCCGATGAGACACAATTTAAATCGACTGAACATTTTACGTTATTTTAGCTATAATCAATTTCATTCTGAAAATTGTTGCCCAATTTAGCCGCCCTCTGTTTAAAAAATTACAAGAGCTCACAAAAAGTATATAGATATTTTTTTCGAGTTTGTTTATTTTTCTTTCATTTTCTTCTCTTCTCAAATCACTGTGATCAGAACATGCTGTACTAGGTCCTACATCATATCAACCCGCTCTGTTTGTTCATGTTTGAAACCTTTAATTTTTTGAAATATTTCAATTTTTCATGTTTGAAACGCTTCGTTTTGACACACTTCATTTTTTGGTGCATATACAAAACAGTCCCATACAAAACCGTCCCATACAAAACAGTCCGAAACATCAAAAAAAGGTTCTAAAAACCGTCCCATACAAAACAGTCCGAAACATCAAAAAAAGGTTCTAAAAAACAGTCCCATACAAAACAGTCCAAAACCAATTGAATTTCTTGACCTTGATCTTTTGGCACCGACAGAACTAATCTACGCTTTGAAAACTCAAACAGGGGCAATAAAAGATCAAACAGCCAAAGTTGGAACAAAATTTTGGATGAAATTCAAAGAACTCATGGTATAGTGGTTAAAGCGTTAGTCTCAAACTCTAGAGATCAAAGGCTCGATTCTCCGGCGGGACAAAATATTTTCAATTTTCCGAAAAAAGTTGAAAATCGGGTAAATAGGATAACGGGTATAGCTAGGGTACAACAATGGGTTCATCCTTAGAGGGTTGGGCGGAGGGAAAAGAAAAATCAACACCTTGTATGTATTCATTATTTTGCCGGGTTCAAATCGACTCTAGCTCAATTTTGAAAAATCAAGAAAACTAATTAACTTGGAAAAATTTTATTGCTTGGCAATGTGGAATAAATGTGAAAATTAAAAAGAAAAGAAAACTCTGATTATAATTTAATATTATAACTACATCCTTTCAAAAACCCAATGATATCGTTGGGTTGATATGACTTAATCATAGTGATCAAGTTTTTGTCGAGTTTTTGGTATTTAACTTTTTTTGGTCTGGCTAATTTTTGTCCTGCGCACATTTTTTCCAACAGTATTTCCGCATTTTTTTGCTCGTCCTGGAACTTCTCGATCAATTTTGGGAATGATGGATGCTTACTATTGACCAGTTTCACGAAATTGCTGTTCCAACCTTCTACAGCGTTGTTGGTGCGGGGAAGGTCGTTTTTTACTCTATGATGGCAACTCCATTGCTCCATATCAAATCTGGGCTTCTGTCGTCCTTGAGAAGTCAGTCTACCAATATATGTCCCCTCGAAATAATTAAAAATCGGTTGACTATCTTCAGATGCCATACCTTGCAGAAGCTCGAAAGCTGTGGGACGTCCTCTACGGGCAGGAATGCTGTTGCGAGAAGCATTCGAATAAGTTCGCGAAAAATAAGGTCACTGTTGTAATTGTGAGTATTGCCTGACGACTGAACATGTCGCCAGACACTTTGACTCATATGGAAAAAACAAAACTGAATTTGTGCACTCTGATGGGTAGCTATTATTGAGTTTCGCACAGCTACTTCAAAATCAATTGTGACGCGTTTTGGGGAATCAACTTTTAGAATACTGAGAAGGCGACAATAAGTTGATTCCTTTTTGTCGGGTAGCAGAGCGTAAACAATAGGGATAAGGCATCCTTCAACAGAAGCGTGTATAGTATAAATCTGATAGAAAACATTGGGAGCAGTCGAAAACGTTCCATCACAGAACCAATCATCCGATAAAGATAGTAAGTCTAATCCAGGTAACGTGGCGAACACAATAACCCAATTTTCATCTTGGGTACCAGAATCGTGAAGAAGGAACTGCTCTCCATCGTGGGTTTTCTGTAGAGCCAGTGGTAGTTCAAAGCCAGTCAGCGATGTTGGCTCTGCCATCTTTGGTCTTTTTTCGCGTCGAACTCTATTTACAGCTTGCTGATTAGCAGAATAACTAGGTAGATGAACCGCTGTTTCTCTGTTCACATCACGTTGGGCTGCGAAAATAGTCTGCCGCGGTGTTACATCGGATACTGCTGCTCGATCTTTAAGTGTTTTTCTGAACTTGCGTTTTTCGATGTCAGCTGGATCGGGGAATTGGCAGTGATCTTTAACGATCTCAACGGAGTCCTCCTTTGTACGCACACGGCCATTGCAACTACTTTGTGCGCAGCGCCAGGAAAGGGAGTTGTCTGCCAATGTTCTGTGTTTAATATAAGCATACCCTTCAAAAATCAGTAACTCAGAATTTTTGTTTGTAAGTATGATTTCCATCGATAGATAGTGAATTTCGTTTCTTTTGAGTGTTGTCAAGTGTTTGCAAATGAAACAGATTGAACAACCTGTTTCTTTTTGCTTGGATTAAAAAAAGAGTCCATTTTCTTAAATTGCGTTAACTTTAATGTTTCGAATATTATTGCTTCTAATGAGTGGCCGCTGCTGTTATCTAGGTTGTTCTAATTTCTCTACTATACTACCTATTGTTATCCGGATTATTTGGAATCAAAATGTGTTTAATACGAGATAAATTTACTTATCAGCTTCTAGAACAATTATCACTTCGATCAATGGGACTGTTTTTTGGACTATTTTTGGGACTGTTTTGTATGGGACTGTTTTTTTGTACTTTGCTATGTTTTTTCGGACTGTTTTGTATTGGACTGTTTTTTATGGGACTGTTTTGTACAGACACGCATTTTTTCAATTAAGTAATTGGATTACAGAAGCGCGAAAACGGATTACAGTGGGTTACCCATAGGCTACAAAAAACCTTCTTTTTCAGAGTGCATTGAGTATGATATATCTAGGATTATCTCGAAGGGGGAGGTGGATTTTTTAGGCCGACAAAATTGATTTTTCGAGCACTCCCAGAACATTATAAAGACCCCCATGTTTTCGCGCTCCCTTTCAAAATTAGTATATATTGGCGCCAAAGGCGCCTTTAAAAAATTTTAGGGCCGGTCGGCTTAAAATGAGTGTCATAAAATAATACCAAAGTGAGACCCTTTGCTAGGTGAGAGGATCATAAAAAGCGTCCGCCCCCTCCCCCCTAAATCAGCCCCTGGGTTTAATAGTTTTGACGAGGTTTGTACTCGCTTTGTTCTTTCCTTTTACAGCTGCTGTTGGCGGAATTATAGTGGACCAAGGATATGGAATTTTCCTTAACATATTCTCGGAAGTCTTGATACCGATTACGACATTCGCTATGTTCTTGCCATATTTTGTACCTGAACTGGAAACTACGGGTTGGGCGATGATTTCACTAGCAGTGAGTGGAATGTCACTTGCTGGAATTATAAACCCTTTCCACCTGATTATTCAAAAGATAGCTCTTAAACGTGGAGCTACAAGCATCGACCAGGTGCGAACGGATGCATCGTTTAGTTTTATCATCATGATGTCTTCGGGGCGAATTTTGGGAGCCACCGTTTTTGGAGGATTTCTGAACGAAAGTTTAGGATTTTATTTTACCAGCCTGATTTACAGCATTATTGCAATCATTACAACATCATGGCATGTTCTATTTTTGTTCCAAAATGGCTTATTAGGGCGAATATATTACCCCACGAGCCTTTAGAGAATGAAGAAAGGCTGTAACAATTTGAATAATTTCATTTTATAATTTTGCTAACACTCGTTTTTAGTTTCAAAAAATACAAAAATTATACCATTAATTTCAGTTTTGATTCATTGCTAAAGACCCAGTGCAATGTTTTTTATTCATTTCAGTTTCTTTAAGAGCTTGTAGTACACTTTCTTTTATAGTTTTGTAATTGCTGGATTTTTGTGCCTTTAGCACTAGACAGGTAAAGCGATTTCGCTAACATGTTCTAGATATGCGAAGTTTGATTGTTGTAGTCTTTAAAGCGAATAGATTACAACTTTAAGTACAACTTTTTGAGGGCCCAATTTTGTTTCAGACCACTAATTATAAGTACTTGTTTGACGTCAAAAACTATTTCAAATATTCTTTTGTAGAATAGAGCAGTCACTGTTCTTCTGAAATCCTAGTGTTTTTAAAAACTCTGGTTCACGTAGAAAGCGCCAAATTTGAATTTTTTTCACTTAGTTCAAAGAAAGTGTCTTGGGCTCAGATTAAGAAAGTGAGAAAACAAATACGAGTTTGATATTGAACGCACTTTGGTTCTCCAAATACACAGTTGCTGGCCAATTTCAATTTTCTTGAGCTGACATCCTGCAATAGTTTATTAAATAATTGTTCCGACCAATTCATGAAGTAAAGACATGGTACTATGGCGTAGGTATGTTTTTATCCTAATTTTGACTGCCTCAAAAAGGTCTTAGGGTGACAAGTTTGCTTGAAGCACTTTTGGCTGTGGCTCGGATTTCAAAGATTATTTTAAACTTGTTTGAGTTTTTCCGTTTTTCAGACTAGAGATGACGAAATTTACGAATGATAGACGATAAAAAACGACCTCTCATTTTGATTCCATATTAATTTTGACCTTATTTTAGCTATTGATATCACTCATACTTTATACTGTATACACTAATTTAATCGTCTTTTCTAAAAAAAAACAAGTACCATAGAAAAAAATTATTGGCCATTTTTGTTTCGAGTTTTTAACTTTTTCGGACTTGTTTTCTTGAATCAGCGAGATCGATGATTTCTGCTCTACTTGCACAGCAACCGGCTATCCTTACTACAGTCACGGAACATATAAGCTGTATTTTGTAGTCTTCAAGCAATGAAATGAACGAAATTTTTTTCACGTTCGTGCCGTTTTCTCAACAACTACCTATGATTCATGGTTGAAATTTCGATATAACAAAGATGAAACTCTGTTTCAGACTATACTGGGAAAAATATGTTTTCAAGGCGTTCTTTGGTAATTTAACCTGAAAGCGTCCGAGAGGTGTTTTTAGTACCAAAAAGTCCACTTTAACAGCAGAAGCAGTTTGAAACTTTCAGCTTCAAAGTGTTGATTGGAAAGCTAAAGATCTTACAAAGGCCTTGATATATTTTTTTCTCGTAAAAAGAAATTGAAATTTTGTTAAACTCTCAGAAAAAAAGCAGACTACAAAATTCAGCAGTTTGTTTTTAAAAAAGCCAAAGTCTGAGTGAAATGTTATTCTGTAGCTGAGCTGTTTTTGTATATTTTTATGAGAAAAATTTTACGAGGGCATAGCATAGATTCTTAGTTTTCCAACGAACCCTTTAAATTCGAAAGTTTCAAAGTGCTTTTGCTGTTTACGTTGACTTTTTTTGCTCTTAGACCACCTCTCTGACACCTTCTATTTAATTAACCAAATTACGCCTTAAAACATCTTTTTACGGTTTTTTATCCGACTATAGTCTGAAAAACAGTTCCATCTTTGTTTTGCAAAGTTTCAATCATGAAGTGCTAGTAGTTGTTGAAAAAACAGCGCAATTGTGAAAATAGTTTCCTGCTTTCATAGATTGAAAACTATATATTTCAACTTCTATGTCCCGTTGCTCTTTATTTTAGGGCATTTCATTGCAGTAGTTTGTTAGTGTTCAGTTACTTTCACTATTGAATTTTTTGAACTGTATATTATTAGGTTTTACTCCTTCTCTTAGATATCATCTCCTCATTAAAAAAAATTTCATTTTAAAATTTTGTTGTCTTTATTTTACAGTTCAATGTTTGATTAGCTATGAGCAGTTCAATACAAATCTCATTAAATAAAAAAAGTAAATATCCATAATTGCGGGTTTCAGTGTATATTTACCACCAAGGTCAAAAAAACTTTAGGCAATTCTACCGACTTCAATTTCAAACTTCACAGATTTTATAAAGTAAGAAGTACTAAAGTATCTTTTGGTTCCATGAATTACTCCCAGGAAATATTTTCAACTATTTCACCTTAATCATGTCAAATAAAATCATATAGATTCAGCAGGTCAATTATCCGTTCTATGGCGCAATAGAAATAATTGTAATGGTTCGTTCCAAAACAGTTTTTTAAAACTCAAGTTGTTTTCGTTATCTTAAAAATGAGTTGAAGTTAAGTCTGTCTTGATACAAATTGAGAATCAGATCGAACCTTTATTTATCTCCAAGAAAATTTGAGCTTTGAAAGATCATTTTGATGTTTTTTTTTCGTTAGGCAACAAGTAGGATATATTTTTATGTGTCCTTGTTCTCCATGTTCCCAATGCAACAAGGTTAGTCGAAAAAGTTCACTCCAGTGGATACGTGTGAAAACCAACTCAAATATTAAATTGTGCGAGTTTATCCTAAAAATTTTTAAGATGCAGTTTCTATCAATAACCAATGGGCGTAATCAGTTCGGATCTAGGATTTTCTTCAATAAAAAAGCATAGTTTCTGGCAGAAGTTTCGATTCGGTTTTAAGTTTATCTCCTAGGCAAAGCTTCAAAATGTTCAAAAAAGAACTTCTGTTTCGACAAGAACTGAACTTAATTTTTCCGATTTTTGGAACAAATTTACCGCAATGTGATAAGACTGAATTCATTTCCGATGAGACACAACTTAAATCGATAGTTTTTGGAGGGTACCATGCAGCTTTTTTGTTTGCCGGTGGAATGGAGGCTATTTTTTCATTTTTTGCCGTTTTTATTTTCCCAGCCGCATCGAACTCCAGCAAAAACAGAAAACAATCTAGTAATTGCGGCGACTACTTGAAGTTCCTGGGATCTTTTCCTGCAGTGAGTGCTATTATACCCTCGATTGTAGTTTTTTTTATATCGGGCTTTCGGGATGCTGCTTTCTCGCTACATTTTCACGATGCAATCGGAATTCAATTAGACCACATGGGTTTTGTGTTCATAGCAACACCGATTGCGACAGGAGTTACAGGTATTGCAAATATATTCATTTTTGAAGGCCATCAGTTTCATATTAAACGGTTAAGAGTAATATAAGTGTTAAACACTTAAAAAGATAAAAGTACAATTTTAAGCGTATTGTTTCACTCAAGCAACATTTTACATTTTTAGGAAGGAAGAGAGTTTTTGAAATTTCGTGTTTATGTTTTGGAAACTTTAGATCAAAACGGAGTAACAGTGGCACGTGGTGTTTCCCCTTTATTGACGCTCAAGGCAACCTTCAAAAAATTCAACTTTTTGTTAACAAAATAATGCTATCAGGTTATGCCTCAATTGGTGATTTAAATTGATTTGAAATAAAAAATGAGGCGTGGCTTCCTCTCACGTATCTTTTGGTTCCATGAATTACTCCCAGGAAATATTTTCAACTATTTCACCTTAATCATGTCAAATAAAATCATATAGATTCAGCAGGTCAATTATCCGTTCTATGGCGCAATAGAAGTAATTGTAATGGTTCGTTCCAAAACAGTTTTTTAAAACTCAAGTTGTTTTCGTTATCTTAAAAATGAGTTGAAGTTAAGTCTGTCTTGATACAAATTGAGAATCAGATCGAACCTTTATTTATCTCCAAGAAAATTTGAGCTTTGAAAGATCATTTTGATGTTTTTTTTTTCGTTGGGCAACAAGTAGGATATATTTTTATGTGTCCTTGTTCTCCATGTTCCCAATGCAACAAGGTTAGTCGAAAAAGTTCACTCCAGTGGATACGTGTGAAAACCAACTCAAATATTAAATTGTGCGAGTTTATCCTAAAAATTTTTAAGATGCAGTTTCTATCAATAACCAATGGGCGTAATCAGTTGGGATCTAGGATTTTCTTCAATAAAAAAGCATAGTTTCTGGCAGAAGTTTCGATTCGGTTTTAAGTTTATCTCCTAGGCAAAGCTTCAAAATGTTCAAAAAAGAACTTCTGTTTCGACAAGAACTGAACTTAATTTTTCCGATTTTTGGAACAAATTTACCGCAATGTGATAAGACTGAATTCATTTCCGATGAGACACAATTTAAATCGATAGTTTTTGGAGGGTACTATGCAGCTTTTTTGTTTGCCGGTGGAATGGAGGCTATTTTTTCATTTTTTGCCGTTTTTATTTTCCCAGCCGCATCGAACTCCAGCAAAAACAGAAAACAATCTAGTAATTGCGGCGACTACTTGAAGTTCCTGGGATCTTTTCCTGCAGTGAGTGCTATTATACCCTCGATTGTTGTTTTTTTTTATATCGGGCTTTCGGGATGCTGCTTTCTCGCTACATTTTCACGATGCAATCGGAATTCAATTAGACCACATGGGTTTTGTGTTCATAGCAACACCGATTGCGACAGGATTTACAGGTATTGCAAACATATTCATTTTTGAAGGCGATCAGTTTCATATTAAACGGTTAAGAGTAATGTAAGTGTTAAACACTTAGAGAGATAAAAGTGCAATTTTAAGCGTATTGTTTCATTAAAGCGACATTTCACATTTTTAGGAAGGAAGAGGGTTTTTGAAAGTTCGTGTTTATGTTTTGGAAACTTAAGATCAAAACGGAGTAACAATGGCACGTGGTGTTTCCCCTTTATTGACGCTCAAGGCAACCTTCAAAAAATTCAACTTTTTGTCAACAAAATAATGCTATCAGATTATGCCTCAATTGGTGATTTAAATTGATTTGAAATAAAAAATGAAGTGCGGCTTCCTCTCATCTTTTGGTTCCATGAATTACTCCCAGGAAATAATTGTATGTTTCAACTATTTCACCTTAATCATGACAAATAAAATCATATAGATTCAGCAGGTCAATTATTCGTTCTATGGCGCAATAGAAGTAATTGTTATAGTTCGTTCCAAAACAGTTTTTTAAAACTCTACTTGTTTTCGTTATCTTAAAAATGAGTTGAAGTTAAGTCTGTCTTGATACAAATTGAGAATCAGATCGAACTTTTTTTTATCTCCAAGAAAATTTGAGCTTTGAAAGATCATTTTGATGTTTTTTTTTTGTTGGGCAACAAGTAGAATATATTTTTATGTGTCCTTGTTCTCCATGTTCCCAATGCAACAAGGTTAGTCGAAAAAGTTCACTCCAGTGGATACGTGTGAAAACCAACTCAAATATTAAATTGTGCGAGTTTATCCTAAAAATTTTGAAGATGCAGTTTCTATCAATAACCAATGGGCGTAATCAGTTCGGATCTAGGATTTTCTTCAATAAAAAAGCATAGTTTCTGGCAGAAGTTTCGATTCGGTTTTAAGTTTATCTCCTAGGCAAAGCTTCAAAATGTTCAAAAAAGAACTTCTGTTTCGACAAGAACTGAACTGAATTTTTCCGATTTTTGGAACAAATTTCCCGCAATGTGATAAGACTGAATTCATTTCCGATGAGACACAATTTAAATCGACTGAACATTTTACGTTATTTTAGCTATAATCAATTTAATTCTGAAAATTGTTGCCCAATTTAGCCGCCCTCTGTTTAAAAAATTACAAGAGCTCACAAAAAGTATATAGATATTTTTTTCGAGTTTGTTTATTTTTCTTTCATTTTCTTCTCTTCTCAAATCACTGTGATCAGAACATGCTGTACTAGGTCCTACATCATATCAACCCGCTCTGTTTGTTCATGTTTGAAACCTTTAATTTTTTGAAATATTTCAATTTTTCATGTTTGAAACGCTTCGTTTTGACACACTTCATTTTTTGGTGCATATACAAAACAGTCCCATACAAAACCGTCCCATACAAAACAGTCCGAAACATCAAAAAAAGGTTCTAAAAAACAGTCCCATACAAAACAGTCCAAAACCAATTGAATTTCTTGACCTTGATCTTTTGGCACCGACAGAACTAATCTACGCTTTGAAAACTCAAACAGGGGCAATAAAAGATCAAACAGCCAAAGTTGGAACAAAATTTTGGATGAAATTCAAAGAACTCATGGTATAGTGGTTAAAGCGTTAGTCTCAAACTCTAGAGATCAAAGGCTCGATTCTCCGGCGGGACAAAATATTTTCAATTTTCCGAAAAAAGTTGAAAAACGGGTAAATAGGATAACGGGTATAGCTAGGGTACAACAATGGGTTCATCCTTAGAGGGTTGGGCGGAGGGAAAAGAAAAATCAACACCTTGTATGTATTCATTATTTTGCCGGGTTCAAATCGACTCTAGCTCAATTTTGAAAAATCAAGAAAACTAATTAACTTGGAAAAATTTTATTGCTTGGCAATGTGGAATAAATGTGAAAATTAAAAAGAAAAGAAAACTCTGATTATAATTTAATATTATAACTACATCCTTTCAAAAACCCAATGATATCGTTGGGTTGATATGACTTAATCATAGTGATCAAGTTTTTGTCGAGTTTTTGGTATTTAACTTTTTTTGGTCTGGCTAATTTTTGTCCTGCGCACATTTTTTCCAACAGTATTTCCGCATTTTTTTGCTCGTCCTGGAACTTCTCGATCAATTTTGGGAATGATGGATGCTTACTATTGACCAGTTTCACGAAATTGCTGTTCCAACCTTCTACAGCGTTGTTGGTGCGGGGAAGGTCGTTTTTTACTCTATGATGGCAACTCCCTTGCTCCATATCAAATCTGGGCTTCTGTCGTCCTTGAGAAGTCAGTCTACCAATATATGTCTCCTCGAAATAATTAAAAATTGGTTGACTTTCTTCAGATGCCATACCTTGCAGAAGCTCGAAAGCTGTGGGACGTCCTCAACGGGCAGGAATGCTGTTGCGAGAAGCATTCGAATAAGTTCGCAAAAAATAAGGTCACTGTTGTAATTGTGAGTATTGCCTGACGACTGAACATGTCGCCAGACACTTTGACTCATATGGAAAAAACAAAACTGAATTTGTGCACTCTGATGGGTAGCTATTATTGAGTTTCGCACAGCTACTTCAAAATCAATTGTGACGCGTTTTGGGGAATCAACTTTTAGAATACTGAGAAGGCGACAATAAGTTGATTCCTTTTTGTCGGGTAGCAGAGCGTAAACAATAGGGATAAGGCATCCTTCAACAGAAGCGTGTATAGTATAAATCTGATAGAAAACATTGGGAGCAGTCGAAAACGTTCCATCACAGAACCAATCATCCGATAAAGATAGTAAGTCTAATCCAGGTAACGTGGCGAACACAATAACCCAATTTTCATCTTGGGTACCAGAATCGTGAAGAAGGAACTGCTCTCCATCGTGGGTTTTCTGTAGAGCCAGTGGTAGTTCAAAGCCAGTCAGCGATGTTGGCTCTGCCATCTTTGGTCTTTTTTCGCGTCGAACTCTATTTACAGCTTGCTGATTAGCAGAATAACTAGGTAGATGAACAGCTGTTTCTCTGTTCACATCACGTTGGGCTGCGAAAATAGTCTGCCGCGGTGTTACATCGGATACTGCTGCTCGATCTTTAAGTGTTTTTCTGAACTTGCGTTTTTCGATGTCAGCTGGATCGGGGAAGTGGCAGTGATCTTTAACTATCTCAACGGAGTCCTCCTTTGTACGCACACGGCCATTGCAACTACTTTGTGCGCAGCGCCAGGAAAGGGAGTTGTCTGCCAATGTTCTGTGTTTAATATAAGCATACCCTTCAAAAATCAGTAACTCAGAATTTTTGTTTGTAAGTATGATTTCCATCGATAGATAGTGAATTTCGTTTCTTTTGAGTGTTGTCAAGTGTTTGCAAATGAAACAGATTGAACAACCTGTTTCTTTTTGCTTGGATTAAAAAAAGAGTCCATTTTCTTAAATTGCGTTAACTTTAATGTTTCGAATATTATTGCTTCTAATGAGTGGCCGCTGCTGTTATCTAGGTTGTTCTAATTTCTCTACTATACTACCTATTGTTATCCGGATTATTTGGAATCAAAATGTGTTTAATACGAGATAAATTTACTTATCAGCTTCTAGAACAATTATCACTTCGATCAATGGGACTGTTTTTTGGACTATTTTTTGGACTATTTTTGGGACTGTTTTGTATGGGACTGTTTTTTTGTACTTTGCTATGTTTTTTCGGACTGTTTTGTATTGGACTGTTTTGTATGGGACTGTTTTGTACAGACACGCATTTTTTCAATTAAGTAATTGGATTACAGAAGCGCAAAAACGGATTACAGTGGGTTACCCATAGGCTACAAAAAACCTTCTTTTTCAGAGTGCATTGAGTATGATATATCTAGGATTATCTCGAAGGGGGAGGTGGATTTTTTAGGCCGACAAAATTGATTTTTCGAGCACTCCCAGAACATTATAAAGACCCCCATGTTTTCGCGCTCCCTTTCAAAATTAGTATATATTGGCGCCAAAGGCGCCTTTAAAAAATTTTAGGGCCGGTCGGCTTAAAATGGGTGTCATAAAATAATACCAAAGTGAGACCCTTTGCTAGGTGAGAGGATCAAAAAAAGCGTCCGCCCCATCCCGCCCCTCCCCCCTAAATCAGCCCCTGGGTTTTATAGTTTTGACGAGGTTTGTACTCGCTTTGTTCTTTCCTTTTACAGGTGCTGTTGGCGGAATTATAGTGGACCAAGGATATGGAATTTTCCTTAACATATTCTCGGAAGTCTTGATACCGATTACGACATTCGCTATGTTCTTGCCATATTTTGTACCTGAACTGGAAACTACGGGTTGGGCGATGATTTCACTAGCAGTGAGTGGAATGTCACTTGCTGGAATTATAAACCCTTTCCACCTGATTATTCAAAAGATAGCTCTTAAACGTGGAGCTACAAGCATCGACCAGGTGCGAACGGATGCATCGTTTAGTTTTATCATCATGATGTCTTCGGGGCGCATTTTGGGAGCCACCGTTTTTGGAGGATTTCTGAACGAAAGTTTAGGATTTTATTTCACCAGCCTGATTTACAGCATTATTGCAATCATTACAACATCATGGCATGTTCTATTTTTGTTCCAAAATGGCTTATTAGGGCGAATATATTACCCCACGAGCCTTTAGAGAATGAAGAAAGGCTGTAACAATTTGAATAATTTCATTTTATAATTTTGCTAACACTCGTTTTTAGTTTCAAAAAATACAAAAATTATACCATTAATTTCAGTTTTGATTCATTGCTAAAGACCCAGTGCAATGTTTTTTATTCAATTCAGTTTCTTTAAGAGTTTGTAGTACACTTTCATTTATAGTTTTGTAATTGCTGGATTTTTGTGCCTTTAGCACTAGACAGGTAAAGCGATTTCGCTAACATGTTCTAGATATGCGAAGTCAAAAACTATTTCAAATATTCTTTTGTAGAATAGAGCAGTCACTGTTCTTCTGAAATCCTAGTGTTTTTAAAAACTCTGGTTCACGTAGAAAGCGCCAAATTTGAATTTTTTTCACTTAGTTCAAAGAAAGTGTCTTGGGCTCAGATTAAGAAAGTGAGAAAACAAATACGAGTTTGATATTGAACGCGCTTTGGTTCTCCAAATACACAGTTGCTGGCCAATTTCAAATTTCTTGAGCTGACATCCTGCAATAGTTTATTAAATAATTGTTCCGACCAATTCATGAAGTAAAGACATGGTACTATGGCGTAGGTATGTTTTTATCTTAATTTTGACTGCCTCAAAAAGGTCTTAGGGTGACAAGTTTGCTTGAAGCACTTTTGGCTGTGGCTCGGATTTCAAAGATTATTTTAAACTTGTTTGAGTTTTTCCGTTTTTCAGACTAGAGATGACGAAATTTACGAATGATAGACGATAAAAAACGACCTCTCATTTTGATTCCATATTAATTTTGACCTTATTTTAGCTATTGATATCACTCATACTTTATACTGTATACACTAATTTAATCGTCTTTTCTAAAAAAAACAAGTACCATAGAAAAAAATTATTGGCCATTTTTGTTTCGAGTTTTTAACTTTTTCGGACTTGTTTTCTTGAATCAGCGAGATCGATGATTTCTGCTCTACTTGCACAGCAACCGGCTATCCTTACTACAGTCACGGAACATAGAAGCTGTATTTTTTAGTTTTCAAGCAATGAAATGAACGAAATTTTTTTCACGTTCGTGCCGTTTTCTCAACAACTACCTATGATTCATGGTTGAAATTTCGATATAACAAAGATGAAACTCTGTTTCAGACTATACTGGGAAAAATATGTTTTCAAGGCGTTCTTTGGTAATTTAACCTGAAAGCGTCCGAGAGGTGTTTTTAGTACCAAAAAGTCCACTTTAACAGCAGAAGCAGTTTGAAACTTTCAGCTTCAAAGTGTTGATTGGAAAGCTAAAGATCTTACAAAAGCCTTGATATATTTTTTTCTCATAAAAAGAAATTGAAATTTTGTTAAACTCTCAGAAAAAAAGCAGACTACAAAATTCAGCAGTTTGTTTTTAAAAAAGCCAAAGTCTGAGTGAAATGTTATTCTGTAGCTGAGCTGTTTTTGTATTTTTTTATAAGAAAAATTTTACGAGGGCATAGCATAGATTCTTAGTTTTCCAACGAACCCTTTAAATTCGAAAGTTTCAAAGTGCTTTTGCTGTTTACGTTGACTTTTTTTACCACACTTTTACTCCTTCTCTTAGATATCATCTCCTCATTAAAAAAAAAATTTCATTTTAAAATTTTGTTGTCTTTATTTTACAGTTCAATGTTTGATTAGCTATGAGCAGTTCAATACAAATCTCATTAAATAAAAAAAGTAAATATCCATAATTGCGGGTTTCAGTGTATATTTACCACCAAGGTCAAAAAAACTTTAGGCAATTCTACCGACTTCAATTTCAAACTTCACAGATTTTATAAACTAAGAAGTACTAAAAACGATTTTTAAAATAATTCGAACTGAGAATAATTGAAGAAAAGTTCCACATAGAGTACTACATACAAAAAGTTGGTAAAAACTTTTTTGTTGATCTTTGAAAATTTTTTCGGCTCCTTCCCTTTTGGTTTTTCACACTTGGTCTAGAGAAATTTGACTCTTGTGGTCATGGGTTCGAGTCCCTGCTGGACCTTGATTTTCTAAGAAACCTATGCTTTTTTCAAAGAATTGAATGACCGAACTTACTACGTTTCTCACGCTTATTTTTTTTTGTAATTTTAGTTGCCTTATCGAGAGATGTTGTTATAAGAATTGTTGATTTATTCTTGTAATTTGTGATTTTACCAGTCTTTATTTCTCTTAGACCACCTCTCTGACACCTTCTATTTAATTAACCAAATTACGCCTTAAAACATCTTTTTACGGTTTTTTATCCGACTATAGTCTGAAAAACAGTTCCATCTTTGTTTTGCAAAGTTTCAATCATGAAGTGCTAGTAGTTGTTGAAAAAACAGCGCAATTGTGAAAATAGTTTCCTGCTTTCATAGATTGAAAACTATATATTTCAACTTCTATGTCCCGTTGCTCTTTATTTTAGGGCATTTCATTGTAGTAGTTTGTTAGTGTTCAGTTACTTTCACTATTGAATTTTTTGAACTGTATATTATTAGGTTTTACTCCTTCTCTTAGATATCATCTCCTCATTAAAAAAAAATTTCATTTTAAAATTTTGTTGTCTTTATTTTACAGTTCAATGTTTGATTAGCTATGAGCAGTTCAATACAAATCTCATTAAATAAAAAAAGTAAATATCCATAATTGCGGGTTTCAGTGTATATTTACCACCAAGGTCAAAAAAACTTTAGGCAATTCTGCCGACTTCAATTTCAACCTTCACAGATTTTATAAACTAAGAAGTACTAAAAACGATTTTTAAAATAATTCGAACTGAGAATAATTGAAGAAAAGTTCCACATAGAGTACTACATACAAAAAGTTGGTAAAAACTTTTTTGTTGATCTTTGAAATTTTTTTCGGCTCCTTCCCTTTTGGTTTTTCACACTTGGTCTAGAGAAATTTGACTCTTGTGGTCATGGGTTCGAGTCCCTGCTGGACCTTGATTTTCTAAGAAACCTATGCTTTTTTCAAAGAATTGAATGACCGAACTTACTACGTTTCTCACGCTTATTTTTTTTGTAATTTTAGTTGCCTTATCGAGAGATGTTGTTATAAGAATTGTTGATTTATTCTTGTAATTTGTGATTTTACCAGTCCTGACTTAGTTTGCTTTTTATAGTTTTTGTTCGCTTAAAAACTTCAATCAGCTTAAACTGTTTTGGCGCAAAACTTATTGGATTGTTCAACTGATTTTTTGTTGTTTGAAATGAGAAAATTAAATAAAAAATGATAATTTTTTTAAAAGGTTATTCAAACTGGATGTGGTTCAAAAACCTCAATTTTCTAGAACTTATAAACTTCAAGTTCTTACGGCAGTTTTTTAAGCCTTTTTTGTTTTTGGCCCCATGGGCGTCTCTCTGCGTATTTTATTAAATGACTATTTGAAAACACTAGAAGCTTGTTTAATGCTGGTTTTTGCGTTTTTTGACTAATTTATTTAAACTGACTTTCTTCTTTTTTATCACTTAAGTTTTCCGTGTTCTTTTTATTCGCTAGCTTGAAATGGTACGCCTGCGTTGTATCGCAAATGATTCGAAGCTCCGCTTTACCTATGTGTTTTTAATTTTTTCGAATAAAAATTGTTTGCTCGGAACATTATGTGCAACCGGTTTCAGTGACGATTGCTATGATTTGTCAGCGACCGTTTTCTTTTTTTTATTGATTGAACTCTTTCATTTTTTCATTTTTTACCCCTTTTCACTAGTGTATATATCGTTCTGCCGTTCCAAAAAACCATATGTTTAGTTTTTTAGTCTAAAATACAGCGAAACATACAGTCAACTATGAGCAGTTGAATGCAAAAATATAAATTAGATTTCATGGACATCCGTAAATGCGAGTTCGAGTCTAGATTTACAGCCAATGACGAAAAAGCTATTGGCAATTCGATGAATACTCACACTTGGAAGTCAGAGATTTATGAGAATGAAACATATACCAGAAACTGCGCTTCTGATTTCGTGAGTTACCATCTACAAAACTACTCAACATAGTTCAATCTTGATTACAAGATTTAATCTTGAATCCATCTTCAAAAACCAAACTGAGTGTGGCCTTTGTAACACCCAAATCAACTAAAAAAACTTGATGTTTTTGCATACATGTAGTTTTTTCCTACTTAAACTAACGGTAGAATCTAAGTGTAATGACGATCTCCCAGATTGGGTTCTTTCTAGCTGTCATTTATATAAATTATAGTGATCAATGTGAACCTATACTAGAAACAATAATATTAATATTATTAAAAGTGGCGAAATATATTTTTGGCCTTCAGCAAAATAGATTGTTTTCAATCTATTCAATTCCTTTGCCGCCAAGAGACTATATGTGTGATAAGTAGAGTTCGGTCAAATCGAGTTTTACTAGTCCCACTTTCGTTACGAAAATAACGGAACATTTGTGCTCGGGGTGGTTTTTTTTCTTCAGACAAATATCGACTTTTTAACTAGCCATTTTTGACAAATTTTTTTATATCATTCAAAAGTTATTGTTGTCCTAAGCTTAAATTTGAATTCTTGAGTTTAATACCTCTGTGAAGCGGAGCTTATAACGCGTGAGCGGTGATCTAACCCGTCTTGGAAATCATTCCAAATTGGTTGAAGGAAGCTTATTGCTCATAATTGATTTGTTACTGGAAGCGAAATTTATCGTTTTGTACTTTATATGGCGTGTGGGATGATGATTTTCTCATTAGTCTCAAATAAAAAAAATCGTTTTATATTAACACTTTATTTATTTTCTTCTTTTTATTTCAGCTTTTTTAGACCTTGAAAGGCAGTCAGAATATCCCGGGCTTCGCCCTGATACTAGCAGTCTTATTCCAATTATAATCAAATTAAAATCCACTAAAACGGATTTAACTTGATCTTTTTTGGCATCGTGAGACACTTGATTGAACCGACTAATCAAATTTTTAAAAATTCAGATCTAGAAAATCGAGTGGAGGAGATCTAGAGAACCAAATTAGGAGTGAAATCGGGGAGATGTAAAAAAGGGGAATTTTAAACAGATCAGGGTAAAACAAAATTTAACTCTAGAAAAGCATACTATAATTATGATTTATTTCGTGATCAGAAAAGTTTAAGCGAAATAACAGCGATTTAGCCGAAAGCAAAATTCAATTTTCTACCAAGTAACGCTACAAAAATTAGTCACCGTGAAAATAAAAAATATCTAATTGCACGATGAATAATTAATGGTCTCAAATGAACTTGTAAAAAGATGCAAAATGAACATAATATGAAACCGGTTCGAGGTCGAGGACATTTGTTGCAACCATTGCGACTCAAAATGGCACACGCCATATACAGCTTCCATCAAAAATGGTTAGTTAAAAAGTCAAATTTTGTCTGAAGAAAAAAAACCACACCGAGCGCAAGTTCTTCTTTACTTTCGTTGTGAAAGTCGGAACAATAACTTTTGCCTGATAAAAAACTTTTTATTTTTCACTGTGTAATCACAGCTTGCATAGAGCAATAAATTAGCTAATTTAAATAAACGAGAACAATGATATTTTCTCATCTGGCAACATTGTTCTAAGGAGTACTATTTAATTGTTTTGTACCTCAAAAATAGCGTGGTCACTAATACAAAAACTTTAAAAAAACTTGCACCCCCCAACAAAAACAGGGGTATATAGGTTAAATCACACAGTTAGCATCTGAATTTAACCATCATGAGAACACAGCTGTCATAGTTAGTTTAGCGGTTACAAATGCGGTTAGAAATGAAGCTCTTCTGTTGTCAATAATGAAAGATTAAAACTAAACACGACTGATCATATCAGGGCAGTAACCTGAAAGTTGTGATTGCTTTTTAGGATCTATGGAGCAGTAATAACGTGAAAAAATTAAAAGTGAAAACGTTAAAATTGTACGATTTTATTTAAATTTGAGATTTTTTGAGAAAATTATTACCCCACACGCCATATAAAGTACAAAGCGATCAATTTTGCAGCTAGTAACAAATCAGTTATGGCAAGTAAGCTTCTTTCAACCATTTTAGAACGATTTTTAGGCCGGTTTAAATCCCCGCTTACGCCTTAATAGCGCGAGATATATCGCGTGTTAATTGTCCCCAAGTTGGTCAAAATGGCAGCATTCAAACGCCATAATTTTACAAAAAATATATATTTTTAATATCAGGTCAAACATTTTTTGAATTTAAGCTCAACGAAACAATAATTTTTGGCTGATATAAAAAAAACTGTCAAAAACATTTACTTGAAAAGCCGAAATATTTCTGAAAAAAAAAATCTAATCCCGAGCGCAAATTTTCGTTACTTTTGTTACGAAAGTCGAAAAAAGAAACAACCAACGAACAACCAAAAAAAAAACAAAGTCACCTCTGCACAACAATAACAATTTTTACCTTTCATTGTTTTTTCCAATGACCTATAAACACAAATCCGAATATATGACAAAAAGTCAGGAATATAATAATCTTTTTCTTTAAATGGACTCACAAATGGAATCAAAATACATACTTATCATACAAATTTAGGTAGTTGATAAAATCATAACAGATCACTGGTAAAAAAAAATAAATAGAGAAAACTGTTTTACGTTTTCGAGACAAAAAAAACAGCGTAAGCAATAGAAGTAATCTGCAAACGTTTCTAGTCATGACAGTTTTTGGAAAAGCTGTTTAGAACCCTAAATTTATACAAAACTTATACAAAATGCAGTTTAGACCCTACAAACTAACCAAAATCTGTTTTTGAAGACGTATTTTGTATTGATAACTTGCCATTTTGACGGATGTTTTCTTAAATCACTCAAAAAGTGGTTTTGTCCTGAGCTTTAAATTAAGAATATATTTCACCTCTGATCATTTTTTTTATAAAACTGAGGTGGTTTAAAGATTACCCATTTTGGCCAATTTGGGACAATTAACGCGCGATAGATTTCGCGCAATTAACGCGTGAGCGGAGAATTAATCCGTCTTAGAAATCGTTCCAAATTAATTTAAAGGATCTTGTTTTCCATAGTTGATTTGTTACTAGCAGCGAATTCTATCAGTTTGTACTTGATATGGCATGTGGGGTGATAATTTTCACAAAACTTTTCAATATTAAAAAAAATCGTTTTTATAGTTTACATTTGTTTTTTTTTCATGTTATTTATGCTCCATAGATCTGAAAAGGCAGTCAGAACAACCAGTAATTTGCCCTAATGCAAGCAGTCTTGTTTAGATTTTTCCTCGATTGAAAATAGAGGAGCTTCAATTATATCCGCGTTTGTAACCGCTAAATTAACTATGACGGCTATTTTCTCAAGATAGATAAATTCAGATGCTTACAGTGTGATTTAGCCGATATACTGTACCTCTGTTTTTGCTAGGGGCCACATTTTTGAATTTTTTAAATCTAATGCCGAGCGCAAATTCTCGTTACTTTTGTTACGAAAGTCGGAAAAAGAAACAACCAACAAACAACCAATAAAAACGAAGTCACCTCTGCACAACAATTTTCACCTTTCATTGTTTTTTCCAATGACCTATAAACAAAAACCCGAATATATGACAAAAAGTCAGGAATATAATAAATTTTTTCTTTAAATGGACTAACAAATGGAATCAAAATACATATTTATCATACAAACTTAGGTAGTTGATAAAATCATTATAGATCACTGGTAAAAAAATAAATAGAGAAAACTGGTTTACGTTTTGAGACGAAAAAAACAGTGTAAGCAATAGAAGTAATCTGCAAACGTTTCTAGTCATGACAGTTTTTTGGAAAAGCTGTTAAGACCCCTAAAGTTATACAAAACTTATACAAAAGGCAGTTTAGACCCTACAAACTAAACAAAATCTATTTTTGAAAAATTTTAAAAAGAAATGTTCATCTTCAGAAAAGCTGCAGCAGAGACCAACCCTATAGCAAATAAGTTTTTGAAAAAAAATCAAAAAAAATACAACGTACCCACATAATCCTAACTGCCTTTAGCTAGTTAAACAAGGCCTATTACTCTTGTATTACTCATCAGTTGACAATTGGTTTGCTGATACTTGTATGGTAGATTGTTTGCAAAATACTAACACAGTTGAGGCTCCATCATCAATGTGATCTAGCTTGAAATTTTGGAAACTGAGACCAAAATACTTGTAGCAACACTTTAGGAAGCCGTATTTTTGTTCTGTCTTTCCTATTGAAAATATCGGAATGTTTGTGCTCGAGTTGTTTTTTTTTCTTCAGACGTACTTTGAATTTATAACTTGCCATTTGACGGATGTTTTCTTAAATCACTCAAAAAGTGGTTTTGTCCTGAGCTTTATATTAAAAATATATTTCAGCTCTGATCATTTTTTATAAAACTGTGGTGGTTAAAAGATTACCCATTTTGGCCAATTTGGGACAATTAACGCGGGATAGATTTCGCGCAATTAACGCGTGAGCGGAGAATTAATCCGTCTTAGAAATCGTTCCAAATTAATTTAAAGGAGATTGTTTTCCATAAATGGTTTGTTAATAGCAGCGAATTCTATCAGTTTGTACTTGATATGGCATGTGGGGTAATAATTTTCACAAATTTTTTCAATATTAAAAAAAATCGTTTTTATAGTTAACATTTGTTTTTTTTTCATGTTATTTATGCTCCATAGATCTGAAAAGGCAGTAAGAACATTCAGTAATTTGCCCTAATGCAAGCAGTCTTGTTTAGATTTTTCCTCGATTGAAAATAGAGGAGCTTCAATTATATTCGCGTTTGTAACCGCTAAATTAACTATGACGGCTATTTTCTCAAGATAGATAAATTCAGATGCTTGCAGTGTGATTTAGCCGAAATACTGTACCTCTGTTTTTGTTAGGGGCCACATTTTTGAATTTTTAAAATCTAATGCCGAGCGCAAATTCTCGTTACTTTTGTTACGAAAGTCGGAAAAAGAAGCAACCAACAAACAACCAATAAAAACAAAGTCACCTCTGCACAACAATTTTCACCTTTCATTGTTTTTTCCAATGACCTATAAACAAAAATCCGAATATATGACAAAAAGTCAGGAATATAATAAATTTTTTCTTTAAATGGACTAACAAATGGAATCAAAATACATATTTATCATACAAACTTAGGTAGTTGATAAAATCATAATAGATCACTGGTTAAAAAATAAATAGAGAAAACTGTTTTACGTTTTCGAGGCGAAAAAAACAGTGTAAGCAATAGAAGTAATCTGCAAACGTTTCTAGTCATAACAGTTTTTTGGAACAGCTGTTAAGACCCCTAAAGTTAAACAAAACTTATACAAAAGGCAGTTTAGACCCTACAAACTAAACAAAATCTATTTTTGAAAAATTTTAAAAAGAAATGTTTATCTTCAGAAAAACTGCAGCAGAGACCAACCCTATAGCAAATAAGTTTTTGAAAAAAAGTCAAAAAAATACAACGTACCCACATAATCCCGACTGCATATAGCTAGTTAAACAAGGCCTATTACTCTTGTATTACTCATCAGTTGACAATTGGTTTGCTGATACTTGTATGGTAGATTATTTGCAAAATACTAACACAGTTGAGGCTCCATCATCAATGTGATCTAGCTTGAAATTTTGAAAGCTGAAACCAAAATACTTGTAGCAGCAGTTTAAGAAGCCGTATTTTTGTTCTGTCTTTCCTATTGAAAGTAACGGAATGTTTGTGCTTGAGTTGTTTTTTTTTCTTCAGACGTACTTTGAATTTTCAACTTGCCATTTTGACGGATGTTTTCTTAAATCACTCAAAAAGTGGTTTTATCCTGAGCTTTAAATAAAAATATATTTCACCTCTGATCATTTTTTCTAAAATTGTGGTGGTTTAAAGATTACCCATTTTGGCCAATTATAGATTTCGCGCAATTAATGCGTGAGCGGAGAATTAATCCGTCTTAGAAATCGTTCCAAATTAATTTAAAGGAGCTTGTTTTCCATAGTTGATTTGTTAATAGCAGCGAATTTTATCAGTTTGTACTTGATATGCATGTGGGGAATAATTGTCACAAAAGTTCCCAATATTAAAAACAAATCGTTTTTATACTTTACATTTTTTTTTCATGTTGTTTATGCTCCATAGATATTAAAAGGCAGTCAGAACATTCAGTAATTTGCCCTAACGCAAGCAGTCTTATTTAGATTTTTCCTCGATTGAAAATAGAGGAGCTTCAATTATATCCGCGTTTGTAACCGCTAAATTAACTATGACAGCTGTTTTCTCAAGATAGATAAATTCAGATGCTTACAGTGTGATTTAACCAAAATACTGTACCTCTGTTTTTGTTAGGGGCCACATTTTTGAATTTTTTAAATTAGGGACCATCATGTTTTTTGAGGGACTAAACATTGAACTTGTACTCCATAGTGCAATGTGGCCAGATGAGAAAATATCATTGTTCTCATTTTTTCAATTTAGCTAAACTATTGTTGTATGCAAGCCGTGTTTACATATTCAAAATCATAATTTATCAGGCAAAAGTTTTTGTTCCGACTTTTGCAACAAAATAAAAAGAGAATTTGTGCTGGGTGTGGTTTTTTCTTCAGATTTGTGCTAGGTGTGGTGTGGTCTTTTCTTCGACTTTTCAACTAAGATTTTTTCGCAGAGATTTTTATCATTCAAAAAGTTTTGTTGTACTGAGCTCAAATTTCAAACCTTATTTTTTCTGTGATCAATTTTTACAAAGTTGGGGGCTTTCAAGATTGCCAAAATGCCGATTTGAGTAATTAACGATCGATATAATACGCGCTGTTAACGTGTGAGCGGATATTTAATAACTGATAGAAATCGTTCCAAATTGGCTGAAACCAGCTATTTGTCATAGTTTCTAAGGAACTAGGAGCAAAAAATGACGTTGATTTTTAATCGCCAGTTTCCAACCACCGTATTCATTGGTTGTTTGTTGTTCCGATTTTCATGAGGAAAACAACGGAAAAATTGCGCTCGGGATTAGATTTTTCTTCAGACATATTTCAGATTTTCAAGTAAATGTTTTTGACAGTTTTTTATATCAGCCAAAAATTATTGTTTTGTTGAGCTTAAATTCAAAAAATATTTTGCCTGTGATAGTTATTTTGCAAAGTTATGGGGTTTGAATGCTGCCATTTGACCAAATTGGGACAATTAACACGCGATGTATCTCGCGCTATTAAGGCGTAAGCGGAGATTTCAACCGGCTGAGAAATTGTTCTAAATTATTTGAAGAAATCTTATTTGCCATAACTTATTTGTTACTGGCTGCGAAAGCTATCACCTTGTCTTTTATATGGCGTGTGGGGTACTAGTTTTCACAAAAAATCTCAAAACTAAAAAAAAATAGTTTTATTTTGTACATTTAATTTTTTCATGTGAGTACTGCTCCATAGATTCTAAAAAGCAGCCACAACATTCAGGTTACTGCCCTGACACTATCAGTCGTGTTTAGTTTTATTCTTTCATTGACAATAGAGAAGCTTAATTTCTATCATCAATTGTAACCGCTAAGCTTTCTATGTCAGCTGTGTTCTCAAGATGGATAAATTCAGATGCTTACTGTGTGAATTAACCTAAAAACTGTACCTTTGTTTTTAGGGGCCAATTTTTTCCAAAAAAACTTGTATTATGGATCACGCAATTTTTGAGGGACCAAACAATTAAATAGTATTCCCTAGAGCAATGTTGCCAGATGAGTAAATATCATTAATCTCATTTTTTCAATTTAGACTTTTTAACAAAAAATTTTTGACGGAATTTTTTATATCAGCCAAAATATATTGCTGTCTTTAGCTCAAAATTAAAATGATATTTTACCTGAGATTATTTTTCTTTGAGTTTTGAATTTTGAGATTTAAAGATATGCCAATATGCCCAATTTGAGACAATTAACACGCGGGATGCTTTGCGCTTTTAACGCGTTAGCGGAGATTCAATCCTTGATAGAAATTGTTCCAAATAGGTTGAAACAGGATATTTGTTTCATCTTTTACGTTACGAAGCAAAATTTATCATTTTGTATTTTATGTGATTTATTATTTATTTTCTAGCAATTTCTGCATTACGAGGCAAAACTGTGCACTGGATAGGCGCACAATTTTGTGTCTGTATGTTCCTGGATTCCAAAGACAAGTCTTTAAACATGTTGAAATTTTGTCAGAACGATCAATGAAAATGAAAAACAAAAGAAGAACAAATTGAGCGTATTTACTGCGGAATCCGCTTGCATTTCACAAATCGCACAGTTTGGCCTCGTAATATGCTTCCTAGACCTTAAAAGACAGTCGAAACTTTCAGGGTTTCACCCTGATACTACCAGTCTTGTTCTTTTTTACCCTCGCAACAACACACAACAAACATCCATTGTATTTGGAATGAAATGTGATTTCAGAAAAAAAAATGTTGATTTCAATGCTAAAAAAAATGCCAAGTAATAATCAAAGACTCGTAGCCAATATAAAACAGCAGCTGTTTCAAATTGACTCAAATTTTAACTTGCAGAAAAACTTAAATTTTAGTATTTACGCCAATTTCACAAAGGGGGAATTCCAAGACAGCTAATGTGAACCGATAAGAATAGCCATTTTTTACTTAAACCCTTAAATACGCGAATTAATTCTGCGTGGGGAATTATCTCGGGCTCTTAATCATTCCAAGTTTTGTCATATAAATTCTGTCATATAAATTTCGATAAATTGTCATATAAATTCCGTGTCAAAAAATCAACTTTTAAAATTGACGCAATTATAGATTTATCTGGTAAAGTTTATTAAAAACCCGTAAGTGAACCTCTTCTTCTTTTTTTCCTGCTGAATCCCTTTGAGAAGGGCTTAATACATTTCGGTGATACCTATTTTGATTCACATTTGATAAAACCGCCCTGGTTGTCTATTATTTTAGACATTAAATCTTCAAAATAAAACCTCTAACCTTTTCTAGAAAAATAAAATTTTTTAGAGAAAAAACTATTTTGGTACTTTTTTATCATCACGATGGTTTCTTTAGGGAGTGGGGTTGGCGGCTTAGCCTGATAATTTCTCTAATGCTTCTATGCAACATTTTACGAACTATATGTTTTCTCTCTGATGAAATTTAAACTTAACAAATGGTTGATCAAGTGAGAAACTAACTTCATAATAAAGAAACAGCTTTCCTAAGTTTTCAATAGACTTGGTGTATGTTTTGAAATTCAACATAGCTTTAAAAATTTAACAGTTTGCTTCAATAGATCTCTCAGCAGCGAATTATGTTTCATAATTGTTCTGTTTTCGTTTTTCAATTACAAGTTTACGTAATGTGAAATAGTACAATGGAGCAATCCTCTAAAACTGAAGTAAGTAAATTTTTCATCCTTTACCTACATGCAAAACACTTGGTGTAATGATTTTTATTTTTTGATTTCAAATTAAGCCGATTTGTACTAAACAGTCAAAATATAGTTGCAAAACCTTCTGGAAGTTAGGAAACGGGTTCGCAAGTAGCAAAGGAAGGAATCATTAAATACTTATAAAAATCGCTATCGGGATTTGAAGCTTGTTTGGCACAACAAACACCTCGTGCTATAGGGTAATTTTCTCAACTATAACTGTCTGAAGGTTGAAAACATTGATTGTACGGTTACTAATTAAACGTGTTGTACTTGACCCTCCTGTTCTACTTTCACCTAATTTGAAGTAAAATTTGAGCGGTTTGAGCGGTTTTTTAGGCGATTGCGCTGAAAATCTTGCTTCATAATTAGCGGTCTGAGCGGTTTATCAAAAAAACCGCTCAAAAACCGCGCAAGATTTGAGCGATTGTTGAACGGTTTATCTAAGAACTTAATTAATTACATACGTACATACATACATACATACATACATACATACATACATACATACATAAATACATACATACATACATACATACATACATACATACATACATACATACATACATACATACATACATACATACATACATACATACATACATACATACATACATACATACATACATACATACATACATACATACATACATACATACATACATACATACATACATACATACATACATACATACATACATACATACATACATACATACATACATACATACATACATACATACATACATACATACATACATACATACATACATACATACATACATACATACATACATACATACATACATACATACATACATACATACATACATACATACATACATACATACATACATACATACATACATACATACATACATACATACATACATACATACATACATACATACATACATACATACATACATACATACATACATACATACATACATACATACATACATACATACATACATACATACATACATACATACATACATACATACATACATACATACATACATACATACATACATACATACATACATACATACATACATACATACATACATACATACATACATACATACATACATACATACATACATACATACATACATACATACATACATACATACATACATACATACATACATACATACATACATACATACATACATACATACATACATACATACATACATACATACATACATACATACATACATACATACATACATACATACATACATACATACATACATACATACATACATACATACATACATACATACATACATACATACATACATACATACATACATACATACATACATACATACATACATACATACACACATACATACATACATACATACATACATACATACATACATACATACATACATACATACATACATACATACATACATACATACATACATACATACATACATACATACATACATACATACATACATACATACATACATACATACATACATACATACATACATACATACATACATACATACATACATACATACATACATACATACATACATACATACATACATACATACATACATACATACATACATACATACATACATACATACATACATACATACATACATACATACATACATACATACATACATACATACATACATACATACATACATACATACATACATACATACATACATACATACATACATACATACATACATACATACATACATACATACATACATACATACATACATACATACATACATACATACATACATACATACATACATACATACATACATACATACATACATACATACATACATACATACATACATACATACATACATACATACATACATACATACATACATACATACATACATACATACATACATACATACATACATACATACATACA
>NC_087067.1:29750177-29974700 GCF_963678635.1 Symsagittifera roscoffensis | reverse complement strand
TCTCCTCCCCCCTCGAGAAAATCCTAGATCAGTTCCTGAGCCCTTGTACTGTACCGAGTTTGAAAAATGTTTGAATCGTTGAAGTTTTTATTCTCAAAATGGCGCTAGAAAAATGTTTCAAAACAGTTTTACCAGAGTGAAACTAAAATTTCAAGGCTAGCTTTATATAGAGAGCATTTACTTGCTCTTTTTCTTACTCGAAATTGAACGAGTACGAAAAAAACAAAGAGTAATTCTTCTCATTCTTAGTTCTTTTTCCTCTGAAGTCTAAATAAAAAGAACAGTCATGCATTTAGCTTAGAATATTTTGATATTCGGACCTAACAGGTATCTAGTGTTTTTTTTGGAAATTTTATGAACCTGATTGAATTATCTCTATCGCGTTAACAGCTTGAAATATATCACGAATTTATAGATCATTTCATAAATGGTTAAATAGTCTATTTTCAAAACTCCATAACTTTACGAAAAAGGGTCAGTGGTAAAATGGTTTTTAGATTTCAGCTCTGACGTCAAGATAGTATCGAAGAATTTTCTTAAAAATAGCTTGTTAAAAAATGAAAATGGTCTCAGAAGTAAAACCACAAATAAAATCAATTTTGAACATGAACAAGAAATAATTTTTTTAGAAAGAATAGCCAGTTACTATGCCAGTACCACAAAACATTCCGACCATGTCTAAATAAACACGACAAAATTTTTTCATGTTATTAAAGTTTTTTTTGGGAGCGGTGTGATAAAAGGAGGTGAAAAAAAAACGAGGATGAGGTTTATTCGACGGTCACAGTAAAATAAGCAATCCGAAAAAATTTTTTGTAGAAAATGACTAAAAAAAAACAAAATGTAAATCAATCTTTTCAATTTTTCTTTATTTGAATTTTTGAAACTTTCAATTCCAAAAAAGCACTAAAATACTCAAAGTAAAATAACGCTTACATTATTTAAAAAAAAAACTTTTTTTTGTGTTTTAAATTAAGCTATTGCAAGCTTACAAGCAATTAAAATAATACTGCTTGCTTGCTTTATTCCTCGCTCGAAAATTGACAAAAAATCAAAAAATTCAGACCAGTTCATCTCGTTCTAAACTACACAGCTTGAATATTAGATATAACCAAGTTAACATATTTTAAGAAGCTATGAATTCAATTCTTTAAGGGTTTTTGCACTATTTTCTCAATACTCGCAGCAAGGCTGGGAATGCAAAATCATGCAAGACTCGATGTTTTTGCAATCATTTAGACAAGTAACTTGCAATGTTTATTATGTGCTTTTGAGGAATCATTGTTATTCGAAATTGTAAAATAAGTTAGATAAAATGATAATGATTAATTAGATGAGGGAAAACTTCCCAAAAAAATTAATTTATTTTTCTTAAAATTAACTCTTCCCAATGTATACCCCTTGCACCAGCGGGTTTAAATGGGGGGACCCAATGGGCGGACCCTGCCGACCCAAAGAGTCCCCCCTTTGTACTATTTTGAGATATCAGTTTTTGGCTGACTGACCCTAAAATTTTTCTAAAGGCGCACACGGCGCCAATATATTCTAACTTTGAGCGGTGAGCGCGTGCCAAAAAAACACAATTTTTTGGAAAACATTTCCCAAAAAATGAATAAAAACGCCTTTTTTGGCCCTTTTTGTCAAAACAAATTTGCCTCTCCTCCCCCCTCGAGAAAACCCTAGATCAGTCCCTGAGCCCTTGTACTGTACCGAGTTTCACACATGTTTTTGCAAACTCCGATTGATTTTCATTGAAATTTGACTAACAAAACGCAGAAATTATAATCATAGCCAACAGAAAGACTTAAGAACTTGATAATTAAATCAAAGAAGAAGAAAATAAAAGGTTTTTTGGGAAAGTTTTTCTACTTTGAGCTCCAAAAATTTTTTTTGAGTTTTTAAAACTAATTTTGACGGCTTTTTTTTTTCAAAATAGAACATAATCAAAGCATGTTTTTTCACTTGGTTACTCCAAACATGAAAAATTCAACTTGAGATTTAAAGTCGGGAGTGTTTTTCCCGTCTTTGCATTTTGTTGTTTTAATTTTTCTTCTTCCACTATACGAGAAAGCAGCCACAAAAAAAACGAGGATAGCCTGCGCAAGTAACATAAGGTTCCGATCATATCCTTAGATAAATAAATGAGTATCAATTTTGTCATTTAAAAAAAGTTAGAGTCGTTTTTGTGCGTCGTGTGTTAAAAAGATCTGACTGAATAAACAACAATCACAGTAAAACACTCAAACTGGATATTAATTGCTTCAAAAAATTGACAAGATGTTTTTTTTTCAGTTTTCTGCAGAAAATTGTTTGAATCGTTGAAGTTTTTATTCTCAAAATGGCGCTAGAAAATTGTTTCAAAATAGTTTTACCAGAGTGAAATTAAAATTTCAAGGCTAGCTTTATATAGAGAGTCTTTACTTGCTCTTTTTCTTACTTGAAATTGAACGAGTACGAAAAAAGGAAAGAGTAATTCTTCTCATTTTTAGTTCTTTTTCCTCTGAAGGCTAAATAAAAAGAACAGTCATGCCTTTAGCTTAGAATATTTTGATATTCGGACCTAACAGGTATCTTGAGTTTTTTTGGAAGTTTTATGAAACTGATTGAATTATCTCTATCGCGTTAACAGCTTGGAATATATCACGAATTTATAGATCATGTCATAAATGGTTAAATAGGCTGTTTTCAAAACTCCATAACTTTACAAAAAAGGGTCAGTGGTAAAATCGCTTTTTAGATTTCACCTCTGACGTCAAGATAGTATTGAAGAGTTTTCTTAAAAGTGGCTTGTTAAAAATTGAAAATGGTCTCAGAAGTAAAACCACAAATAAAATCATTTTTGAACATGAACAAGAAATAAATTTTTTAGAAAGACTAGCCAGTTACTATGCCAGTACCACAAAACATTCCGACCATGTCTAAATAAACACGACAAATTTTTTCATATTATTATCGTTTTTTTTTTGGGAGCGGTGTGATAAAAGGAGCTGAAAAAAAACGAGGATTAGGTTTATTCGACGGTCACAGTAAAATAAGCAATCTGAAAAAAAATTTTGTAGAAAATGACTGAAAAAAAACTAAATGTAAATCAATTTTTTCAATTTTTCTTTATTTGAATTTTTGAAAATTTCAACTCCAAAAAGGCACTAAAATACTCAAAGTAAAATAACGCTTACATTATTTTAAAAAAAAACTAAATTTTTGTGTTTTAAATTAAGCTATTGCAAGCTTACAAGCAACTAAAATAATACTGCTTGCTCGCTTTATTCCTCGCTCAAAAATTGACAAAAAATCAAAAAATTCAGACCAGTTCATCTCGTTCTAAACTACAAGGCTTGAAATTAGATTTAACCAAGTTAACATATTTTTAGAAGCTATGAATTCAATTCTTTCAGGATTTTTGCACTATTTTCTCAATGTTCGCAGCAAGGCTGGGAATGCAAAATCATGCAAGACTCGATGTTTTTGCAATCATTTAGACAAGTAACTTGCAATGTTTATTATGTGCTTTTGAGGAATCATTTTTATTCGAAGTTGTAAAATAAGTTAGATAAATGATAATGATTAATTAGATGAGGGAAAAAGTTTGGGTAGTTTTGAGAAAACTTTCCAAAAAATCCATTTTTTTTTATAAATTAACTCTTCCCAATGTATACCCCTTGCACCAGCGGGTTTAGATGGGGGGACCCAATGGGCGGACCATGCCGACCCAAAGAGTCCCCCCTTTGTACTATTTTGAGATATCAATTTTTGGCTGACTCCCCCTAAAAATTTTCTAAAGGCGCACACGGCGCCAAAATATTCTAACTTTGAGCGGTGAGCGCGTGCCAAAAAACACAATTGTTTGGAAAACATTTCCCAAAAAGTGACTAAAAACGCCTTTTTTGGCCCTTTTTGTCAAAACAAATTTGCCTCTCCTCCCCCCTCGAGAAAATCCTAGATCAGTCCCTGAGCCCTTGTACTGTACCGAGTTTCACACATGTTTTTGCAAACTCCGTTTGATTTTCATTAAAATTTGACTAACAAAACGCAGAAACTATAATAATAGCCAACAGAAAGACTTAAGAACTTGATAATTAAATCAAAGAAGAAGAAAAGAAAAGATTTTTTGGGAAAGTTTTTCTACCTTGAGCTCCAAAAAAAGTTTTTGAGTTTTTAAAACTAATTTTGACGGCTTTTTTTTTCAAAATAGAACATAATCAAAGCATGTTTTTTCACTTGGTTACTCCAAACATGAAAAATTCAACTTGAGATTTAAAGTCGGGAGTGTTTTTCCCGTCTTTGCATTTTGTTGTTTTAATTTTTCTTCTTCCACTATACGAGAAAGCAGCCACAGTAAAAACGAGGATAGCCTGCGCAAGTAACATAAAGTTCCGATCATATCCTTAGATAAATAAATGAGGTTAGAGTCGTTTTTGTGCGTCGTGTGTTAAAAAGATCTGACTAAAACGTAGAAATTAGGAATAAACGACAATCACAGTAAAACACTCAAACTGGATATTAATTGCTTCAAAAAACTGACAAGAGGTTTTTTTTTCAGTTTTCTGCAGAAAATTGTTTGAATCGTTGAAATTTTTATTCTCAAAATGGCGCTAGAAAATTGTTTCAAAATAGTTTTACCAGAGTGAAACTAAAATTTCAAGGCTACCTTTATATAGAGAATCTTTACTTGCTCTTTTTCTTACTCGAAATTGAACGAGTA
Organism: Symsagittifera roscoffensis; assembly: GCF_963678635.1. Lineage (NCBI taxonomy): Eukaryota > Metazoa > Xenacoelomorpha > Acoela > Convolutidae > Symsagittifera > Symsagittifera roscoffensis. Next base: position 29,969,998 of record NC_087067.1, on the reverse strand, counting down.
CAAAAAAAATAAAGAGTAATTCTTCTCATTTTTAGTTTTTTTCCTCTGAACTAAATAAAAAGAATAGTCATGCATTTAGCTTAGAGTATTTTGATATTCGGACCTAACAGGTATCTAGTGTTTTTTGGAAGTTTTATGAAACTGATTGAACTATCTCTATCGCGTTAACAGCTTGAAATATATCACGAATTTATAGATCATGTCATAAATGGTTAAATAGTCTATTTTCAAAACTTCATAACATAACTTTACGAAAAACGGTCAGTGGTAAAATGGTTTTTTTGATTTCAGCTCTGACGTAAAGATAGTATTGAAGAATTTTCCTAAAAATGGCTTGTTGAAAATTGAAAATGGTCTCAGAAGTAAAACCACAAATAAAATCAATTTTGAAAATGAACAAGAAATAAATTTTTTAGAAAGAATAGCCAGTTACTATGCCAGTACCACAAAACATTCCGACCATGTCTAAATAAACACGACAAAATTTTTTCATGTTATTATCGTTTTTTTTTGGGAGCGGTGTGATAAAAAGGAGCTGAAAAAAAACGAGGATTAGGTTTATTCGACGGTCACAGTAAAATAAGCAATCTGAAAAAAATTTTTGTAGAAAATGACTAAAAAAAAAACAAAATGTATATCAATTTTTTCAATTTTTCTCTATTTGAATTTTTGAAACTTTCAATTCCAAAAAGGCACTAAAATACTCAAAGTGAAATAAAGCTTACATTATTTAAAAAAAAACTAAATTTTTGTGTTTTAAATTAAGCTATTGCAAGCTTACAAGCAATTAAAATAATACTGCTTGCTCGCTTTATTCCTCGCTCGAAAATTGACAAAAAATCAAAAAATTCAGACCAGTTCATCTCGTTCTAAACTACACAGCTTGAAATTAGATTTAACCAAGTTAACATATTTTAAGAAGCTATGAATTCAATTCTTTAAGGGTTTTTGCACTATTTTCTCAATACTCGCAGCAAGGCTGGGAATGCAAAATCATGCAAGACTCGATGTTTTTGCAATCATTTAGACAAGTAACTTGTAATGTCTATTATGTGCTTTTGAGGAATCATTGTTATTTGAAATTGTAAAATAAGTTAGATAAAATGATAATGATTAATTAGATGAGGTAAAAAGTTTGGGTAGTTTTGAGAAAACTTCCCAAAAAAATTAATTAATTTTTTTTTATAAATTAACTCTTCCCAATGTATACCTCTTGCACCAGCGGGTTTAAATGGGGGGGACCCAATGGGCGGACCCTGCCGACCCAAAGAGTCCCCCCTTTGTACTGTTTTGAGATATCAGTTTTTGGCTGACTGACCCTAAAATTTTTCTAAAGGCGCACACGGCGCCAATATATTCTAACTTTGAGCGGTGAGCGCGTGCCAAAAAAAACACAATTTTTTGGAAAACATTTCCCAAAAAGTGACTAAAAACGCCTTTTTGGGCCCGTTTTGTCAAAACAAATTTGCCTCTCCTCCCCCCTCGAGAAAATCCTAAATCAGTTCCTGAGCCCTTGTACTGTACCGATTTTCTTCACACAAGTTTTTGCAAACTCCGATTGATTTTTATTCAAACTCGACTAACAAAACGCAGAAACTATAATCATAGCCATTAGAAAGACTTAGGAACTTGATAATTAAATCAAAGAAGAAGAAAAAAAAAGGGTTTTTTGGGAAAGTTTTTCTACCTTGAGCTCCAAAAAAAGTTTTTGAGTTTTTAAAACTAATTTTGACGGAATTTTTTTTTAAAATAGAACATAATCAAAGCATGTTTTTTCACTTGGTTACTCCAAACATGAAAAATTCAAGATTTAAAGTCGGGAGTGTTTTTCCCGTCTTTGCATTTTGTTGTTTTAATTTTTTTTCTTCCACTATACGAGAAAGCAGCCACAAAAAAACGAGGATAGCCTGCGCAAGTAACATAAAGTTCCGATCATATCATTAGATAAATAAACGAGTATCAATTTTGTCATTTAAAAAAAGTTGGAGTCGTTTTTGTCCGTCGTGTGTTAAAAAGATCTGACTAAAACGTAGAAATTAGGAATAAACGACAATCACACTAAAACACTCAAACTGGACATTAATTGGTTTAAAAAACTGACAAGATGTTTTTTTTCAGTTTTCTGCAGAAAACTGTTTGAATCGTTGAAGTTTTTATTCTCAAAATGGCGCTAGAAAATTGTTTCAAAATAGTTTTACCAGAATGAAACTAAAATTTCAAGGCTAGCTTTATATAGAGAGCATTTACTTGCTCTTTTTCTTACTCGAAATTGAACGAGTACGAAAAAAAGAAAGAGTAATTCTTCTCATTTTTAGTTCTTTTTCCTCTAAAGACTAAATAAAAAGAACAGTCATGCATTTAGCTAAGAATATTTTGATATTCGGACCTAACAGGTTATCTAGTGTTTTTTTGGAAATTTTATGAACCTGATTGAATTATCTCTATCGCGTTAATAGCTTGAAATATATCACGAGTTTATAGATCATTTCATAAAAGGGTTAAATAGGCTATTTTCAAAATTCCATAATTTTACGAAAAAGGGTCAGTGGTAAAATGGTTTTCTAGATTTCAGCTCTGACGTCAAGATAGTATTGAAGAGTTTTCTTAAAAGTGGCTTGTTAAAAATTGAAAATTGTCTGAGAAGTAAAACCACAAATAAAATCAATTTTGAACATGAACACGAAATAAATTCTTTAGAAAGAATAGCCAGTTACTTTGCTAGTACCACAAAACATTCCGACCATGTCTAAATAAACATGACAAAATTTTTTCATATTATTATCGTTTTTTTTGGGAGCGGTGTGATAAAAGGAGCTGAACAAAAAACGAGGATTAGGTTTATTCGACAGTCACAGTAAAATAAGCAATCTGAAAAAAAAAATTATAGAAAATAACTAAAAAAAAACAAAATATAAATCAATTTTTTCAATTTTTCTTTTTTTGAATTTTTGAAACTTTCAATTCCAAAAAAGCACTAAAATACTCAAAGTAAAATAACGCTTACATTACTTAAAAAAAACTAAGTTTTTTTGTTTTAAATTAAGCTATTGCAAGCTTACAAGCAATTAAAATAAGACTGCTTGCTCGCTTTATTCCTCGCTCGAAAATTGACAAAAAATCAAAAAATTCAGACCAGTTCATCTCGAAAATGGGAACATTTTCGAAAAAAAATTAATATCGTTCAAATTAAGGCTGAAAAGGTTTCAATATGATGTATCATTCTTAGCTTTCTGATATTGGTTTTGTATTTCATCTTAGTTGAAAAACAAAATAAGCTATCTTACTCGCTCTTTTTGCTTGAAATTTGACAAATTCAAAATATTAAACTTGGTTTCTGGCTACTGAGATCATGTTCTAGAAACTTTTAAGTTTCGGTCAAATCACAACCAAAAAGTCTTTAATATGATATATCATTTGACTTATTCCAATAATTGTTTGTGGTGCCTGATTTTGCCAACAAAATATCTAAAAAATATATTAGATGTTTATTTCGAAACAATCTTAATTTTGTTTGAAAACCCACCTTTACCGAGACCCTTCATCAATGTTTAATCCGGTAAAAAAATCAATTTGAACTGCTCTGAGCAAGCAATGCCAAACATGATTTTTTACCGCAGTTTGCGGAAATTTCAACGACTTTGGAAGATGTCGTCAAAAAGGGGAAAGTAAAATTGTTCAAAACTACTTGCAGATGAAAACGAGAGGAGCTTTAAAAAATTTCCAGCTGCCCATTAAAAATTGTGCCTCACTTCCTAATTTAAAAATTGGAACAAAATTTAAATTGTGCAACGTTTTCAATCCACGGAAATGATTTCAAATCAACATAAATATTTTTAAAATTAATGAAACGACAATTTATAAATCAATTTTAAATAAATTTTAACTGTTTAGCAGCAATAGTTAAAGCTTGTAGTTGTGACAGTATTTGGTGCGCATATTTTGGGTTTATGTGAAGGTTTTTGTGACATGTTTCTGATATGGCCAAACAAAAAACACAAACATAAATGGGCAAATTCACTAACAAGTTTTGAATAACTAAATTTGTTTACAAATTAACTCATAATTTCAAAAATTGGCTTTTTCTAAATTTTTGAACTGTTTTCTGAAGTCAAGTTGAGAACGTCAAACGTGGCTTGTTGACCAGTTTCTGTTTCACCATGGGTTGAGTGCGTTTCAGTCATTGCGTAACTGTTGCGTAATCCATCATTTTCATCGTTCGTGGAATTTTCCAGGTTGCCCGGCACTAGTTCAGATATGACGCTGTTCACTTCCGCCAGTTGTTCAGCCAATGAACTTTTCGGCTTTTTCGCTACTGGTTCGTCGATTTCGTCCACATCATTTCCGTTTTGGCACATGTTGAACGCTTTGTCCTCGCCTCCTTAAAAAATCCTCTGTAAGGTTTAAATGTACTTTTAATTGAAAGAAAAGCGATTCCTAATATCAGTTCACAACAATCTACATTTCAGGTAGTTTTCTGATTTCTCATAAAGATATTAGCCAAGTTGGTGTAAAAAGAGCCTACAAAAATATTTGACTAGGTGTTTCTAATAGAGAAAGCTTTTATGAACATTTTTGGACTCCTTACTTTTTTTTCAAAAAAGTGTATCCGATTTAAGCTCGTACCATATTCATCGGCTTTGTTTTCATTTTTTATCTGCATTTGTTGTTGGTTGTGCTGCAATGCCGATCTGTTATGTTCAATCAGCTCGTCCAAAAAAGATGCCGCTGATGCCACAACAGCAGTAGGATTAGTCCCTACTTGAGGGTTCAAATGCCCCCCGGGATTATTCTTGTTGAGGCCAGGCAGGGAATGTGGGTGGGGTTGTTGTTGTTTGTTGTTGCTACCCTCGAGAAGGAAGGGGAGCACTCCGGCGGGGTGTCCTGTCGCTAGGAGAGATAGGTTGTTGTGATTGGTCGCTGCCGCAGCTTGTTGCTGTTCGGCTGAAATAAATTTGAACCTGTTTTTTTTAATTGTGGATTAATCCAGAACCCGAAATTATTTTTTGCAGGCAAATAACTTTTTTGGCCAATTTTGTCATGAAGCGCAAGTGAAGAAAATTTGATTTCAAGTTTATTTCATAACTTTGGGTTTTTTAATCATAAATTTTTCGAGCACATGAAGTTTTTTTGAGTAAAGATCTGAATCTCACCAAAATGATTTTTGCGTTTGATTTCCTTCCTTCTGTTGGCAAACCAGTTGTACACTTTCACTGCAGTTACCAACTTTTCATCGTGACCTTGACCTGAGAGAAGAAGAATGAATGTAAATAAACCAAAAAATTAGTATTTGTGAACCCTAAAATAAAAATAGGGCAAACTGATAGATAATCCGGGAATATTTAAACTGCTGTGCTTAAAATAATGTTGAAATTACTACGAGAAATTAAATGTTTGAACCAAAACAATCTTTAAAAATTATTTTTTCTGCAATTTGAAAATGATTTCTGAAATATGTTAACAATTTGCTATTTTAGAGCGGCTAATGTCTTTTCGTTTTCGATTAAGTTAACAGATGTGAATAATAAAGAGAGATATATCAGCTATAGTCTATAATTAGTGGCCACTCATGGTCATTATTACAGTGCACGATATGCGTACCAGTGGAGTCGATGAGTTGGTTGCATGCCTGCGCTATCTCCTCCCTCTTGGCGTCGTCCGGGTAGGGATTCACATGGTAGAACTTCTCCAACAGACACACACAGCTCTCCTTCCACACAAATCGATCACGCTTCTTCACCTAAACAGAGTTTTAGCGTACAGAATTTCTTATGTAATTTTCGAAGCAATATGGCAAAGCAGGGTACTTATGATAATTTCAGGGAGAACCAATATGATCAATTCGATCATGATCAGAATCCTCCTTAGCAAACTTTTTTCTTTATTTTTTCCTTTTTCTTTTTTTTTCTGGCATTTCATGTTAAAACACAACTTTTTTTTATAAATGTATGTTTTTTAGCGTCAAGTTTCCTGGAAATTCAAAAACTTGCTGCATAGTTTGAACAAAATTATCAAAAAGTAGGTAACATTTTGGAAATTAATTTACTGAAATAGCAAAAAATGTCAACTTTTCTTACCTGTTGAATTGGCTGACCAACTGCTGAATACCCATTACTGCCTCCATCACTTGCGCCATTCTTACTGCTGTTGGTTCCCACTGGACTATTGTTGTTGTTGTTGTTGTTGTTTATTTGTTGTCCCGTGATTGTGTTTGAGGTCGGAGGAGTCTGTGAGATATTTGATCCTTCGTTGATGGGTGAATTGCCTCTAGAACTGTTGCTGTGCACTGGCGATACCATGTCTCCGCTCGCTAAAATATTTTTTGTTTTTAAACTCAAAAACGAGAATTGATTGATTTGTAACCAGTTAAAAAAATATTTTGTCAAACAACTTTGAAACAAAAATTATTTAAACATTACTTTGTAGGTACGAACACGCAAAACATTAATATTCTATGAAAGCAAAATTGAATCGATTATTTTTAAGAAAAATCATAATAATAATAAAAATAAAAAATTCTTTTACGTCAATGGTTTTAATTCAACTCAAACAATAGTTAAAATGATAAAATAAAGCAATACTTTTTTCTAGTAGGGATCTGGGTCTCCCGCATTGTCTTGTAGCTTGCTGGTAAGTGTTTCCAATTCGTCTATTAAGAACCCGATTTACAGTGCTATGGGTTAGCCCGAGCATTTTTGCTATTTGCCGACCACTAACGGGCTCACTGATCTCCGCTAATCGGTCGTAAGTTCGATATATTTCAGCAGCTGTTTCGGAGCTTATTGTTATGCCACGCATTTCAAAAAAAAAACGAAACGATTCTTAAGACTGGCGCAAATGTTCAGACCGAGCAAAAACGTTGAAACAAATGCTCCACTTTTGAACATGAAACAAATTGATAGTCGAAAAGAATTATGTCAAAAGAAATGAAACAACCGTTTTGAGAAATCGAGCTCAAAATTGTTGCTAGTTTTTTTAAGCGATGAGACCAAAAAACTATTAAAATGAAAATCGAGTGTTATTAGACGATTTCAAAATAGTGTTTACCTTCTCGTTTCCGCTTCTCGTCCAGATACCATTTGTAGATGTTGGTCCTTGTGGAGTCCTTCATCCAAACTCCCTAAGCAAAATAAAATTAGTTTAGATTTTATGTAATAATATATAGATGCTGGAGAGTTAGAACTTGTACTTGGTTGAAGTACATTACAGAAAAAAAAATTTTGACAAAATTTAAACAGAACAATTTCAGCAGCAACTTTTAAGGATAGATATGCAAAATTTTTACCTGAAATAGTCCCGTTTTTAAAAATTGCATTTTATCGAAATTTGGTTATTCCTTAAAACTCACCGTTTAAAATTTCCCAGATTTAATTTTTTCAGTTTTTTCTCATGTCATTTAGCTATCTTTTCAATTTCGCTTGCCTGTGCACCGAATTTTTAGTTTTTTTTTGGTTTTTTTGGGAGAGCTCGGAAAACTAACTTTGATCAAACATAAAAAAGGCCTACAAAATTTTCGAGCATGGAGATTCCCACATCCGCAACTCTTATTGACTGAGAATACATACATAATAACAATTAATTAACTTCAGGCAACTGCTTTGTGGGTAGTTCATAAATTTACAAACTACTCCAACAATTTTACTGCCTAGGAGAGCACCATTGGACCTACAAGTCCGTTCGCAGGTGTCTCAGGGACATATGTTTAAAACACATGGTTCTTCACATAATCTTGCAATGCCGATTGCAGAATATTATTGATGTAATTGAAGTTAAGGCGGGGAGATGGTGGTGGTTTTAGTAGGTACCTGGTGTAGGAATTGTGAGATGTAGCTCTGGCTGACCCCTGTCTTCTCCGCCACCTGGTGCTGCTTGATCCCGTGACACATCATGAAGTTCTTGATCTCCTCCTTAGTGTCCACCACAGACATACTGAAGCACAGATAGCAACGCTTCATTTTCATTTTTGTACCATTTAACAAAAAACTCAATTTTTTGTTATCAGCAGTGGTTGCAGAATTTTGTATGGAAACCAAATTCGTTTAGGTTTGAGCATTCAGCCTGTACTCCAATTTTCATTGTATTTGGGAGGATGGACTATAAAAAAGAGTCGTCGAAGCAAACGTTTGAACTGGAAAATGGTGAAGTAGTTTCAAAAACAATACCGCTGATTGACAAACAATAGTTACTTGACTTGCATTTTTCTTGGTGTTTTTTTACCATACCCAAGCTTTGGCTATTTGCATTCACCCCCTCTGTCACCCCGAGATTTTCTAAATGCTAGAATGTAATTTATTCTACATACGTGAAAAAGTCAAAAGATTGCGATATTTTTTCATGCAAATTACCGTATTAACAATTTTTAGACGATTTTTTGCTTGTTTTTGCGGGACGGCTACTAAGAAAACTGGGAAAACGCTGATTGCTTAAAGATGAACCACTTACGACTGTAGCTGCATCAATTGCTCGTCATCGTCGCTGATTGTGGTCGGGTCGCCTAGGGACGCATTCACCCCGCCCATACTCTCCCGCTTCAAATTCACGGGCGAGTTAGCCCCACCCCCTCCATTGATATGACTCATCTGGTTCAAAATTGAGTTTTCAGCCGCGTTTGTTGATCCCAAATGAAATCCGACCAAACTACCCGCGAGTCCAGCACTGGCCGGTGAAGCCGCCTGGTTATGAAGTCCTCCAATTCCGGGAATGGTCATGCCCTGTGAACACATCAAAGCAGCCGCCAAATTTCTCTGAGCCAAGCTCGACTGAATGCCATTTTGCTGCATATGTGCATTTCCGTTCACAAAGTTTCCATTAGTCATCGCGTTGAAAAATGCATGTTGTAGAGCCAAAGATCGCAAATATTCGGCTCCCGTTGTCGCCGAGTTCAGAGATCCCAGTTGGCCGATCGTTCCAGGAAGCAGATTTCCTTTCGAGTTGGGTGACAATTCTTGCTTGATTTCCTTTCCCGGAGGTGAGTTGGCTTCAACACCAGTGGAAAATCCAGTCGAATCAATTTTTTCCATCGAATCCAATCCTTGTACGATTTGATTTTTTGTCAAACCTGAATTTTTGAGTCGCCTCAACAACTCAATTTGCTCTATTGTATATTTGAGGTCGGGTGGGCTATTGGGCGCCGAGTTGGCGTTCGGACAATTGATCGGCGTCGGAGGTTGAACCAAAGTCGGCGAATTGGTTACTGCCGGTGCGTTGGTTGACGAAAACATGGTCGGCCTAAGCGAATCAATAGTTTCAAAAACGGACTTAAACCCGAAATAATCAGGGGCCGAAAAATATTGACTATTTGCAAACATTTTGAACAACTTGGTTTCTTTGTACTCAAAGTTTGGGAATTTTACAAATAGCGTTGACAGTCTTTGCCGAATGTTTGCGCCATAATTTGACTTGCGCACTAGCAAAAAAGATCCTAACAAATTAAAGTTTGGTTTCCTTGGAAGTCAAAAATGAAAAGTCTGTTAAAAAACGAGTTGACCTCACCTATTTCAGTACTTCTTAATGAACAAAAGTCAGCCGTATTTCCGCTTTGTTATTACAATATGTTGAAAAAGGTGTGAAATTTTTAAGTGAGAAAAAAAGTAATATGGTTAATCTTGTCAACAAACGTTTCTAGATAAAGCCAGTTAAGTTAAAAATGTGAATGAATTGCTAATTGATTTGTTTATTATGACTCGAGCAATTTTAAGCCCGTCGGCGATAAGATAAAAATTTAAAAACAAAAGGTTGGTTATGTTAAAACGAAACGTGAAATTAAAATTACTTTTACTTCTCTGTTTCGGCGCTTTTTAGTATTAAAATTAACTTACTTAGTTGAAAAAGGTGGGAAAATTAGCTAGACAAATAGATGAGCCGCTAGTTCTTCGATATATAATTTTTCAAAGTTGAATCAATTAAGCTTTTCACAAAAAACTACTTGCCTGAGTATTTTGAATTAGTTTTTCTTTGTTATTTTTTGAGTTTTCACTTTTTTCTTAGTAAGTATGCTGCTGTTAATTGTTTTTGTTTTAGTTTTTTGTTAAACTAGCACTTAATTCCTCTCAAGATCGACGTTGGCTACTAAAGAGTAAAGTGCTAAGACGGTAAAACAGGGGATTTTTTAAAGTAAATTGTTGCCTTACTCTTTAAATTTTGTTAAAAGTACTTATTCGGGAATTATAAGAGAGAGGATAGTATAAGAACTGCGACCAATGAATGCAATTTATTCTCTTGTTGAGAAATAAAACAAAACAAAAAATAAGGAATTAAGGGAAAAATAAATAAATAGCTAGATATGGGTACCTTTTGAAAGTGCATTTAGTACTTGCTATCCCCACTTAGCAGAAAATCTATTATAAGTAGCACAAGCGGGCAGAATTTGTTAAAACGTCAAAACATTTTGAGTTATTACCTGGCCATTAAATAAATGGAAAGCTCTTTTTTAATGCTCCGTTTACGTAGTCTAAGTTAATTACGAAATTATAATTCCTTTCCTGTAGCTTTATTTCTTTTTACTTAAGTTTCGGTGATCGCTTCAGCGGTTACCATAAAATCCCCACCGACAAAAAGTAATATTAATTATATTTTTCCCTGAAAAGGGCATAGAAATTTACTTAGTTAATTTCCAAAAATGTTAACTCTAAGTTCACCTGAGCATAATTGACATCTAAAAAGAAACTGCTCAACATTAATGACAATCGATAGCAATTTCTAAACCCGAATTTAATCTCGCAAAAACCAACTTAAAAAAATCGAAACAATGAAATTGCAGTACCGATGCGACTAACTATTCACTTAAGGCCTTTTGTTGTTTGCTCTGACGAAAGATGATCAAGATTTTTGTTAAATTAATTTTCAAATTAGAGTTGAAACAGTCTAACCATCGTCATGCTGCTGTCGTCACCAAAGGAAGCATCACAAAGCAAAATCAAGAAAATCCGGACGCCTGCTATACGGGTAGCTCAGAATGATCCGATCAAACGTTTAAAATAATTTGAATACCTTTACCTTCACTTCAGTCTTCAGTGGCGGTTTTTCGGAAAATTCGGACCAATTTTTTTTTAGGTCGACCAACTTTTTTCTAATTTTTTTTTTTAAAACAGGCCAAAAAACGGCGTTTTTGGCCACTTTTTGAGAAAATTTTGACAAAAAAATGCGTTTTGTTGGCGCGCGCTCCCCCCTCAAAATTAGTTTTATTGGCGCCAAGGCTCCTTTAGAAAATATTTGAGGTTGGCCAGCCAAAAATGGATATCGTTAAGTTATACCAAAACTTTGGCAACCAGAATTGAGGGGGGGGGGGGGGGTGCGGTGGCCCACCGCTTCCTCCCCTTGGCACGCTAAAGAATACCCTTTATTTTTGTTTTTGTACAACCATCAAAAATGTGACAAAAATTTCGATATTCTAAGTTTGCCTCCTAGGCAAAGCTTCAAAATGTTCAAAAAAAATGTTCTGTTTCGGAAGAACTGGTCTGAGTTTTTCCGATTTTCAGACCAAACTTCACACAATATGATAAAATTGAATTCATTTCCGATGAGACATAATTTAAATCTACTGCAAGTTTTACGTTATTTTAGTTATATTCATTTCCATTCTGCAACATTTTGCCTAATTTAGCCGCCCTGTTTAAAAAGTTATAAGAGCTCACAAAAAGTATATAGATATTTTTTTCGAGTTTGTTTATTTTTCTTTCATTTTCTTCTCTTCTCAAATCACTGTGGTCGGAAAATTCTGTCCTACGTCCTACTTCATAGCAACCCGCTCTGTTTGTTCATGTTTGAAACCTTTAATTTTTTGAAACATTTCATTTTTGAAACGCTTCCTATTGAAACACTTCATTCTTTCAAATTAAGTAATTGGATTACAGAAGCGGAAAAAAAACAGATTACTTTGGGTTAGCCATAGGTTACAAAACCCTCTTGAGTGTGCATGGAGTATGATTACCCAGCCGATTTAGGGGCGGATTTAGGGGCGGAATTGGCAGGGGCGGATTTAGGATTTTCTCGAGGGGGGGGGGGGCGGGTTTTTTTCAAAAAATGTTGGAAAATTATATTGACCTTTTTTATGTCGACAAAATTAATTTTCCGAGCGCTCCCAGAACACTTTGACCCTTTTGGACAAAATTTTTGCGTCTAAGGCACCTTCAAAAAAATTTTTAGGGTTGGTTAGTGAGGTGGCCGAATACCTGAGGGAAATTTACCACCCTAATAAAACATGTTTGAGAGCAGAAGGTTCAGTTTAAATATTCAAGTTCTTAAAACCACTTGAAGGGAAGAGTCTTTTTCTGCCAAAATAATTGGCTGGGTTTCCAAAAATCTGCTGAGTCTTACCTTTTTTTAATTTGAGCTGTGTAAATGCTGACTTTTTTGTGAAATCAAGTTCGAATGAATTGTTTTATTTTTTAAGGAATTAGTTGATTATTCGTGCTTATGAAACTTATCTTCTATTCACCGTGTTTTCATCAGAATATTTGTATTATTTTTTCTAGTTTTGCTTTTTTTTCTGTTGGGAGTATAAATGCGTAAGAGCGCAATATGAAGTTGGAGAAGACAGTTTTTTTTATTTTGTAGAGGGAATATCTATGTCTAATTGTGTAATATCTCTAGCAGGTAGCTTTTCTGCGTTATACAAGCATCTTCAAAGATTGAGCAGCAAAATTAAGTAAAAATTGATAAAAATTTAATTTTATTATTATTTAAAACAGCAGATGTTCCGAGGGGGAAAGTAACGCATTAGTTTATAGTGATTTTTTAATAAAAAGTCGAGTATGAATTATTAACAGTTTTTAAACTAGCATCTGTTCTTGTTTTACGTTTGTGTTCGTATTAGAAACTTATAACTAAGAGTATTGCATGCGCGCCTGTTATCAAATATTAATTGCAGCCACTTTTATAAAAACTCTCTTCATTTTTTAAATATATTTTTTCTTCCATTTTTCCTCTCATCGAAGCTCATCCCTTAAACTGGTTTCACTTTTTACTATCTTATTTCCTAATCCTGAAATGTATAATGGGACACATATTGCACTAATGCGAAATGAACCGACAGTCTCATCAGCAGAAAACTTAGTATCAGACCAATTTTTAGCAACAAATAATATGATGAATACAATTGTTAAAAAGAGATACGAGAAGGCGCAGAATTTTGGTTTCGACCGATTTGACTTGCCTCAAAAACTTCAATTTTTCTTTTTGAGAAGAATTATGCCTACGTTGGTTTAAGTTTTTAGCCGCTCTGTGCTCTTAAACCAATATGTTTACTAGAACAAAATAGATTCATTGATATAAACTCTGTTTTGATATTGAATAATTTTATATGATATTTCTTCACCTCCAGAAGTGTTGAAATACTCCAACAAATGAAATAATTCCTCATACAACCGTCCATTTTGCCATTTTCATTGACGGCCAGGTTACTGTTTTTCATTTGTTTTTTAAGAAGCACAATCATTTCAGAGTTTTAAAATTATCTGTAAAATTAAAAACAACTGACGGTATTAATGAAGCTATACTTTCGCTAGATGATATGGAAAACGGTTGCAGTTTCGTAGGCCATCTTTACCTCTGGAAATTATCTATGTTTTTTTTTAATTATCTAATCTAATCTAAGCAAAAAAAAATATTTTCTGCTGGCTTAGATTATTATCATTATCAATGATTTTTTCTGTTCTTTAATAAATCGGCTTGTTTTGTTCGCTCCAAGTGAATTGAACTTGGAGAATTGGTTTGAATTAAGTGGCTAGCCATCAGTATTATTGTTTCTTACTCATATATGTCATTTTTACTCAAGGTGGGTTTCAATTATGCATGATGTTGATGTTTAGCGCTCAATCGAGAGGCAGGGAAGGGAATTCGGAAATAGAAAGACGAATCAATGCAAAATGAACGTATCGATTTTTTAAATGCCTCCACAAAAACTATTTTGATGACAAAAATGACTTCAATTTCGAAATTTTCTGGTGCTCATTCTTATTATCTGTTCAATTAAAGTTTTGCAAAACTTGAAAAACGAAATGTATTTTTTAGAAAGAAATAAATAAAACGGAACTCACCTTGAAAGAAAATACATCTTTGAGTTTTTAGCTCAACTGTTCAGAAAGTATCAGTATTATGAAATGATTCGACTGATTGTTTTCAGCTAATTAATTCCGATTTGAGTTAAATGGGATAAAAACACAAAATTGTTTGTTTATTTAAGAAGTAAAGCCTTCGACCGGCCCCACCCTTAGATTGATTGTTCGTGGGAAAAATAAATAGGCCTCTTAGCTGTTATTTGTTATTTTTTCCATTGATACTTAAATTCCATTCATTTTTTCACCCAGGATTAAAAGTGGGTTACTTAATTTTTTGTTTGCAAGGCCCTAAGGGTGCTAATTTAAAGATCAGAATTAAAATAATAGTCCAGCTTGGTCGAGAATACCTTTAGCAATTAGAATGAAATCCTGTGAAAAATTAAAAAAATGTTTTCAGATACATTGTCCAAAAACTTATCCTAGGAGTTTTTAGAATTTTGACCAAGGAAAACCAAAATTCTGACATAAGAAAACAAAAGAACAATACATGAAGATATTTTGATATTTGAAGCAGAACTCAGTCTCTATTTCGAAATCAACCAAAATCAATTAATTCTATTTGCTATTTTTTTGTTTTCCGAATTTTGTAGGATGCCTTCTACCATCTCCGAAAAGTGATTGCCGTAATTACCAAAAACAGAAATTTTTGAATTGATTCAAATTTATATTGATTTCTATCTTGAAAAAACTGAACGAAACTGTGATTGGCAAGCGCAATTGCGGTGTTCAATATAGTTTCAGATTGATCAGCAAATAACTGAAAATTGCGGTTGTAAAAAGTTGTCAAAGGGTATAATTCATTCTCTAAAAATTCTTGGCTATTAGATTTGAGGATGGAGTAACCAATGACAAGAAGATGGGAACTACAGTTCTGGCTCTCATCTTTGATTTTACCAAATTAAACAAAACTTGGTTCGAAATTATCTCTTTTTATTTTTCTGCAATTGCTGAATACGTTTTTTTCTGAGAGACCTCGCTAGCAGATATTATCATAATCATGAAACATGTATGTCCAGAGACATCGGATAAAAACTCATCGTTTCGAGATATTTTTTTCTGAAATGTCAAATGTTGCCCTGAAATAATGGATTAAGTTTTGGCCTTCGAAGATGTTTTCAAAAAATAGTTTATAAAAAGTCTGAGCGAGCAAAATATTAACATTTTTATTGCAATTTTATGAAAACTGAATTAGAAAAAAGCGAGCGATAGTTCAAAAAAAGTAAGTCGGAAAAATTCAAATTTGTTTTTTTTTCAGAGACCAAGAAATCGATTTCACTGTTACAAATAATGACAGTGATGTTGGCAGATTTTTGGAAACAACGATATTTTAAAAAAAAAAAGATGACGGTTCATTCAGTCACTCTGAATGGAAATTCATTACAACCAAAAAATATGCCAGTAAGAATGATATTAAGTCCAATAAAAAGAAAAACTAAGAGAAGCTGCCCAAACTAGCTCCAAAAACATTGGACTTAGAATAATTTTTTTTTGCACACAAAAATATCAAAAGAAAAAAAGAAATATTATGAAACAAAATGAAATAAACCAGATGAGGTGCATGAGTTGAAAAAAATGCAGTAAATAACATCCCGCAAAATTTCATTCCCGTTTGATACGAAACAATTTACGACTAGTAAATGAGACTGGACAGAAACTGAGCAATTTTTCCGCTAGTACATGCTTGGGCAATTTAAACATCTAAATTGCTAGAGCAAAAAAACCCTCAAAGTTTAAAATTTGTAGTTTATATATACTTTCAGGTGAAATTAAAGTTTCATAATTTGAGTTATCTTTAAAAAAACACACATTTATTTACCAATCGAGTTTGTCCAGCAAATTTAGTCAGAACCATCATTTGTATGTCTTTTCATTTAAACAGAGGTAAAAAATTTTGTTGTTTTCAAAAAAATTCCCTAATCTGTTTTTGAAATTTTTTTTTGCGGCTTTGATCTATTTACTGTAAAAAGAAGAAAAACCAACAAAATAAAGTGAAAAGTCAAAAACAATAGATCTTAAAAAAAGACAAACTCTATCGCTGAAGTTTTTGCGAACAACAGAAAATTTTCACCTCAAAGCTTGGCAAAGATCATTGAAATGATGAGGTAGAAAACTGAAAACTTCAAATGAATAGTAAAACTGCATTAGCAAATATATATTTTTTGAATGTTGGATTTTATAGTGAAAAAGTTTTCATGCTGAATATAGTGAAGTTTTGCAACAACTAAAACGTAATTTATGGCTTTAACCTTGTAACTAGTTTTAACCACGCCTCCTCGTTTAGAATTTGAGAGTTCGTAGTTAAAAACTGTTTAACTCAAACTTTTTCCAGGAACTTTTGTAATATGATTTCTTATTATACTTTCTTAATACTTTTTCATAGATTTCAAGCAGAAAGGGCTAAAATAACTTTTTTGGTGTAAAACCATCTTGTTCAAAATAACTAAACAACAACTTTAAAATGCAAAAAGAAGGACCCATCTATAAAGCTAATAATACTAAATATTCTGTCAAAAACTTATATCATTGTTTTCTTGTATCTTTTTCGTCAAAAGTTTTTTCAAAGTTTGCATCCCGAAGGCAAAGTTAATCTCTTAAGTTATTTTTATATCAGGGCGAAGTTTGCATATTTAAGGTAATTTCAGAGCACTAGAGAATTTTTGCTGGGACTATTGAGATTTCACATAACCAATTTTTATACTTGAAAAAAAAACCTATTTCAATTTTTAGTTTTTTTTTTTTCACATAATGCGTTGTTTTGTTGTAAAAGCAAAATCTTGAAAAAACAACAAACTTTTATTTGTTTGTATTGATGATATATTTCCCATAAATTACATGCTGTTGAGATTTTTAAGATAGGTAGTGAGATTAGCCCGAAAATTTTCTTTCCCACAGAGCAATTTTTTGTCCCAAAACATAATTTATACATCATGCAATGTAATTTCAACGTGATAACCGCGTTCTACTTGTGGTTCAGTTTTGAATTAGTTCTAGTTTCATAAATCTATTTTGATTAAAAGATTCAATGTTAAATCAATGCTTTCTGACAGCAATTTTTTGATGCTAAAGTTATCCAACTATTATGATGCTAGAAAAAAAATAAAACAAAAATTTCAGTTTTTGTCTTTTTGAATTTTTTTTTGAAACTTGTTAATAGTCAAAATTTTTTTATTTTTATGACTAGCAGTATAGTCATTTGTGACCCGATGACTAAACTCACAAGCTAAATTTATTTTTTGCTGAAATTTTCTTTAAAAAAAACGTTTTCGAGCTTTGGGAGATGAAGAAAGATTTTTAGTACTGTTGCATAATGTTCGTTTTTGGTTGACTTGTAATCTACCAAATCAGAATTTGTCGTGTTGCACCGTCCGTGACTGATTGTCAACTACACCTTAATCAACAGTTAAGCAAAAACTTAAGCAAGACGTGTTTCAAAAAGAATACTGATAATTTGAAGTTCAATATTTCTCTCAGTTTCCGTGTTTCAAAACTGTATTTGAAAATTGAAAAAATCAAAAAAAGCGCTTGCTCAATTCTAAACATCCAATGGAAACGAACTATAAGAAATATTGATTTCTCGTAGCTCCTCTTCTACATTCTTTGCCCTTTCTTAGGGAATCCGGACGAAAATTTGAAGAAAAAAAAACAAATAGTTAATAGCACTCAGGTAAACTTTTATGTACTTATGGTTATTATGCTTGGATCAGTTAGGTCACAGACAAAAGACACAGACAAAAGCACACCACAAAACTTGTTTTCCTATTATATGTATAGATTTTATACTTTACAAAATCAGATAATTTTCTAGGTTTGATTGTTTTTGCTGGTTTCCAGACTTTAAAAAATAGTTTTCCAAGCAAAATGAGTTTTAAACTTATTAAACATTTCCCATATTAGTTTGTGCTTAAGTTTTTTCCTACTTATTTCAGAAAACGTTCTTTGATTTCTCAATAAAATTTCAAAAAAACGTCACGTGTATCTCCAAAAGTTTATAACATAAACAGAATTTTCAATTGATTCTTTTTAAATCTTTTTATACACAAATATGTTTACTGAGATGTTAACGGGCGCATTGCGATGGGTTTGGTTTTTCCCTCTTAGAACAGTTTTTGTTCCAATACAAAGTCTGTGTATCATGCTATCTAATTTCGAATATAGGTTTGAGCTACTTCTTAGTTCAACTTCTGTTTACTCCTAAGTTTTTTGTAATCATAACTTAATGTTTTGCGAGGTTAATATTGAGATCTAGCAATTCTAATGAGACGTGAGGTCTGTCTTCTTAGATAAATTGCTACTTGCAATGTAGAGTTTAATGGGATACATTATGAATGGTTAGAAATTTTCATGGAAATTTTGGGTTTGGTTGGTCTTTTATTGAGAAATTTGGTGGATAAGAAAACAAAACTAAAAGACTGAGCGTTTGGTAGGCGATTAGGTCACATTCATGACCCGTCTGTGCTCATCAGTTCAACCTATACTGCTTAAATTAAGCGTAGAACGCATCAACTAGAACACTTCTTTGCGTGGTATCACGAAGGTTGGTTTGAGCTTCATGAAATAAGGTAAATTAGTGGCATTTCTTTTTACCGCTTTTTGAAATTTCAAGGCAATTCAGACAAAGTTGAATTTTGATTAAGTAAGGTAAAAAAACTAAATATGGCAAACTTTATTTCTCATCACCAATGTGTTCTAAGCATGTTTATTGTCTTCTCTCAAAAGGGAATAAATCTTTTCGATATTGACTCATATCAGAGTCATCGAAAACCCACTGTTGGCTAACATCTGTCAAATTACAATTTTTCAAATAAATCAAAGCACCGTCAGTAGCCAAACATTGATTGATTCTTTTCTGTTCTATAGTCCGAGTTTTTAATTCATATTTCCAAAACTGGTTGCCTCCCATTTTGTGACAAAAGTCGAACGTCGGAATCGGTTTGCGATCGTGCTTCGAGATACTGCCGACGTCTAGACACGCCTGAGAGTCTTTGTCGAATATGAACTCCTTTCGCCATGTGAGTGAAATTGAAGGCGCACCTTCGCATTTGGAGAGCATTAATTTCTTATCATATCTGTTAATGCACTTCATCATGTGCTCCTGTGAGCGTGCTCGACCGTGAGCATGGGAACGAGGCTCGACAGCAGGATAATAAGTGGGTTGGTTGAAATTGATATTTTTCATGAACCAGTCAAAAGAATGGCACTGCAGTTTTTGTCTGATTTCAAATCTCTGCTCGATTCCTGAAACAAATTGTCAGAATTCAATCCGAAAACAATTCAGCCAGAATTAAAAAAAAAATTAGTAGTCTC
The DNA here is from genome assembly GCF_963678635.1 of Symsagittifera roscoffensis. Taxonomy (NCBI): domain Eukaryota; kingdom Metazoa; phylum Xenacoelomorpha; order Acoela; family Convolutidae; genus Symsagittifera; species Symsagittifera roscoffensis. Next base: position 29,950,640 of record NC_087067.1, on the reverse strand, counting down.
AGTTGAATGTTTTTTAATCAAATCCAACATATTTTAAAATTCTTTAATATTGTTTTTCTTTACATTAAGATTTTAAAAGTTTTTCTAAGCAGTTAATGTTTTTACTTCACATATTTTAAGAGCATCAAAAATACTTAGGAAAAATGATTTTAAGAAGTTCTAACCGGTCATGAGTCTGGCGAATCTCCGGTCAGGTTTCCTGTAGAAGAAGAACTCCTTGTACTCGTCCATCCACACATTGGCCACTCTGGGCATGTTGCTCATGCTTCTCTCAATCGCCGCTCGGGGGGAGTAAGGAACATTCATTGAGCCCCTGTGCACTCTCGCCACCCGACTACAGGGCGTCTCTATCACTTCACCCCCACACATCCATGTCTAAGAATTAAGAACTTGGTAAGAATTGAGGATCAAACAGGACAGTAGGAGAGTGAGAGCAGAAGAGTATAGTCCAAATAACACCACCTGGACATAGCAGGCATGCGAATCAGTGGCGGATTTAGAGATCAGGGATTTGACCCTCGCACTCACTAAAAGGTCCACCCCTTGGATACTATTGTACGAAATCCATTTAAGCTGACCAACCCTTACAATTTTTGAAAGGCGCCGTGGTGTTAAGAACTAATGTATATTAATTTTGAGGGGGATTGCGACCCCAAAAACACGATCTTTTGGTCAAAACCGATCTTTTGGTCAAAAGGTGCCTAAAAGTGGCACAAACATTTTTCTCAAAATACGATCTTTATATTGTTATGGGAGAGCTTAAAATATAAATGGAGGCTTAAGATTGTACCTAAAAATTGGCTAACAAAAATCAATTTTTTGAGAAAATCATAGATCCGCGCCTTATTCGACTCCATCAATTTTTTCTCTTATTAATGAAACCGTTGTTTTCTTGTTTTTGGATTTTTGAAAGCTAAATAGTTGATATAATTATCGGTTATCATTTGTGCTGTGAAATCCAATGATTTTTCTTTTACAATCTTTGAAGGAGTCTTATGCCTGGTTTCCATTTTAGTATATTTAGTTTAATTATCGCTAACTTTTGCACTCCCTAAGAAAAGGGAAACAGGTCGCAAGAACTGTTATTCAAATCTCCCACCGCTTGAATCAAATGATGTAATCGATTAAAGACTTTTGTTTGTCTTTCACAATCAAAAGGTAAACAACGATTTCACTAACCAAGGGTTAAGCGCGATTGGATTTAAACTTTTTTATAGTGGATACGCAGTTAATTGTTCAGATACTGAAACCACTCGCAAAACATTCAACCCAGAAGACTTAACAGCGGATAACAATCTCAACTTTCCAAATAATGAAGTATAGGCTGCACATAAAGCCTACTTTTGAAAAAAAAACTGTCCGATTAAACCTATCAAACAAACGAGTCAAAAATGGTTATAAAAACCAAATAAAAGCCCAGAAAAAATCCAGGCCACAGCTTTGTAAGCAGGCTCTATCTGTTAAACCTGGGCTTGATAACAACACAATTTTGCTCAAGCGAATATGCAAGCTGACATTGAAATTCTCGCAATTTGAACCATATCATAATTTGAACTGAGCACCATTGAATCTAATCAATTATAATGGATTCCCGAGACAAAAATAATCCATTATAATCCAAAAAAAAAATAAACTTCTTCTTGAAATGTAAAAAATTATGAAACGTAACATGTAGCAACTGCAGTAAACAGGAAATGAGATAACTTTGAAAAAAAATGTAAATTTCACGAACTCCATTAGATTCGATTAGAATCTATTATAATGATTTATGTTGGCATAAAAATTCGTAAGAATATAGTTCAGTTTATATGGTTTACAAACGATTATAATGGCTCATTTTTAATGGATTATAGTCGATTATTTTGTAATTTTGTAGATACCGACAAAATAATCGATTATGATCTATGAGCGTTCGGCGCGGGAGCACAGATAAACTCAATAACGGCTCAAACAAAAAAGACTGCTAATATCCGGGCGACACCTCAAAAATTATCGAATGTTTCATTTTTGTCTTCTCATTTTTTGTTCTTTTTCCTCTGAAAGTTAAATAAAGTGAATAGTTATGCATTTAGCTGAAAATTTTTTAATAGTAGGACCAAAAAGGCATCTAGTTGTTTATTTGGAAGATTTTTGAACCTGATTGAATAATCTCTACCGCATTAATAGCTATGAGTATATCACAAACTTTTTGTCATAACTGGTCAAATGAGCCCTTTTCAAAACCCATAATTTAACGAAAAAGGGTCAGTGGTGCAATGGTGTTTTAAGTTTCAGCTCTGATGTCAAGATAACCTGAAAACACTTTTTTAAAAGTGGCTAGGTTAACAAATTGAAAATTGTCTCAGAACTAAAACCACGAAAAAAAATCAATTATGAACATGAACAACTATTAACATTTGGAAAAACAACCCATGAACCGCTTGAATTTTCAGGTTTGAGTTTTTTTGATCATTTAAATTTTTAAAAAGCGAGTTTGAAGATATTTTACGTCGCGGCTTCTCACAAATAATGATGAGCTAAGCTTAGGATATCCAATCAAATTTGATAACTCGATGCTCAAACATAATCGGGATCAACCGTTTTGTTAAACAGGGTTTTTAAGTAAAAACGACAAAAAAACTTTGATTTTTCACTAATTTGAGATGTCACCCTTTTTCAAATAGTGTAATTCAAACAAACTTGTCAAAAAAATTTCTCAGAAAACTCTTGAAAATTTTTGGGTTGCTGAAATTTAATTTTCTGCCGTTGTGCAATGAGAGACAAAAATTGTGAAGAATGCATTTTGTCTAAAAATTTTTTTTTATATAAAAAAAAAAGATTTCGTTGGGTAAAATGATCAAAACCCAAAACAAACGTACCTTGTGACTATGAAACAGTGAAATAGTGATTGATTTGATGACTGAAATAGTGAAAAAGATATATGAAAAATATTTTGAAAAAAAGATAGTAAAAATCAATTTCATCCATTTCAAATTGATTTACGTACTTAAAATGCCTATCGTTAATCAATTCATATACAGTATTTTATCTATTTTAAAATCTATAAAAATCAAATTTAATCTCAAGTTTGTCAGTATTGGATAGTTCGTTTGGGCTTTCAATAATAATTATACTAGAAAATACAAGTAGCTGGCCACTGAGCATAAGCATAGACTTTTTGGTGTTTATAAGAGTTATTTTTGGCTGACAAACAATCAATTTTACAAAAAAAAATATACAAAAGTTTTTTTTTTTTAAAATACGATAATTCTGCTTTTACCTCTTGAAAATTGCAAAAAAAAATCAATAATACGTACAATTCCGTCCATTTTCTAGGTTGGGTCAAAATATCTTAGCCTCAGCCCAAAACCTTCAAATAAATTTGACTTCATTTTGAATAAAAATATCTGAAACTCACAATCTATATATCTATTTTTTCTTTTCATTTATATTTTATAATGTGTTTTCAGTAGCATCTATTAGCTAACCTTGAATGACATTTCAAACTGCTCTCCACTCCAAATGTCGAGAAAAGGATCGAATCCTTTTAATTTTTTCCACCAATCAGCATGAATGGCAAACACACCTCCAAACAAAACAGGTGTGAAGAAAACATCAGACTGACTCTTTCTCTTAGCTGCTTCAATTTCAGGAATTGGAATCTTTTTATAAGTCATGAACCAGTCGAAAGAGCCTCTTTGAAGGTCATTATTGTCAACTGGTCGATACCCAAAATTGTGCTCGCTTATAATTTCATGTGTAGGTTGAACAACTGCGCGAAAATTCAAAGCAATTGGATCTAAAAGAGGTGGTAACCAATTTATACCGACTTCAACATGACTGTCCATGAAAACCAAAACTTCGCCAGTCGCTTTTCTAGAACCCAAAATTTGACCTTGGATATTTGCTATTCTTTTGGAACTTCTAAATAATTTGATTTTCGGGCTTATCATGGCTAACTCATTCTCGAAATCGGACCTATTTATTTCCGGGTAATCACTTAGGTCGTCGACAAAAATCATTTCCTTCAGAAGCTTTTCTGGCGATCGGTTTACAAAACTTGTCGCTGTCCTCAAAAGTACTGATTTTGCCTCGTTGTGAAAAGTAATAATAATCGATGCCTGAGGTAAACTTTCGTGATATTGTTTCGTTTTACATGAAGACGGTCGTGTGTCTGGAATAGTCCGGCCAAGTGCAATCTTATCACTTCTGACTTTCGAGTACCCAAACTTACCAGAAGTTTGCTGGTTGAGAAGTTCTTCTTCGGAGTTGAGGTCAACTTTTTCCCCATTCTCACCCGGTTTTTTTTCTCTTAAAGGTTCCAGATTTTTCTGGACGTTTTCCCAACTGCGATAATTCCCAGGATTTTTCAAAGCTGTTCTTGTTATCTTAACACCATATGGCAGCTCAAATATTCTAGAAAAACTCACTGATTGACTGTTGATGATTTGAGGCTTAACAAATGGTTCCGTTTTTTCTATCTTCTCTTGATCTTCTCGACGATGATTTCGACTATGGCCATTTTGCTTTCTATAATTTTGCACGAAGGAAAGTTTTCGAATTTTATTGAAAAAAAGCAGGGTTGATAGGTGAAACTGCGACTATATAAAGTATTCTGGTTAATGAAAACCTCATTTCTTTTGAAAATCAGTACTAAATATTAATTTTCTATATAAATTCAAAAAATATATATTAGAACTGAATATGTAAGAACTAACTCAAAACACATCATTAAGTTTTGCAAAAATTAGGCAAATAAACCTATTTTTCAAGAAAACATTATAATTTCCGAATATATTGAATACAACAGGTATTAAAAATCATACACAAAGCTGCTTTTAAAATATTTTGTAAAATTGTAATGGTGTTTTTTTTGTCTTATTCTACTTAAATTGTGTTCCGGAGTTGAGCTTCCAGAGTTTGTTAATTTTTAATAAAAATTTTTTCAACAAACGATTGTGGTAAAAGTGGTTATTTCATTTATGCAGATTGCAGTTCAAACTGTGAGGAAAAAACATGAACAAAGCGTTTTTATGTGTGAATGAACACGATCTTCACGTAGTTGAATTTTGCATGATACAAAAACTAAAAGCTGAATGATCTGGTTAAGAAACAACTCATTTGCATTATGTTTTGACGCTTTGATCCAAGAAAACTGAACCCAGTGCAATTTTTTCTGCACTATTTATTTGAGATAAAAAATTTTTGCCTGACCGAATTCTCAAATTGAAGTCCATCGGAAACTCCAACTTTTGTTGATGGTATCATAATTTGATAACCCCTGATAACACAGTGAGACCACCCCTTCGTTCAATTCCGGTCGTTATATTTTTTCAAAGGATATTTTTCCGGTTGCATTTATACTTTATTCTACATCACTCTTATTGCCGGCAATAATATAAACAAATTTTGTAAGCAACTTTGCACCAAAAAAACTAACCCACCCCTGAACTATAAAACAAAAGACACAGCTTTGCAAAAAAAAATACTGCAAACGCCATAAAAAACCCTGAGTACACACTGTGCTTCTCGTTGTTTTACTAATCACTTTCAGATTTCAATTTGATCGAGTATTTTGTGATGTAATTCTCGGTTCATCCCCAGGTTTCAATTTGACCGAGTATTTAGCAATGTAATTTGAGTGAAGACCAATTAACAAGCTAGTTGGGGGCAAATATTTTTGGCTTTGAGCTGAAAATACAGAAAATGCGACCAGCATTGATAATTAAATTATATCAATTTGACTATGACTTCGTTTAAGAAAAGTAGCTGTCTAATTTCGATTTCGCATTCCCTTTTTTCTGGTCTTCTGGGAATCAAAACAAGTATCGGACACGTATAAACACTGTACGTGTGGATCAGAAGTTATCTAATTTTGCCTCTAATTTTCTTCAAAGCTTCAAAACCAGACTCCAATTTGTTCTAGTTGAAAGTATGCAACGTCAATTTTGTAACCATAAAAAATTACGCCTAACTTCAATCGATTTATGACAATTTAGCAGGTTTTCTGAAGGTCAATTTGAAAATTAACAACTTTAAATTGACGTATTTTCACTGCTGACTTTGTAAAATTGGGCTTTTATTAAATTTTGAAGCCATCAGTGAAATATCCCTTCGCAGCAAGACATTAATCCGGATATCTTCAAAATAATTCTCATCAAAATGAGCTTTTCTAAATTGTACTTTTTAGTGTTATAATATGTTATTTGATGACTGAAATAGTGAAAAAGATATATGAAAAATATTTTGAAAAAAAGATAGTAAAAATCAATTTCATCCATTTCAAATTGATTTACGTACTTAAAATGCCTATCGTTAATCAATTCATATACAGTATTTTATCTATTTTAAAATCTATAAAAATCAAATTTAATCTCAAGTTTGTCAGTACTGGATAGTTCGTTTGGGCTTTCAATAATAATTATACTAGAAAATACAAGTAGCTGGCCACTGAGCATAAGCATAGATTTTTTGGTGTTTATAAGAGTTATTTTTGGCTGACAAACAATCAATTTTACAAAAAAAATTATACAAAAGTTTTTTTTTTAAAAATACGATAATTCTGCTTTTACCTCTTGAAAATTGCAAAAAAAAATCATTAATACGTACAATTCTGTCCATTTTCTAGGTTGGGTCAAAATATCCTAGCCTCAGCCCAAAACCTTCAAATAAATTTGACTTCATTTTGAATAAAAATATCTGAAACTCACAATCTATATATTTATTTTTTCTTTTCATTTATATTTTATAATGAGTTTTCAGTAGCATCTATTAGCTAACCTTGAATGACATTTCAAACTGCTCTCCACTCCAAATGTCGAGAAAAGGATCGAATCCTTTTAATTTTTTCCACCAATCAGCATGAATGGCAAACACACCTCCAAACAAAACAGGTGTGAAGAAAACATCAGACTGACTCTTTCTCTTAGCTGCTTCAATTTCAGGAATTGGAATCCTTTTATAAGTCATGAACCAGTCGAAAGAGCCTCTTTGAAGGTCATTATTGTCAACCGGTCGATACCCAAAATTGTGCTCGCTTATAATTTCATGTGTAGGTTGAACAACTGCGCGAAAATTCAAAGCAATTGGATCTAAAAGAGGTGGTAACCAATTTATACCGACTTCAACATGACTGTCCATGAAAACCAAAACTTCGCCAGTCGCTTTTCTAGAACCCAAAATTTGACCTTGGATATTTGCTATTCTTTTGGAACTTCTAAATAATTTGATTTTCGGGCTTATCATGGCTAACTCATTCTCGAAATCGGACACTGCGATAATTCCCAGGATTTTTCAAAGCTGTTCTTGTTATCTTAACACCATATGGCAGCTCAAATATTCTAGAAAAACTCACTGATTGACTGTTGATGATTTGAGGCTTAACAAATGGTTCCGTTTTTTCTATCTTCTCTTGATCTTCTCGACGATGATTTCGACTATGGTCATTTTGCTTTCTATAATTTTGCACGAAGGAAAGTTTTCGAATTTTATTGAAAAAAAGCAGGGTTGATAGGTGAAACTGCGACTATATAAAGTATTCTGGTTAATGAAAACCTCATTTCTTTTGAAAATCAGTACTAAATATTAATTTTCTATATAAATTCAAAAAATATATATTAGAACTGAATATGTAAGAACTAACTCAAAACACATCATTAAGCTTTGCAAAAATTAGGCAAATAAACCTATTTTTCAAGAAAACATTATAATTTCCGAATATATTGAATACAACAGGTATTAAAAATCATACACAAAGCTGCTTTTAAAATATTTTGTAAAATTGTAATGGTGTTTTTTTTGTCTTATTCTACTTAAATTGTGTTCCGGAGTTGAGCTTCCAGAGTTTGTTAATTTTTAATAAGAATTTTTTCAACAAACGATTGTGGTAAAAGTGGTTATTTCATTTATGCAGATTGCAGTTCAAACTGTGAGGAAAAAACATGAACAAAGCGTTTTTATGTGTGAATGAACACGATCTTCACGTAGTTGAATTTTGCATGATACAAAAACTAAAAGCTGAATGATCTGGTTAAGAAACAACTCATTTGCATTATGTTTTGACGCTTTGATCCAAGAAAACTGAACCCAGTGCAATTTTTTCTGCACTATTTATTTGAGATAAAAAATTTTTGCCTGACCGAATTCTCAAATTGAAGTCCATCGGATATTCCAACTTTTGTTGATGGTATCATAATTTGATAACCCCTAATAACACAGTGAGACCACCCCTTCATTCAATTCCGGTCGTTATATTTTTTCAAAGGATATTTTTTCCGGTTGCATTTATACTTTATTCTACATCACTCTTATTGCCGGCAATAATATAAACAAATTTTGTAAGCAACTTTGCACCAAAAAAACTAACCCACCCCTGAACTATAAAACGAAAGACACAGCTTTGCAAAAAAAAAATACTGCAAACGCCATAAAAAACCCTGAGTACACCACTGTGCTTCTCGTTGTTTTACTAATCACTTTCAGATTTCAATTTGATCGAGTATTTTGTGATGTAATTCTCGGTTCATCCCCAGGTTTCAATTTGACCGAGTATTTAGCAATGTAATTTGAGTGAAGACCAATTAACAAGCTAGTTGGGGGCAAATATTTTTGGCTTTGAGCTGAAAATACAGAAAATGCGACCAGCATTGATAATTAAATTATATCAATTTGACTATGACTTCGTTTAAGAAAAGTAGCTGTCTAATTTCGATTTCGCATTCCCTTTTTTCTGGTCTTCTGGGAATCAAAACAAGTATCGGACACGTATAAACACTGTACGTGTGGATCAGAAGTTATCTAATTTTGCCTCTAATTTTCTTCAAAGCTTCAAAACCAGACTCCAATTTGTTCTAGTTGAAAGTATGCAACGTCAATTTTGTAACCATAAAAAATTACGCCTAACTTCAATCGATTTATGACAATTTAGCAGGTTTTCTGAAGGTCAATTTGAAAATTAACAACTTTAAATTGACGTATTTTCACTGCTGACTTTGTAAAATTGGGCTTTTATTAAATTTTGAAGCCATCAGTGAAATATCTGGCTACTGATCCCTTCGCAGCAAGACATTAATCCGGATATCTTCAAAATAATTCTCATCAAAATGAGCTTTTCTAAATTGTACTTTTTAGTGTTATAATATGTTATTTGATGACTGAAATCGTGAAAAAGATATATGAAAAATAATTTGAAAAAAAAGATAGTAAAAATCAATTTCATCCATTTCAAATTGATTTACGTACTTAAAATGCCTATCGTTAATCAATTCATATACAGTATTTTATCTATTTTAAAATCTATAAAAATCAAATTTAATCTCAAGTTTGTCAGTACTGGATAGTTCGTTTGGGCTTTCAATAATAATTATACTAGAAAATACAAGTAGCTGGCCACTGAGCATAAGCATAGACTTTTTGGTGTTTATAAGAGTTATTTTTGGCTGACAAACAATCAGTTTTACAAAAAAAATTATACAAAAGTTTTTTTTTTAAAAATACGATAATTCTGCTTTTACCTCTTGAAAATTGCAAAAAAAAATCATTAATACGTACAATTCTGTCCATTTTCTAGGTTGGGTCAAAATATCCTAGCCTCAGCCCAAAACCTTCAAATAAATTTGACTTCATTTTGAATAAAAATATCTGAAACTCACAATCTATATATTTATTTTTTCTTTTCATTTATATTTTATAATGTGTTTTCAGTAGCATCTATTAGCTAACCTTGAATGACATTTCAAACTGCTCTCCACTCCAAATGTCGAGAAAAGGATCGAATCCTTTTAATTTTCTCCACCAATCAGCATGAATGGCAAACACACCTCCAAACAAAACAGGTGTGAAGAAAACATCAGACTGACTCTTTCTCTTAGCTGCTTCAATTTCAGGAATTGGAATCTTTTTATAAGTCATGAACCAGTCGAAAGAGCCTCTTTGAAGGTCATTATTGTCAACCGGTCGATACCCAAAATTGTGCTCGCTTATAATTTCATGTGTAGGTTGAACAACTGCGCGAAAATTCAAAGCAATTGGATCTAAAAGAGGTGGTAACCAATTTATACCGACTTCAACATGACTGTCCATGAAAACCAAAACTTCGCCAGTCGCTTTTCTAGAACCCAAAATTTGACCTTGGATATTTGCTATTCTTTTGGAACTTCTAAATAATTTGATTTTCGGGCTTATCATGGCTAACTCATTCTCGAAATCGGACCCATTTATTTCCGGGTAATCACTTAGGTCGTCGACAAAAATCATCTCCTTCAGAAGCTTTTCTGGCGATCGGCTTACAATACTTGTCGCTGTCCTCAAAAGTACTGATTTTGCCTCGTTGTGAAAAGTAATAATAATCGATGCCTGAGGTAAACTTTCGTGATATTGTTTCGTTTTACATGAAGACGGTCGTGTGTCTGGAATAGTCCGGTCAAGTGCAATTTTATCACTTCTGACTTTAGAGTACCCAAACTTACCAGAAGTTTGCTGGTTGAGAAGTTCTTCTTCGGAGTTGAGGTCAACTTTTTCCCCATTCTCACCCGGTTTTTTTTCTCTTAAAGGTTCCAGATTTTTCTGGGCGTTTTCCCAACTGCGATAATTCCCAGGATTTTTCAAAGCTGTTCTTGTTATCTTAACACCATATGGCAGCTCAAATATTCTAGAAGAAATCACTGATTGATTGCTGATGATTTGAGGTTTAACAAATGGTTCCGTTTTTTCTATCTTCTCTTGATCTTCTCGACGATGATTTCGACTATGGCCATTTTGCTTTCTATAATTTTGCACGAAGGAAAGTTTTTGAATTTGATTGAAAAGAAGCAGGCCGATAAGTGAAACTGCGACTATATAAAGTATTCTGGTTAATGAAAACCTCATTTCTTTTGAAAATCAGTACTAAATATTAATTTTCTATATAAATTCAAAAAATATATATTAGAACTGAATATGTAAGAACTAACTCAAAACACATCATTAAGCTTTGCAAAAATTAGGCAAATAAACCTATTTTTCAAGAAAACATTATAATTTCCGAATATATTGAATACAACAGGTATTAAAAATCATACACAAAGCTGCTTTTAAAATATTTTGTAAAATTGTAATGGTGTTTTTTTTGTCTTATTCTACTTAAATTGTGTTCCGGAGTTGAGCTTCCAGAGTTTGTTAATTTTTAATAAGAATTTTTTCAACAAACGATTGTGGTAAAAGTGGTTATTTCATTTATGCAGATTGCAGTTCAAACTGTGAGGAAAAAACATGAACAAAGCGTTTTTATGTGTGAATGAACACGATCTTCACGTAGTTGAATTTTGCATGATACAAAAACTAAAAGCTGAATGATCTGGTTAAGAAACAACTCATTTGCATTATGTTTTGACGCTTTGATCCAAGAAAACTGAACCCAGTGCAATTTTTTCTGCACTATTTATTTGAGATAAAAAATTTTTGCCTGACCGAATTCTCAAATTGAAGTCCATCGGATATTCCAACTTTTGTTGATGGTATCATAATTTGATAACCCCTAATAACACAGTGAGACCACCCCTTCATTCAATTCCGGTCGTTATATTTTTTCAAAGGATATTTTTTCCGGTTGCATTTATACTTTATTCTATATCACTCTTATTGCCGGCAATAACATAAACAAATTTTGTAAGCATCTTTGCACCAAAAAAACTAACCCACCCCTGAACTATAAAAAGAAAGACACAGCTTTGCAAAAAACTGCAAACGCCATAAAAAACCCTGAGTACACCACTGTGCTTGTCGTTGTTTTACTAATCACTTTCAGATTTCAATTTGATCGAGTATTTTGTGATGTAATTCTCGGTTCATCCCTAGGTTTCAATTTGACCGAGTATTTAGCAATGGAATTTGAGTGAAGACCAATTAACAAGCTAGTTGGGGGCAAATATTTTTGGCTTTGAGCTGAAAATACAGAAAATGCGACCAGCATTGATAATTAAATTATATCAATTTGACTGTGACTTCGTTTAAAAAAAGTAGCTGTCTAATTTCGATTTCGCCTTCCCTTTTTTCTGGTCTTCTGGGAATCAAAACAAGTATCGGACACGTATAAACACTGTACGTGTGGATCAGAAATTATCTGCAAGTCAATGGTTAGACTCGTTTTTCTTCCTAATTTTGCCTCTAATTTTCTTCAAAGCTTCAAAACTAGACTCAAATTTGTTCTAGTTGAAAGTATGCAACGTCAATTTTGTTACCATAAAAAATTACGCCTAACTTCAATCGATTTATGACAATTTAGCAGGTTTTCTGAAGGTCAATTTGAAAATTAACAAATTTAAATTGACGTATTTTCACTGCTGAGCTTGTAAAATCGGGCTTTTATTAAATTTTGAAGCCATCAGTGAAATATCTGGCTACTGATCCCTTCGCAGCAAGACATTAATCCGGATATCTTCAAAATAATTCTAATTCTGAATTTGAACTCAAAATATCTAATTTTAAAGACGTGAACAAAACTGCAGACATGCTAATTAGCAGAAAATTACACTACGCTTTAAAATGAAATTTCAAAAAAAGGTTAAAATGATTGTTATCGTTTTTTTCCTGTTATTTATTCTCAATAACTGAAACGCTTATTCAACAATAAATCGCTAAATTATTCCTTCCTTCGGCTAAGCTCGAAGAGAAATTGTCTCTGTTTGCCTTTTTGACGTAACAGGTTGATAAAGCCGTATATTCGTAAAATACTTGATTGTTAGCCCAAAGCTAAGACAACTCTTGCAAAGTTGGGCCTTCCCAAAAATATTTTAATCTTGATTTGTTTAATATTTCCCTTTATAAGTTTTGTTATTCTAAGCCACTTAAAGTGAGATAAAACGGAGATTAAAAGCGAAACAACAACTGAGGAAACTTCAGGCTCTTTTATTTTTGAGAAACTTAATTACCCAAAGCAGACAAGCGACACTACCCATGGTTTAAGCTTTAAGATTCAGTACCCGAATTTATTATTGGTTAAGACAAGCTTAAACTGATTTACACCAAATGCTCGAATGACCCAACCAAATAAATGGTTCTATAATTGTCTCGAGGTTATTTGAGTTAAATTATTTATACAAAATTTTATTAGGTAAAAAGTTCGTATAACATTGCGCTGCACAAAAATTTTCAAAACTTTGAGATCAATTTATCTTATTTATGCTTCAATTCTTAAATCCACAGGCAATAATTTACTAGCATCGTTACCATTTTGATTTAGATAATTTGCTTAATTTTATTGACGACAATTATTTGAACGCTTTCTTCGAAATAAAGAGAAATTTTTAAAAATTTCAGAACTTTAAATGTCAACAATGATAAACGGCAATAAGGAACCAGGCCGAAAATCCATTTCAAATTCAATTTACGACACTTACCTCTATGAGACACCCCCCTACAACCGAGACCAGAAGTTCCACCCGAGTTTGTCAACTGATGTGAAAACTTTGACGAAAACTCCGAATCAGAGTGAACTGAAAAAGGAGCGTTTTACATGGGGATCGATTTTATCGATTTTGGCGATAGCGTTATCGGTTATATCGACAGGCATGTTATCTGTTTCAATCAAAAACATATACTCTTTTTGCTTTTTATGCAGATTTTTTTATCAAAAGCTGACTACTTTTGTATCCCGCTTTTCGGTCAAATTTTTACATTGCACGAAAACCTTGGCGAAGAAAAATCAGCCAGGAATTGAAAAGTATACCACAACAGCAAAAATTTGTGAAACCAATTCGAAGCATAATGATTTTCGAACTGCTGAATTTATGGTCGTCAAATAATTTAACAGAGTTTTATCGGAGTTTGAAATTTGGACTAATTTTAACTTGAAATTAAAAACAGGCTAGTTGATAGTCTTATGGCGCTCTCTCAAGCGATGTTATTCTGGAAAAAAAATCTTTCAATTTTACTTTTTATTGTGTAACGACCTCAATTGGAAATAATTTAATATTATTGGCAATTTTGGCTAAAAGCTCTAAAATTTTTCTGAGAAGAGCATTCGGAGCATAAAAGTACGTTTTAGCCAACTTATAAATTGGGGGGAGGGGAAGGAGAGAGAAAACGCGTTTTTTGGTCAAAGTTATCCAAAAAGTGGCTAAAACGTACTTTAAAAAAAAATTGCCCGCGTCGCAGAACTTATGGTCAAAATAATGACTTTTAAGTGATTTGGGAGCGGTCGGAAAATCAATTTGGTGGGCGTAAAAACAGTCGACAGAATTTTCGAAACTGTTTTTTTGAAATAGTGCTCCCCCCACCTCGATGAAACCTAGCACAATTTTAATTTACAGGTCTGTGTCTGAACTTCTACCGGCAGAAGATGCAACTGCAGAGGACAATGGAATCAAACGCAGTCCGAATTGCAGAACTGGAGAGATCCAGATTTGATTCGCCAGTTGCCTCGAGACAGGTGGGTTATGAAATTTCACCCAAAGGACAAAATCAAAGTGGAACGTACTTACTAGCATTTGATGTAATTTATCAAGCATGTGTGAACAGTTAGTTGATAATGTCGATGCAATCACTTATTGAACACATCTAGCTTAAGATATATTTATTTTCTCGGGCGTTTTTTTTCGGATGCGTTTTTCTCTCGGGCTTACTGCAATTTAAAGATCAGAATTGAATGGAATATTTTTCACGATAAGTTCAGGCCTGAAACAACCTCGGGTTCAAAATTTTTCTTAGCATGTTAAGCAAAACTGATCGAGACACCAATGAAAAATTTTAGGGATCAAGATAGACCAAGTTAAGATTTTCGCCCGCGTTCATTTCGGATATATGTAAAAGGGTAAAACACCCGATTCTGATTGGCTAAAAATTCTCACCTAAAAGCAAGCTAACATCCCTCCAAAAAACTGCTTGTTTGAGAGATGGGATGTTAATTTGGTTTACTAATGGTTTGGTACCATTTCAATCGAATCTTGATTTATTTAAATGAAACTGAAAACATTGAACATTTTGAAAATTATTAAAACTATAGCCAGCTAGCAAAAGTAGAGTTCTGCAGTAAACCCATTTTCTTCTAGTAGGCATAATTGAAAATTTTCAATTTCAAAAATTGAGCAAAAGAATGAAAAAATGGTTTTAAAAGTTTTTTCTCTATTTTTTGCACAAAATTTTAAAACTTTTTTTTTCAAAAAAGTTCTATGTTTTCAATTGCAGAGGAAACGTTGAATGAAAGAATTAAAATTAGTTTTCCTATACGTAAAAACCAAGATTTGTAGCGTGATTGACCAACTTTTTTGAAAACAATTTTTTAAATAATGATCGTCACTCGATTGCTTTACTAGCTCGAAATTTCGAAAAAAAAACTTCGAAAAGCACTCCGTTAAATTTTGAAAGTTCGAATAGTTTCCTATACTCTGGGACATTTTGTTTGAAAATTTTTGGATTTTGTATGAATGGGCTTCATGATGATGTATCTCTTGACTTATTTCTGATACATATATCACTCGCAGCTATTTTTGTGGCATCTGGTTCTTAAAATTTTAGAGGATTAAATTAACCCGATCGCAAAATGTATATCCAATTTAATGGTCGCAACAAAACCATTTACATACTAGAATATCAGGGAGTCTGAATTCATGCTATAAACCAATAATTTCATCAATTTACTCCTATACAGGTTAAATATCAAGCAAATAAAAATTAAATGACTTCAACTCCAAATAGCAGACTCAACATAAGATACATCTTTTGACAAGTATTTGACTGCAAAAACAATGCACTGGTTCAATATTTCTAGCCTTAAATTTGAAAACTAGACGTTAAAATTCCAAAATTATACAATGTTTGAAACAAAAAACATCTCAATCAAAAAAAAATGTTTTAGGCCGTTTTTTGAATGATTGGACTACCTACTTATAAAAATGACTTATTCTGACTAAAAGATTACTGCATTTTTTTAATCAGAATCAAATATTAAGCAATATCATTTTAGAAGTTAGTAATTCAAAAAATCCAACAAAGTTTCCAAAAACTGGTTTTTGAAGGCTTAAAAATTAGGCAAAACTTAGCTTTTATATAAAAAACGCATGCCGAAAAAATATTTTATCTATCGCATAGTTTTTTTGCTCAATTATCACACTTGATTAATTATTATTTTTTCTGATATCACATTTAGTGACAACATTTGACTAGCGAAAAGGTTATCTAAGCACTATTTAATCAAATCTACGATTGCATTTTTCATTTGAGTTATAGTCAAGAAATTATTAAAAATTTGGTGAAATTTAGTTAAAAATTCGAAAACTTGTTAAGTTTCAGGTAACAAAACTCTTAAACTTCCACCATAGCTCTCACAAAAAAATATTGCTTCAAAAACTTACAAACGCTCAACAGATAAAACTTTGAAAATCCTGACAGTTTTCTAATTTTGAGAGTTAAGCAGTTTACTTTTTTCGTCATTTGTATCACGCTTGCTCAATTCGAGATCCATGACTTTTTAAAAAAGCTACTCAAACCAAAGTAAAAAGTTAGACCGTCACAACTGTACGTCGGTAACTTCAGATCGGCGCAATTAAATTTTAGCAACTCCAAATGACCAAAAAATCCAAATAAACCATCAAAAAAAATCAAAACATATTTCGAACGGCCCTAAAAAGAATTGAGAGTGACCCTTTGTCTAGCAGAAGCTGCAACTAAAAAACTGCATAGAAAGTTTCAAAAATCTAATCGGAAAAACTTGCATGATAAACTGCAACTAAAAAAACTGCAACTAAAAACGGTTCAGAAAATATCAACAAAAGCTAAAATATAATCAAGCAAAACGAATTATTTAGCATTTAAGTCGTTGTTTCCAATTGATATATGTAATCAAAAATAACTTGGCCAAATTAAATACTATGCCTTTTTGGAGTTTTACTCTATCCTTGGGATGCATTCTTCTCTCAGACGAATACCCAAAATACTTGAACCTATAATAGTAAATATACATCATTAATTATAAAAAAAATACCAAGAAATTAGCTTTAAAATGAAACACAGGTGACTGCTGTGAAGTAAAGCCAAACATTATGACCAAATCAACAAGAAAAAAAAACTATTTTTCTAAAATTAAAATACCCATCAATGAAAATAGTTTCGCTGCAGCACAAACGAAAGAAGTTTAGGATTAAAAAATGTAACAATCAAAAAGTAACAGACACGAGGAAACACATAGACATACACACTCACACACAAAAAATAAAAATCTTTCTTTATTCAATAATTTGCCTGCGTTCTACAGCAAGTAGTACATGAGAATCTGTTTCAGATTGAATTTATTATAACTTTAACCTATTGATACTTTTTCACTCGCGATTTAGTGTTATTGTTTTTTGTCGACTTGATGCGATTGCTCAATGTTGATCTGATACATTTTAGGTGAAAACCATTTCAGAAAAGCCTAATTGATTTCAGATTCTTTAATTGAAATATTTTTTGAAAATTGATGTTTGAAACTTTTTGGTAATGCAGTGTGCACTCTTCAGTTTTTTCTCACTGATAAATCAACTCAGTACGAGGTCATTCTGTGCATTCTGTGCATTGTAGGCGTATTCCGCAACAGGTTAAAATCAGATTTATTAAGGAATTCGTAACTTTTTTTTTATCTTCTTTGCTGTTTTATATATCACATACAAATACCTAAATCACTGTACCGCTCAAAATATAAGAATTTGCGGAATCCGCAACAGTGTTTGCGGATTCCGGAACAGTTGGTGGAATCCTTAAACAAATAATAAGACATTTGTATTGTATATTGTAAAAGCTAAAAAAAATTTGCTTTCCAAAAGGTGGAGGAAATAACTGGGAGAAGAGACATTCATAGTGAGCCTCTATGATTTTTTCAACTTCAAGCTACTTCCTCCACTTTTTTGAAAACAAAATATTTTAGTTTTGTTCTAGAAACATAATAAAGAAAACAATGAAAAAACCCATCTAACTTATTGGTTTCTGACAGCATCGTAAGATTACTCATACTTTTTTATATAAAAAAGGGTCTTTTCAATGCTTTGTGAGAGCTCGGAAAATCAATTTGGTCGACCTAAAAAAAGGTCGACAGTGTTTTCAAACTTTTTTTTGAAAATTCATCCCCCTTCGAAAAAATTCTAGATCCGCCCCTGATCTGTAAATCTAATGAGACAAAATTTTTATTATCTATACTTGCACATACACTAACTTGGTTGATTTGTGATCATTTTAGACAAGAAGTGAAATTGTGTTAACTTTCCGTAACACAGCTTAAATCCCGACCAAAATGACCAATAAGTTTAAGTTTGTTCTAGAAAAGTAACAATACTGCTCGTATCAGGGCAAACCCCTCAATGTTTCGACTGCCTTTTAAGGTTTATGGAGCAGAAAAACATTTAAAAAACAAATGAAGTTAAAAAAAATGAGTTTTTTTCTGAAATTTGAAATTTTTTATGAAAACCATCCTCCCACACGCCATACAAAATACAAAAGAATAGATTTCGCTCCTTGTAACAAATCAATAAAGGCAAATAAGCTTCTTTTAACCAATTTGGAACAATTTCTAAGATGGATTAAATCTCCGCTAACGCGTTAATAGCGCGAACTATAGTGCTGATTTAAATTAACCGGACAAAACGAGCTAAACTTCAAATTTAAAACGCGTTTTTCTCAAAATGAGTTGAGTTTAGGTGAAAAATTATGAAGACAAAACTTGCTTAAAAGTGGTGTAATTTATTTTGCAAAATTCGGGCCCAAAATTTTACCCCAAAAATGCGTCATTTGGCTTTTCTTAGTCATTAAAAAATTACGGCAAAAAATACGCAGTCGATCACAGACATAATTATATCAAAGTGAGCTCCTTACGTAGCCCAACAAACTTTGAGAGGGGTATATTCTCCAAAATATTGTAGAAGTTAATTTATGTTTGTTTGATAGACAAAAAAGGTCGTTTTTACTGTACAAAATACCAACTTTTTATTTAAAAACAATTTTTAAACAATTTGCAATTTTTTTTAAGAGAAAATACACTCCATAAAGTTTGTTGGGCTACTTAAGGGGCTCACTTTGATATAATTATGTCTGTGATCGACTGGGTATTTTTGGCGTAATTTTTGATTAACTAAGAAAAGCCAAAATGACCCATTTTTGGGGTAAAATTTTGGGCCCGAAATTTGCAAAACAAATTACACCATAATAATTCTGCTAAAATTTCAAGCAAGTTTTGTCTTAATAAGTTTTCACCTAAACTCAACCCAATTTGAGAAATAACTGGAAGAAGAGAAATTCATAGTGAGCCTCTAAGATTTTTTCAACTTCCAGTTACTTCCTCCACCTTTTTGAAAACAAAATATTTTAGTTTTGTTCTAGAAACATAATAACGAAAACAATGAATAAACCCATCTGACTTATTGGTTTCTGACAGCATCGTAAGATTACGCATAATTTTTTATATAAAAAAGGGTCTTTTCAATGCTTTGTGAGAGCTCGGAAAATCAATTTGGTCGACCTAAAAAAGGTCGACAAAGTTTTCAAACTTTTTTTTTGAAAATCCACCCCCCCCCCTTCGAGCAAATCCTAGATCCGCCCCAGATCTTTAAACCTAATGAGATAAAAGTTTTATTATCTACACTTGCACATACACTAACTTGGTTGATTTGTGTTCAATTTAGTCAAGAAGTGAATATGTGTTAACTTTCCGTAACACAGCTTAAATCCCGACCAAAATGACCAATAAATTTAAGTTTGTTCTAGAAAAATAACAACACTGCTTGTATCAGGGCAAACCCCTCAATATTCCGACTGCCTTTTAAGGTTTATGGAGCAGAAATAACATTTAAAAAAATGATTGAAATTAAAGAAATGAGTTTTTTTCTGAAATTTTAAATTTTTTATGAAAACCATCCTCCCACACGCCATACAAAATACAAAAGAATAGATTTCGCTCCTTGTAACAAATCAATAATTGCAAATAAGCTTCTTTTAACCAATTTGGAACGATTTCTAAGACGGATTAAATCTCCGCTAACGCGTTAATAGCGCGAACTATAGTGCTGATTTAAATTAACCGGATAAAACGAGCTAACTTTCAAATTTAAAACGTGTTTTTCTCAAATTGGGTTGATTTAGGTGAAAACTTATGAAGAAAAAACTAGCAGGATTAATATGGTGTAATTTGTTTTGCAAAATTCGGGCCCAAAATTTTACCCCAAAAATGCGTCATTTGGCTTTTCTTAGTTAATAAAAAATTACTCCAAAAAATACCCAGTCAATCACAGACATAATTATATCAAAGTGAGCTCTTTACGTAGCCCAACAAATTTTGAGAGGGGTATAATCTCCAAAATATTGTAGACATTATTTTATTTTTGTTTGATAGACAAAAAAGGTCGTTTTTACTGTATAAAATACCAACTTTTTATTTAAAAACAATTTTTAAACAATTTGCATTTTTTTGGAGAAAAAACCCTCAATAAAGTTTGTTGGGCTACGTAAGGGGCTCGCTTTGATATAATTATGTCTGTGATCGACTGGGTATTTTCGGCGTAATTTTTTTTGATTAACTAAGAAAAGCCAAAATGACCCATTATTGGGGTAAAATTTTGGGCCCGAATTTTGCAAAACAAATTACACCATATTAATTCTGCTAAAATTTCAAGCAAGTTTTGTCTTAATAAGTTTGCACCTAAACTCAACCCAATTTGAGAAAAACTCGTTTCAAATTTCAAGTTAACGCGTATTGTCCGGTTATTTTGAATCAGCACTGTATATCGCGCGTTAATTGTCCCAAACTGGCCAAAATGGCTATCTTTAAACACCCATAATTTTACGAAAAATGATCACAGGTGAAATATTTTTTCAAATTTAAGCTCAGGACAACAATACCTTTTGAATGATATTTTAAAAAATTCCGTCAAAAATGGCTAGTTAAAAAGTCGAAATTTGTCTGAAGAAAAAAACCCACCCGAGCACAAATATTCCGTTACTTTCGTATCGAAAGTCGAAACAATAAAGTAAACAATGAAAAAAAACCAATCTAAACCATTGGTTCATAAGATTCATTGAAATTTCTTTAGACATATTTTTTTAAATGAAAAGCATTTGATTTTCATAAAACATCGAAATTAATTCTGTTTCAGCTTTCAAGATTTTACTCCGAACCCGCCAAGGAAGTCAAAGTGTGTGACTGCTCTCAAAGTTAGTACAAAGTCTTCTTCTTAACTTCATAACAGCATGCGTGTGTAAAATACGGATTTCACTCGCTTCAATCTTGGGATCGAAGGGTTCACAATTTGTGGGTAAATGTGTAAGTAAACAACTAGAAATAATTTAATATATTTTGCAGGAGTAAATAAACAATGTTTGGATTGAACTGACGGTGGAATCAGTTAAACAACTTGTCAGTTTTCCTAGCATGCTTGGGAAAATATGGAAACTATGACAAAAATTTTGATTCTTCCTTATGGTGAGCACATTTCATGGGGTGAAAAGCTGGATCCTTCCGGACTCGTTTGCAATTATACAAAATCGAAAAAAGGACTATTTTAAAAGATTATAATTTTAACACCTGGTTAATTTGACACCAGGTACTAAAATATACTTAAAACCTGATTATCTATAATGAACATTAGGAAAACAATTCAAACTAATTAAGCAACAGCATAAAAAGATCAACTAAACTAACTTCAACAATTTGGTTCAACAAGCTATACAAACCTTATCACATAGAGGAGACAGAGAAATTTTTCGTAATTAGGTTCAAAATTAGTATGTTTAACTGTTCAGTTTCTTCATTTTTAGGGTTAATACTCCTTCATAGACAGCATAGGAAAATTTGTCAATGAAATCCAATAATTTTTCTTTAGTTCACCCCTTTAATTTTCTTGCTCTCAGTTTCTTCGTGCGATTTCTTCGCCACTATTGAAATCGTAGGCGCAAATAACAAAATAAACTCTTTTTTTTCTTGTTTCTTTCCTTTCAAGATTTTCCTCTTCACTCCTTTTCGTCCTTGACTCTGCTTGAAAACATGAACGAATTTCCGGCTTGGTGTTTGGTTGAAATCTGACATGACAGATAAACTAACAGTAGCTGGATTGCAATGGTCACAAAAATAGCCACTGATATCCACACGCCAAATTCACTCATCAGCTGAAAAGAAAAAAAAACATGAGTTTTTTTTTCAAAATGCGTCTTTAAAATTATTAAGATTTTTTTGAGAAAAACCAAAAAATCATTTGGGTAAACTTGAGTGAAGACCATCTAAACGGAAAAGTTAAAACGGGATAAAGTTTATTATCACTCGACGAAATTAAACTTGAGTCGATGAAATCTATTGACAATTTCGCAAGCATAATCTTCTCAACACGGAATCTTTATTAAATCATATGTTTTAATAGCCTCGACCAGCTTTTTGTATGATTAAAGTGGCGTATGCAGCAGATTTTGGTTAGCCTCGACAAGTTTCCATCAAATTTTCTTTTTAGAGAAACTGAATATTTTGAGCAGAGATTGACTTATGTTTAGATTTAAAAGGAAATTTTGGTTTAGGGTTTCAGGACGTAAGATTAAGTTCACGATCAAGAAATTTTTAAAGATAGCTTTTGAACAACTTTTGTTTTCAATACGGAATTCTTAGGCCATCTAAATAAGTTTGCTGTGCTACGTCTGCTGAAATCACGAGTTCTGAACCTGACTTTCAAACAAAGCTGAAGAGCCAATATTATAAAAAATAGCAAACAAGACTGCTCGTATCTGGGTGAAGCACTGAATGTTACGACTGCCTTTTAAGGTCTAGAGAGCAGTAATAACTTGAAAAAATTAAAACAATAAAATAAAACAAGCATTTTTTTTAAATTTGAGTTTATTTTTGAAAAAATCATCCCCCACACACCATAAAAGCTACAAAGTGATAGATTTTGCTCCTAGCGTCATATCAATTATGGCATATAAGCTTCCTAACAAATTTGGAACGATTTCTTTGACAGATTAAAGTTCCGCTAACGCGTAAATAGCGAAACTATATCGCGCGTTAATTGTCCCAAATTGGCCAAATTTGCAATATTTAAAACCCCATAACTTATTATCAAAATTGTAAATAGAAAAATTATCAAAAGTGAAATATCTTTGAAATTTCAGCTCAAGACACCAGTAATTTTTGAATGATATAAGCAAATTCCGTCAAAAATGGCTAGTTAAAAGTCGAAAATTTTCTGAAGAGAAAAACCATTCCCGAGCGCAAACATTCAGTTACTTTCGTTATGAAAGCCGGGACAAAAAGTGGAACAGACAGATTTATTTAAAAAGTAATCTGTCATCTTCGAGCAATTTTTGCATGCAATTTTGAATTTTAAGGTGGCCTTGAGATCTAATTTTTATCTGAAAAATTAGCTTTTGCATGTAAAAATTGTATGAAATACAGTTTTGATTTAAATTATTTCGAGAAAACGAACAAAACTTGATTTTTCAAACGCTATTTTCTCATAGAGTTAATGAGGCGCAATTTTTTTCCGAATTTATCGACCAAAATTTTACCCCAAAAATGTTTTTTTTTTTGCTTTTTTAATCAATCAAGTAAAAATATAAAGCACCAGAAGCCTCTAACACCGCCCAACAAAATTATAAACAACTAAATCTCCAAAAACTTAAGCAGATGTTTAAAACTTGTTTTTAAGCAAAAATTTTGGGTTTCATAAAGAAAAAATCACATTTCTTGACTATCAAGCAAAAACATTTTCTCTTATACTGGTTTTTGGAGATTTAACCCTTTTAAAATTTTAGAAGTTTTTTTCCATAATCTTCCTATCAATTAACACGTTATTTTTAGCGTGTTTTGTTGATTAATTAGAAAGGCCAAAATCAGGGGCGGATTTAGGGGGCGGGGGCGAAGAGGGGCGGACGCAACCCCCCCCCCCCCCTCCCCCTCAGGGATTCGATTCCCTGCCGATTTTTGGGGTAAAATGTTGGTTGAGAGTTTCGGAGAAAAAATTGCACCATGTTAATTCTGGTGAAATTTTGTCTTTTGTTAACTTAATTTGAGAAAAACGCGATTGAATTTTAAAATTTTGTTCGTTTTTGTTCAAATTCAAATCTGCTGAGTCAAAACTATGAAATCAACTGCATGAAATCAAATCTGAGTTTCAACAAAAAAATTTCTTTGTTTTTTTGATTGAGTAAAATAGGCTACATTTATAATCTTGCTGAATTTTTTTTTTAGAATTCAACTTAATAATCTAATTTTGAATGACACGCGGTTAGATTCAAAATCTAACTTGATTATGGTCATCAAATGTCCCACTGGGAACATACCTGATTTAGAGTGTCGTAGCACCCCTCTGTATGAAGTCCTGGTGGGGGAGAACCAATGTAACATTTATCGAGGTCAGCTGAAGTTGGTCTCACCTAAATAGTAGAACTTTCCTTTCATCTTTTTAAGCCAATAAAAACATTGCTCGTTTGAGACATCCAACAATACACCATCCTCCTTAGGCGGTCGATTCGGAACACCATACATTGTTTGGCCTTGGGTAATTTTGTAAGGCATTTTGAATCTTTGTTTCCGAATTTTGACAGTGCTTGCTGACTAAATATGTTAGAGCAACCTAATTTTGAGCCTGTCGGGACAATTGGATGCAACTTGTTTTCTCGTATCAAAACTGCTAGAAGTGTCAGGATGTTGTTTACCGGGTTGACTAAATAGTTTGAAATTTTATCAAGTTAATTCTATACTTGTTTATGGGAAAAAGCCAGTCATACAAATTTCATACGATTTTCGATATCAAAATTTTAGAGTAATCGAAATATAAATGTATTTGTCTGTTCTTTTAGCATGAAAGTCGTTGTATTGAAATACAAAAAGGTAGGATGTTTTGTTACTAAAACAATTCACACAGTTTTTATATATAAAAATTGTATGACTATCATTTTTTATGGACACCCAAAAACTGTTTTTAAGTAAATTTTCAAAGTTGCCCAAAAAAAACTTTCGTCATTTTGAAGCGCAAAACAAATTTTGAATCCAAACGGAAATTTTTTGCATGCAGAGTTTTTGGTGTGCGTAACGTAGTCCTGAGAACCCGAAATTTATATTTTTTGCTCTTTTTTCAGCTTTTTTGAAAAGCTCTCAAAATTTTTTTCTTTTTGTTGCATATATTGTTTAAATCTTCCTGAGTAGTAAAAGTTTATCCAAAAACTTATTTTTGATAAATACCATCTAAAAAAAACGTCAGCCAAAAATTTGAGGTAGGGTGACAATTCGTAACAGGCGACGATTCGTAACAGCCGCCAATTCGTAACAAGGCATTGGCAAGTAGAATACACTGGCTCCGCTGCGCTTACATCCGGCATGAGAAGAACACTGCAAGTGGATCAGTGTTTCCCGCTTATTATACTGTTACAAACTGTCGCGTGTTACAAATTGTCGCCCCACGAAAATTTAAAGGTATTTTCAATTTACTGTTGACACAGATTATATCCTCAACTTCTTCGAAAGTCGGAACAATACATTTTGTACTCAACGCTAGATATAGCGTTGGGGGTAAAATCTTTTGAAAAACTGGGAACATTTTCAACGTTTTTTCCCTATTTTTGGCAATTTTTTTATACTAGTTTATAGGTTTTAGAGAGATATCGAACCAATCAGCGCAATATATTTTGTTTTGACTTTCAAATCACTCGAAACCTTACATCAATTTATTTATACACTAGTGGGCAAGTTAAACGCAAACTCGAGATTTTGCTCTCTAAAATGACTCTTTTCATTGTCCATTTTAGACAAAAATTTCCTTCAAAATTTTTTTTTTTTACATAGTCAAAGGGCAAATCATCAGAGCCACCATCTGTGAAAATATCAACCTTTGGTTTCAAAGACTCATCAATTAATCCCGGGCCTGAAAGTACCAGTGTTCGTCATTTGCACTGAGTTTTGCATAGTGGTGAATCCTTTCTTGATTATTAGGAGCAAAAAAACCTTGTTCATGCGACGTGAAACATTCTCAGCGAGAAAATTGGAACAATCGGTGTGAAAACTTTACTAAACTTGAACGTTTTTTTTTTGTTCACGCGAAGTAAAAACTTAGAGCAAAGGAGAAATATGGCATTTTTAGAGCTGGATCACTCTGGTAATTTTTTGAAATCAAAGGTTGATATTTTCATAGATGGTGGCTTTGATGATTTGCCCTTGGTCTATGTTAATTTTTAAAATGACTTTCGAAGAAAATTTCGTCCAAAATGGACATTGAAAAGAAGGATCGTAGAAAAAACCCTAAAGTTAAGTTTAATTTTGTTCACTAGTGTATTACACGTTAAAGTAATTGAGTTTACTCTGAGAGCGCGGAAATTGCTTTAACTAAAAGAAAACTGGGAAAATTCAAAAAACATCGACAAAGTCTGAAGTCAGTAAAAATAACATTTTATAGGGTATTCATAACATTACCGGGCATTCAGATCATGATCTTCATTGCGTGCTTAATCATAAAAAAAACAATTCATTGATACATTTGATCTATTTTAATTTTGACTTTCTGAAAAAAAGTTTTAATGGGATAACAGAGAAATTAATTGAACAGGTGTTACAAAATTTTACTGAAATTTTTTTTGTTCGGTGTCAGTCATTTCTTTTTCAATTTTCTATAGTGCCATAAAAAATTTTAAAAAAACCCTAAACATTTCGAGTACCTTTTAGGGTCTATGGGACAGTGTTCGCTGAAAAACAATTTTTAAAAAAAATGTTTGT
Organism: Symsagittifera roscoffensis; assembly: GCF_963678635.1. Classification (NCBI taxonomy): domain Eukaryota; kingdom Metazoa; phylum Xenacoelomorpha; order Acoela; family Convolutidae; genus Symsagittifera; species Symsagittifera roscoffensis. The sequence goes on along the minus strand of NC_087067.1, from coordinate 29,923,984 downwards.
GTTTTTTTTAAATCATTACCGCACGTCATAATTAGAACAAAGCAGGGGTGGAGGATGGGAGGGAAGGGAGAATTCAGAGTTTCCAAAAATTCATGAAAGTTTTGTCGACCCGTTTTTTATAAGTCGACCAAATGATTTTACGAGCACTTCCAGAACACTATAAACCCTATTTTGATTAATATTTTGCGCCGCTTCCAGAAGACTATGAAGACCCTATTTTGATTAAATGTTTTGCGCCGTTTGAAAAAACAAGTCAAAAATTTTGACCAACAAAATGCATTTTTTCATCGCGCGCTATCCTTCAAAACTAATACATATTGGCGCCAAAGACGCTTTAAGTAAACATTTTAGTGTTGGTTGGTCTAAGCTGGATGTCATCAATCAATACCAAAGGGGGAACCCTTTGGTTGGTGAGATAGTCAAATCCCTGAAGAGAGAGAGCATCACGCCCCCCTTTACTAAATCCACCCCTGGTACACAGTGATAATTTTTGCTGCTAGTAACGCAGCAATATTGCGCATTAATCTTCCCAACTTGGCCATATTGGCGATCTTTAAATCCCATAACTTTACAAAAAATAATAACAGGTGAAACACCTTTCACATATGAGCTCAGTGCAAAAACACTTTTTGGATGATATATAAAAACCCGTCCAAAATAAATAGTTAAAAAATCGAAAATTGTCTGGAGAAAAAACAATCACGAGATCAAATACGCAGTCACTTTCTTCGAAATTCGGAGCAATAACATGTGCATATTTCAATATCGTAATAGTGTCACAGAAACTGACCAATCCATCTCTGATTTTTTCGATGCCGGGCTCTGGTGATATTTTGCAGCACGTGTAAGGATATTTCTGATGATGACCATCCACAGTGTTGTTCATCCTCTCCCACGCAGTCCCCACCCAATCTAAAGTTCATCACAAAATGTCATATGAATCGAAAAGTCATTTCAGTTTCTTTACAATCAGTAGGCCATGACAAGTCATAAAATTGAACGTGGCCAAAGGGGGAACGCCTTTTTGGCCTGTTTTTTTTTTTAAATTTGTCTGCGGCGCATAAATCAGGAGCAGATCTAGGATTTTCTCGAGGGGGGGGGGGGATGATTTTCGAAAAATTTTGTCGACCTTTTTTTTTAAGTCGACCGAATTGATTTTCCGAGTTCTCTCAAAGCACTAGAAGAACTGGTTTCGGCAAAAATTTATGCGCTGCAGACAAATTTAAAAAAAAACAGGCCAAAAAGGCGTTTTAAGTTCTTTTTAGACAATGTTGACCAAAAAATCTGAATTGTCCCCTAAAAATGTTGACCAAAATAGAAAAATTTTAAGGTCAGTCATCCAAAAATGGATATCCCAAAATTGTATACAGGGGGACTCTTTGGGTCGGCAGGAGGTCGAATCCTTGAGGAGGCGGGCGGGGGAGGGGCTATGATGAGTATGTTTATATATCTGGAAACTGTACGACTAGAATTCTCCTTAATTTATTAAAAAGGTTTCTTACTTTTCATTTATATCATTTAAATGTTGTGTTCGTAATCAAACTCAAATGACAAAGAATCTGATTGATCAGAACCCTTGAGTCGTTGAGGCGTTGAAGATGGTATCAATGCTCTTTATGTCCAAGAATTATCGCTGTTTTCTCAAATTGGTCAATTTTTCATTAAGGTTTTTGCCAATTCTATTGAAGTTTTTGACAACTTTTGTTTATGTTTAGACTTATAACTGTTTACTGGGAAACTAAGGTCTTAACCAGACCTTCACCTAAGTTTCCCTAGACAACAAAAAGAATTCAGTTCTTAAATCCATTTACCTACCCGCACTGAAGTTCATGGATATTAATCGATTTTTTGTTAGGTTTTAATTGTCTGTCTCCACCAAAATCAATCATAATTGATTGTAATCGATTAAAAACTGATTGTAATCTACTTTTTTGACAAATCAATGCGATCCATTTTAATCTGTACTGTGCTACTCGCCCCGTGAATCGTGCTCTTCCGACTGTATCTCACCCGTCAATCAATAATCGATCGCAACAACAATTCCAATAATAAGAATGAATTAACAAATGAATATATCCAAATACAGAGTAGCCTATAATTGGCTGAAATACAAATTAATCATTCAATTAAAGAAAGGGGTTCGCGATTACTATTATTTAAACCAACTGCCTCCTGCAGTTCAATTAACACCTCACTACAAACTAACGTCCTCCTCGAGAACTTCTTTCAATAAAAATTGTCTAACAACGATTCCGCTATCCTCTAGATAGCCTAACTAACATTCACTAAATAAACTACATTCACATTAACAAGTCTTCCAACTCGTTCTCTAACTAGCTGAGAACCAACTATTCGATTTGCTCGCAATAATTCTTCTCTGACGAGAACCAACTACTCTCAATGGTAGCGCACGACTGTTCTGACTCATAAAGGCTCTCCGGTACCCTCCAATTCCTTATCTTTCCTTACACTTAGTTTTAGTTAAGTCACGCCATTCCCTATCAGTCCTGACATCCGCCTAAATCACCCGTCCGCACATGTTTAAGACTATATCCCTCCCCCTGTCAAATCTGCCACATGCCAACTTCGGTTTCTTTTATCAATCTTTTCACACATTAGATACGCGGTATGCGGTAGCTGCCACAATTTGACCAAGCAAACAAATGTCATACAATTCTAATCAACTGATTCTTGATCTCTGTGAACTTCAGCCCTCGAGTTCAACTCAACCTCCAAACCATGCTATTTTTACTCAGTCTTTATTCACAAGGTCCTTATTTTAGTTATCGCGTTAACTTTTCGATCTCCCAAGGGTAGGGGGAGACCCTTTTTGAGGGTAGCTAACTAATTTCAGGCATCTTAATTTTCTATCTGTACTCTGTTCCAATCCCGACCTTCTAGCTATCAGGGGAACGTAGTTCGTCTGTTAGGGGTCAAATTAAACCAAAAAATCACCTCCGGAGAGCCAAGTAAAGTTCCCGTCCATTCAGATTATTTAGGAAACTTAACTCTCATGCCGCGGTCCTATTACTATCAATTTCCTCTGGGACTACTTTTCTTTAGTCTAGTTGAATTGCTATTAATAGATCATTTGCCAAGTTAAACTGAACCCAGTGTTTAGCAAGTTCACTTCGAATTAAATCCTCTACTCCAAATTTGTAATGTAAAAACTGTATCTCAATCGGCTTCTGCTCTACTTCCCGATATTTAGCCAGGGGTCAACAGGGGTCAAACTTCCATATTTGGGTTTAGAATCCCATGGGGGTCCTAACTACCAAGCTTCATTTATATCCCATTAATACTTCACAAGTTATACTTTTCAAGGGTCCATTATCAATTTTCCCGGGAAAAGGCTTTTAACACCGGAAGGAGTCGTCGGAGGGGTTTCAACCAGAAGGGGACTTTTTTGGGGACGAGCTGTAGTATCTGATGCCGCCATAAAATTGATTTGCCCTCGCTCATTATTTTGCGTAAATTGACTACTTCCGGTCTAAGGGGGTGTTTTTCCAAGTGGTAATAGCTTCCGGTCCAACCGCCGGATTTAGTTCAAATTATAATACAAGATTTATCTTGCCACTACCTATCGTCCCTCCAAGTTTCAGCTCCCTGCGATCATTGGAGGCCGAGAAACGATTTCCGGAAGTTAGGGATGGGTTTGTTTACTTTGGGCATAAAACGGGAAGTGGGATTCTGAGGAGTCTGGGTTCTCAAACTTAAGCTCCCCTTAACTAGGCCTACAACATACTAGAATTTGAGTCTACTCAAACTGCTAGTTTCCGATTTCTGATAGGGCCATTTACACTTCCGGGACCGTTTTCACTTGCCCCCCAAGGGTCTGAGGGGTCCCGTTTTTTGTATGCCCGGGTCAAATCATCCCTAGTATCGCTCCTCTGAGTTTCATAACATTAGCTTTCCTAGTTCCGATTTGGGGGGTTCGCCGATTTTGTCAAATTTTGTTTTCTGGCCTAGGAGGAACCATATCTTCGAAGATTGAACTATTTCGAACTTTACCATTTGTTTGCTCTACTGCTTAACTTATTGACGAATCAATCTTACGCTCAGGTTACTATGGCATGTATTACAGTAGAATCACCAGTTCTACAGTCTTCCCTTCTAGTCTATTATTCTCCCAAATAATAAAAAAAATAACTCCTAACATGGCTTAAAGATAAGTTACATAACGCTTCGCTTTGCCGTGCTCACTAACACTTAGTCGTTTCCCCTCCCTTTAAAGTTTTTTTCTTAAAGTTTCGCGGACCCAACAGTTAGTCCGCGTTAAATAAACAATGATACAGCACAAAGAGTAACCTAAGAGGGGACGTAACTGAATTAATTTTACTCTTCATGGTACGATCCAACCCTTTCACATTCATAATCATCACTATCAATTGTCTGCACTACAGTTCAGGTGGGATTGCACTCAATGTAAATAAGCACCAACTAATGAAATAAAAGAGACAGTCTACTAATGTAAATTTTAACTCACGAGAATCCGGCGAGTTCACACTTCCGGTCTCTCACCTCAAGTCTTCTACTGCCATTTCCATCTGTCCGCGAGGTGCCTGTAGTCCTGCTGCAGCACCGTCCAGTCACCTCCTAAGTCTTCATCCCTCACCTGATCGTCGGGTGGTCGCCAGCACTGCTTGGGGACCTCGCATTCAGATTTAACCCAGCCCCGGTCAACTTCATCTTCGCCGAACGACTCCACACATTTCCATCGATCAATTAAATTGTGGAAGTAGGCGGCCTTTGCATCTCTAGGCCCCACTTCCCTTCCATCGCCAAGCCCTTCTTGTTCTTCGTGTGATCGGCATCGCTTCGCGTCGCTGTCGACTACTTCGTCCACCTCTTGAACCACTGCAACTCTCTCTGTTCGGCCTCCTCCACGAGTTTGTCTCAAAGCTTCATCTAATGAAACAGGCTTTGGGCACCCGTACATTTCGTATTCCTCTACTTTTGTTTCTTGAACCACATTTATGCTGTGATCGTCATAATTCGTCGGCCACCCTTCCAAGATTTCGTCGGCAGACTCCACTGCCGCTGTTATCTTCGCAATCAGCCTCTTCCGCATGTCTGATCTTGGAATATGATTTCCCTTAATCTGTCCGTCCGGTTCATGTGGCAGAGAGGGCATCCGTTCCGGAGAAGGTCTATGAGTCAAGTGCCGTATGGGTACCATTGAACCTTCTCTCGTCCCCGTCCTCAAGAAATCTTCTCCGCGACTGAACACCAAAGAGCACTGATACTCTGTCATCGATTGTAATCCTAGGACCATCTCGGCTTTCAGTTTCGGGACCACAAGCGCTTCGATTTCTTCGGCAATGTCGCCCAACTTGAAGCGAGTTCTGACAACTCCGTCGACCGTTATTATTTGTCCGTCTGCTGTCTCCAGTCGACCTACGTAGCGTTCCATCGTCGGTGCGTCAACAATTCTCCGCGCAGCATCTACCCTTATGAGGTCGGTGGTGGCTCCGGTATCAAGCAGCACCTCAACATGGGTTCTGCCTACGCAAGCATTAACGACTGCTCCGCGTGGATCGCTGATATCATGATTAATCCCAACACGCTCGATGCGCATCCGCGATTTCTGTTTCGTTTCCAACTTTGGCTCTTTCTCTCTCTCTCTCTCTCTCTCTCTGATCCTTGGTAGTCGCTCCAATAGCGATAGAACTTGTTCCTGCTCCAGTATCTTCTCGCTCTGCCCTTCTCCATTATTATTTGTGTTCGTATCGTAATGCGCGCAAAACTGAGTTCCTGTAGCTTGCGTTCGCCTTTCCGCCTGCTGTTTCTTAAATTCGGCCGGGAAAAATCCTCCTTCGAACTCGCCTACTGTCCCGACCCTTGGTAGTTTGAATCGTTCGCGCTTCTTTGTGGACATCTTTTTGTAATGTGGCCCACCTGTCCACAATTAAAACAACCACCCTGGGTCCATGGGTTGTTTCCACTCTGTCGCCCAATTGGGTTCGCAGAGTCGCGTTGCTGATTCTCTCCCCGTCGAGTGTAGCTCTCTGGCTTGGGGTTACAAGGATCAATGAACCTACCTATCATTGTCTTTAAGTTCTGCATCTGGGCCATCATTTGAGCCACCAGATCGTTCTGGCGTGATTCCCGCATCTGCATCTGCAACCTCACCTCATCATACATCGAACTCTGGACATCAATCTGCTTCGCCAGGTTGTTCTGAGCCTTCATCGTTTGGTCCAGCCTCTGGTCAGTGTGCGTCTGCAATCTCGCCAGCTCCGTCCGTAACTGTTTAGTCTCGGCAGTCAGCGTACTGTCTCCGCCAGCCTCAGTCGTCATGTCATGAACATCGTGCACCGACCGAACGTGATTTGGCCGTCTCCGAATCTTCATCCTGACTGTTTTGCGTGCCATATCTAGATCCTGTGCTCGGGCATCCGCCTAGTTGATATTCTCGAGGTCTTCTCGCAGAAGCAATTCCTGAAGCTCAAAATCACACAATCCATCAGTGAACTGTTCGCGGTTCATGTCGTCTCGGGCTTGGGTTCCCAGGTTTGTATTTGCAACTTCACCCAAGGATCGTACTCGTCTTGCAAAATCTGTCAAGCCCTCGCCTTCCTCCTGCAGGAGGTTCTTGAATTCAGCCCTCGCAGCTGATCGTGTCTGGAATGGCATCATCCTCTGATCGAGTTCCGCGAGCATTCTGCCTAGCGTCGGTTCCTCGAGCCCGTCAACTTCCTCTCGAAAGTGAGCAGGCATACTTGTGAAATCATCCAATGCCCAGCCTGTCAGGCAAGTAGGCAGCCCCATTCTGGCCTGCTCATCGTCCCATCGATTGGCGTCTGCTATCCAGGCAAAGTGTTTCATCCAGTCTCGCCAGTTCTGATAACTGCTCGAGGGAAACCGATCTGGTCGTATCGTACCAAATCCGAACACTCCCTGTTGTCGATCGAGAGCATTGGCTGCTGCCTCTGCAGCCTCTGCAATCAGCTGTCTGGCTTGATCATTCATCGCCATCGCAATTATTTCGTGGATCTTTCGTTCGTTCTTCTCGTCCTTGTAATCCCGCACAAATCGTCGTTGGAGCTACAATCCAGAATAGCGCCCACCCAGGAGCGCCAATGTAAACGTGGGGGAATTCACAAAATCTCTAGGCCGGTCTTGCTCGCTATTTCACACCGCCACAATATGTTCCCTTTGGTACTGAGGTCAGCGGGGCAACCGATTCCCAGTACTGTTCACAATACCAAAAGGGTTGATTTGGTGGTTGGCTGCTCTGTACTGTACTGTGCTGCTCGCCCCGTGATTCGTGCTTTTCCGACTGTATCTCACCCGTCAATAAATAATCGATCACAACAACAATTCCAATAATAAAAATAAACTAACAAATGAATATTACCAAGTACAGAGTAGCCTATAATTGGCTGAAAAACAAATTAATCATTCAAATATAGAAAGGGGTTCGCGGTTACTATTATTTAAACCAACTGCCTCCTGCAGTTCAATTAACACCTCACTACAATTTAACGTCCTCCTCGAGAAATTCTTTCAATAACAATCGTCCAACAACGATTCCGCTATCCTCTAGATAGCCTAACTAACATTCACTAACTAATCTACATTCACATTAACAAGTCTTGCAACTCGTTCTCTAACTAACTGAGAACAAACTATTCGATTCGCTCGCAATAATTCTTCTCTGACGAGAACCAACTACTCTCAATGGTAGCGCACGACTGTTCTGAGTCTTAAAGGCTCTCAGGTACCCTCCAATTCCTTATCTTTCTTTACACTTAGTTTTAGTTAAGCCACGCCATTCCCTATCAGTCCTGACATCCGCCTAAATCATCCGTCCGCACATGTTTAAGACTATATCCCTCCCCCTGTCAACTCTGCCATGTGCCAACTTCGGTTTCTTTTATGTATTTTTTGCATTCTTATTAGATATGCGGTATGCAGTAGCTGTTACAATTTGACCAAGCAAACATATGTCATAGGATTCTAATCAACTAATTCTTGATCTCTGTGAACTTCAGCCCTCGAGTTCAACTCAACCTCCAAACCATGCTATGTTTACTCAGTCTTTATTCCCAAGGTCTTTGTTTTAATTATCCCGTTAACGTTTCGATCTCCCAAGGGTAGGGGGAGACCCTTTTTGTGGGTAGCTAACTAATTTCAGGCATCTTAATTTTCTATCTGTACTCTATTCCAATCCCGACCTTCTAGCTATCAGGGGGACGTAGTTTGTCTGTTCGGGGTCAAATTAAACAAAAAGGTCACCTCCGGAGAGCCAAGTAAATTTCCCGTTCATTCATACAATTTAGGAAACTTAACTCTCATGCTACGATCCTATTACTATCAATTTCCTCTGAGACTACTTTTCTTTGGTCTAGTTGAATTGCTATTAATAGATCATTCGCCAAGTTAAACTGAACCCAGTGTTTAGCAAGTTCACTTCGAATTAAATCCTCTACTCCAAAGTTGCAATGTAAAACTATATCTCGATCGGCTTCTGCTCTACTTCCTGATATTTAAGTTTCCCTCCAACTTTTTAGCAAGATGACCCATTCTCATTTCCAGGAGTTGGGCTGGGGAATACGCCAATTTCCGGTGTTAATCCCGAGGTTTTCTATACAAATTTGATCCTAAACGCCCAAAGGTCAACTTAAGGTCAGCCAGGGGTCAACCGGTGTCAAACTTCCATATTTGGGTTCATAATCCCATGGGGGTCCTAATTACAAAGCTTCATTCATATCCCATTAATACTTCACAAGTTATACTATTTCAAGGGTCCATTATCACTTTTCCCGGGAAAAGGCTATTAACACCGGAAGGAGTCGTCGGAGGGGTTTCAATCAGTAGGGAACTTTTTTGGGACGAGCTGTAGTATCTGATGCCGCCATAAAATTGATTTGCCCTCGCTCATTATTTTGCGTAAATTGCCTACTTCTGGTCTAAGGGGGTGTTTTTCCAAGTGGTAATAGCTTCCAGTCCAACCGCCGGATTTGGTTCAAATTATAATACAAGAGGTATCTTGCCACTACCTATCATCCCTCCAAGTTTCAGCTCCCTGCGATCATTGGAGGCCGAGAAACGATTTCCGGAAGTTAGGGGTGGGTTTGTTTACTTTGGGCATAAAACGGGAAGTGGGGGGTCTGAGGGGTCTGTGTTCCCAAACTTAAGCTCCCCTTAACTAGGCCTACAAAATACTAGAATTTGAGTCTATTCCAACCGCTAGTTTCCGAGTTCTGATAGGGCCATTTACACTTCCGGGGACTGTTATCACTTGCCCCCCAAGGGTCTGAGGGGTCCCGTTTTTTGTATGCCCGGGTCAAATCATCTCTAGTATCGCTCCTCTGAATTTCATAACATTAGCTTTCCTAGTTTCGATTTGGGGAGGGTTTCGCCGATTTTGTCAAATTTTGTTTTCTGGCATAGAAGGGACGATATCTTCGAAGATTGAACTATTTCGAACTTTACCCTTTGTTTGCTCTACTGCTTAACTTAATGACGAATCAATCTTAAGCTCAGGTTACTATAGCATGTAAAACAGTAGAATCACCAATTCTACACCTTGTCCTCCATATTTTTTTGGCCCTTTTTCAGGTTTAAGCCCCCTTTTAGGCCATATTCACCTTCTCCTGTGAGGGCTGGTTATAGGCGTAATGTCCAACCATTTTAATTCCCCCAGTTTATCCTATCCCCTGCCCCACGTTAACCACCTCCCACTCTTCGGTAAAATATTGGGGAGTGGGTGGTAAATTAGAGGAGGGGATGAGGAAGGGCGAAGGGTGAATGTGTGTGTGTGTAACCAGGGATAAGGATAGGGTTGTGGGGGTTGTGAGGGTTGTGGGGGTTGTGAAAGTTAGGGGAGAGGGGGAAGGATTGCACACGGGGATGAACTTGTTCGCTTGGGTTCTAGTTTTGCAGAACGCTGCAAAAATAGAGTAAACGTTTCACATTTGCAAAAATAATCATTTTTTCATGGTTATTAAAATTTAAAAAAATGGTTCATACATATCGAAGCAAAAACAATTGATCTTAATTGATTTTAATGGAATATAATGGATTTTGGTGCCCCCCCTCAAAATTAGTACATATTTGCGCCGAAGGCGCCTTTAGAAAACTTTTAAGGTCTGTCACCAAAAATGGATATCTCAAAATAGTTCAAAAGCGGGACTATTTTGAAAAATGCGTCCGCCCCCCCCCCCCCTAAGTCCGCCCTTGCTAAAACTTGAACTAATTTTTATTTGTGGGCAAGAAACTTTTGAACTCTTTGTGCTTTTGAGGGAGAATAGGAGATTTTAAATTCCAATTTTCATTTCAGTTGTTCTGTTTACGAAGATTCTCAGGCAATCATAAACTCTAACTGACAATCTTCGATGGAATGACCAAAATTTTCCTTGAAAACAAACTTTTCCCTTTTTTGATTGGCTAATTCGTCTTGAATTGTTTCACCAATCCTATGTCAAAGTTGCAGCCGTGAATCAGAAAAAAAACAGAGAAAATGACAAAAACTTGGGAAAAAATCTTCTTTTCATTGGTTGAAAACTCAAGTTTCAAGTTTTGGCCCTCGATAGTTCAAACATGTCAAACGCAACGTACCTTGCTCTCTTTCAATTCCACAGCAGTCGAACTTGAGTTGGAGGAAGTTCCAGGCGATGGAGTCTGCCCCAGTTGAGTTCTCCCCTTTGTAGTGTTCCATTGATGAGTCCATCTGGTCAGACAAGAAAGATTCAACTTCTGAGCTGTAGGCCAAATAGTAGCTGGCCACTGCGACTAGAACAGAACGTAATGAAAGAAATATGTCAAAATATGGGTATTTTAGAAAGTGGAAACTGATTGAATATTTTTTTAAACATATTTTTCAGAATTTATAGCGTTGAAGAACATTTTAAGGACAAAATTTTTACATTTAGTTCAATTACATTCCAGATTAGTGCTGCTTCAATATTGTTTCAATAAAATCGCATTACTACATCAGACTGCTTACAGTGCTGCCATAGCTCATAAAAAACAGATATAAAGTTTGCAGTACTGCAACGAAACTGAGAAATCACTGGAAGAGTGCTAATTTTTTCAACATTTTTGGAACACTGCTGATACCACTCTTACGTTTCCTCTCCGCCATAATCTTAGAAAATGGTGCAGATATTTAAGAAACTTGTAAGTACATCAGAGATTACAATTGATAGCGAAAAGCAAAACTTCTAGATAAAAAATTTATCCGACGTGTTGCAGGATTTACAAAATGATATAGTTTTCACGGTTTTTCAGCTTGTGAAAAGTTCATTCCACGACGATTAAAACTGTTTAATTTTGCAAGAAATGATTCCTTACTAGTTAATCAAATGAAAAAGTAACTTTTACTTTTTTAACTCTTATAACTTTACTTAATTTACTTTTACAATAATTGGAATACCTCGTATAACCTCGACTGCCTCCTTGCAACAAAATTTGTCTTCCAATTTGTTTTTTTTTAGTAAAAAACATGCACCAATTTTTAAAAGGTTTTAGAAATTCTGATCATGGTTTAAATGAAGATCGTGAAAGCAAAGTTCTATTGCGTTTTTTGTTATCTGATAGACGGAGAAGGTTTTAGAAGAAAACGACAGATTCACCATAATTGATTGTTCTGGTTAAACAGAGTACACAAAACTGTAGTGATAAGATGTATTTCAGAGAAAAACTTAGAAGAAATTTTTTAAGAACCAACATTTTTTGTCATTTTTTTCTTCATTTGAATCCTTAACTTCGCGTTTTTTAAAACCCTTTACGGACTTGCTCGATGACGAGATGAAATTTTTTCATTAGAAATTGAACCAGAAAACAGGTTAAAATGAGTTCCATTGATTTTGTCAAATCATTCGGAACTGCATTCATAGGGTGAGTCAGGGCACATCTACTTCATTTTTTTCCAGATGACTAATTGAGATGAAGCAAAGCATTTCTGTGGAATTTTTTTTACAAATCTGATTCAAATCTTCACGCACAGATGCGAGCTTCACAAATAATCAAGACATTGCTGAAAGTTCCATCAACTAAATTAAGCTATTTAAGCTATGGAAAAGGCGCGACGAAAGCCTGTAAAGCAAAAGCAAAAATAACATCATTTAGGTTTAGGTTATTAAAAATATTCGGTTATCATCAAGTAATGGACTTTTTGGCGCTCAGCTGACGATCATTAGTTGACAATTTTTGGCATCAGTGCATTAATCGAGTTTTGCTGGCCTTATATTTAGGCTCGTATGGGTTCAATTCACTTTTACTCATCTCCTTTTCTCTTTAATAGAAGAAACGCAATTGTTAAAAAAAACTGTTTAAAATGAGAGATGTGGTGTAAACCAGTTTCAGTAATTCTGATCTTGCCTAATTTTAGGAAGATAAAGACTATGATGAGTTTACCTGCAAACCTTAAAGTATTTTGGATTAAAATGTCTGGGATGATAGGAGGATAATTTTGGCTGGTCACGCTGAACTGGGATGCTCAATTATAAAAAGGCAAATAATAAAATTTAAAAAAATGTTCCACAACATATATAACATTTTATCGTTTTTTATAAATTCCTTTAAGATATGCAGATCATATTCTAATAAATCGCTATTGGACACAATTTTTCTGTTTTCAGTCGTCTGGCGTCTTAAACTTAAATCTAACCAATTTTAAGTTTTTTTTTTCAGTTTCAATTTTTATACACAAATTCAATTTTCCACTCCGACTTGTATGATAATTTACCGAATAGATTATTCTTTATAAATATATATAAAGGGGCGGATTGAGGGGGGGCGGACATGCTCCTTCCCCCCCCCCCCTCCTCAGGGATTCGACCCCTGCCGACCCAAAGGTTGTCGACCCTATCTTAGATGTAAGACCCTAAGTTTTTGTAAGATTTGTAGGAAATTTGAGCCATCTTACAACTTTTAAAAAAGGTTCTAAGATTACATTTTTTTTCCACATTTCGAAAATTAATTAATAATACTAATTAATAATCTAAGACAAGTGTGAATGTTTTTCTATATCGTAATAACAGATAAAAATCAATTTTGGAAACTTTTAGTTTTTTTTCAAACTTACGCATATCAAAAGTTTTAGATAGTGGTTCTAATGAATGCGGTTCGAATTAAAAAATCCGAAACAATTAATTTTATTTTTTTTCAATGGATCTTTTAATTTTAGAAAATTAGCGGTTGAAAGCTACTTTGGAGGCGATAAAAATTCAATTTTGGTGAAGCATGTAATATAGCTGCGGACGTGTTGTATGTGGGGTTCAGATATATATCGACAAAATATCTAGGTATCAGTAAAAACAAACCTTATAAAATTAGTGGGTTCTGCTTCTGTAATTGTACTCTGAGTCGGTGGAAAAATTTAAACTGGTTACAAAATTTTTTTTTGAAAATAAACAAGCAAAAAAATGCAAAATTTTGGAATCTTAATTTTTCTCATAAAAAAGTCCCTTCCTTCTAACATTCTTAGAGCCTAGTTTTGCGAGCAATTCTAAGATTCTTATTAGAAAAGCTCAAAGATAGCGACTTTTGGTCAACCAGGGGTGATTGCATTAAAAATTTCTTTAAGTTTTTAGTGTTTATCGAAAAGCGGCCAAAGAGCTCCGCATGGTCTTAAATTGATGACAAATAACTTTGAACGTTTTTTTTTTGCTTTTAAACATTTATGGCTACTACACTAGTCAAATCGTTGATAATTTAAAATAATTCCTGATATTTTTTTGTCAACTTTAGTTCTTTTGTCAAAAGACACATACTTACATTCAATTACAGTAAGAATTGTCAGGAAAAAGGCAAATAGCTTCAAAGAGCATCCCGACTGTCTCAGGGCACCACACAGACCCAAACATGACGTCAGCAGAAGGACCCCGAAAGTAGACAGGACAAAAATGCCCAAATTTGAAGTAGTCTTCAGCAAAATTATAGCAGATATGTTTTTAGCACAACTTTTTATTTAATACGCAGAAAAGTTTTGAAAACTCTGTTCGTCCGATAGAACTCAACTTTGAAACAATTGATTGCCGCATTTTGACAAACATCGTTTTATTTAAGTATCGAATTCAATTTTAATGTTTTTAAAGCTTTTCGTTGTTTGAATTTTTCGATAGTCACCGTCAAATATATCTGCTTAATTTTGACCTGAGAGTTTATAATTTCAGACAATTCATCTATGTTGTAGGCGAATAGCAGAACACAAATGAGGCCGATTATTCCGAGCGTCATCAACATAACAATAATAGTGAAGATTATTATAATAGTTCGCGATAATCGGAGGTGTTTTCCGGATAAATTTGTGGGGTCAACTTTGGTTCCCATTTCTGTGTAATTATATTGTTTATTACTTTAATAGCTAAAAATGACACCTTTGTGGCCAAAAAGGTGACAAACTCGGAAAAAATAATGATTACCAAACCCTTAAAATAAGTTTTTACTCATAAATAAATCATAGAAAAGCTGAAGCGTGATGTTTTATAACCGCAACAAACGCAAATGCCGGAATTAATAAATAAATTTAGCTTGTGTTTTTTTTCAATAAAAAAAATAAACATGGATACACGGTAACTCGCCAAATTTAAACTACATAGATGGTTAAAGCTTCCATTTCTATTTTTTTTCTTATAATAGAGGCTAAATTGTTTGCCTAGATAATAAAATGCTCAAAATAAACATAACAAAATGCGGTGGATTTGCGGAGTATGTTATTTCCTGTGTTTCGATTGAAAAGGATTAGTGTGCCTGTTTGAACGTTGGAGGTTTGACTATGCGTTGTAAAAAACGCATTCTCATATTTGTCTACAATTTATATTTAAAAAATTGGGCATGCCATCAAGTAACAGGATTTAAAATTTTAAAATGTGTTATACTTTATATGCCGTTCGCCTTCTAAAAGATGTTTTATAGGTATATAAGAAGTATACAAGAAAAATACAAGAGGTATACAGATTTTTTGCCTAAGGGTGGAGATTAGGAGCAGTTTTTGGACAATTTTGTCATCTTTTACTAAATTCAGCTAACTAAATTCAGCTTTTACTAAATTCTAGCTCTATTTTTTTCTAGCTCTATCGAAGTGTAGAAGACCTATTTAATCATATTCGCAGTGTTTGGTTGAGGTTTGGCTTAGATTTTTTTACTGTGAAAATTCCAACGATAATCCCAAACTTATTTTCTGCTTTTCAACTTTATTTTTAGACTTTATTTTTATTTTTATTGGTCTCAGTCTTTTTTGAAGTTCCTCATTTGTGTTAACGTGCACAACCACTCTCTAAAACTAAAAAATTTGACATCTATGCAGAAAAATTGTTCCGAAGGAGGAACTCTGCCTTCGGGTGTTTTCTTAGGTTTTTTGAACTTTTTTATTTTCACGCAAAATCCAAAAATAAATAATGGGCTAAAGGGATCGAGTGATTTGTCATATGAAAAACTTTATTGTGTTAATTGTATCAAATTTTGATCAAATAAAAATCCGAGCAGGTCTATCACACGGAAATAACACGTACATACTAAATTTCTTTCAGGAGTTTTAATTTTTGAAGCTTACAATAACGCCTTTGTGACAACAAAAAACTTGTGAACTGCTCAAAAAGAAAACCGACAAAAGATAGAAACAAAGGAAAAAAAAAGTTTTTGATAAAATCTGTTATCAAATATGCGTATTTCACTTTTACTCTCAAGTGTGACTGTTGCTAGGCTTTTGTTCAGAGCCGCCCCGTAGTCGAAGGAACAAAAAACATCGCATTTTGCCGGAAAAAAATCGTTTTGTGAAGTTTTTTGTTATGTTGTTGTCGGAAATATCTGTGCTACTTGCACAACAACCGACTATCCTTGTTACTTCTGGCTTAGTCCAAAGACCATAATTTTATCATGTTTTCATTTAATTTGTGGTTTAGGTCTTCTCAGAGGGTCACCTGGAAGAGACGGGGCTCCGGGACCCCCTGGACCACAAGGTCAGCTGAAATCTCCTACTTCGAACTATTACAGTGCTGGTTTAAATTATCCGGACAAAACCAAGCAAAACTTGAAAAATCAAACGCGTTTTTCTCGATATTAGTTAAAATAAAACAAAAAGTTTTACCCTAAAAGTGGGTCATTTTTGCTTTTTAAAAATTAATTAAAAATTACGCTGAAACTATCGAGTTAATTGATAAAAAAGTTTACATCAAACGAAGCCTCTTATACATTCCAATACAATTCTTAAAGTCTATAATTTCAAAAATTTGCAATTGGTTTTTGAACGAAGACCAAAAACATATCATTTCATAGAGATTTGTAGAATTTGAATCCTTCTGGAGAGTAGGTGGCTGAAGAGGCTTTTTTTAAATATAAAAAACTGCACTATACTATTTCTGGTGAAACTCTTTGCAATTTTTTTTCTTCACATTTTATCTAATTTTAATCCAATTGGAGAAAACGCGTTTGAATTTTCGAATGTTGTTTGCTGTGTTTGTTTAATTTAAATCAGCACATGACTTAGAATTTTAAAAAAATCGAACGAAATCTTTTGAGAAATAATTAAATAAACTAGCAGTTTTTTGCTTACAAAAAACAGTAAATAGATTGTTTTTCAATCTCCAAATTGAAATATTCTATTTGGCACGCTGACTAAGAAGGCTTTGCAAGTATTTAATACTTTCTTACATAACTTTCTCACAGAACCTTAATACATAAAATCACCCTTTACCCTTAAAAATGATTACTTAAATCTTTGTTATGTGTCATCAGGGTAGGGGGTTAAATAACATAATGTTAAAAATTGAATTCGAATCTTTTGTACTTCAGTATAACAGTTGGTTTTTGTTTCAGGCGAACGTGGACCTCAGGTATTATTTAAAACCATTATTATTGTTACCATCAATATTAATGTTCAAAAATTGCGCAAATCAGCAGATATCGAAAAATCGCCTGGAAATTGAGCCGTGTACTGTTTAGGGGCCACGTGGTTTTCCAGGACTAAGAGGCGAAAAGGGAGAACAAGGAGAAAAGGCAAGTTTTTTTAAAAAAAATTAACGAATTCTGTGAGATACATTTCAAAAAATTTCTGACGAAATGCTTGACAACAACAGCGTTATCTGACAAATTTTTTATTAAAGGGCAGTTTTGTGATATAATTATTAGGGCGACCTCAGAATTAAAAACGTTGTAATTATGTCGAGAAAAACTATTCAATTTTTTTTGCGTTACTTGATTCAACCTAGATAAACCCTAATAATTAGATTGAACTATGGACTAGGTGTTTATTTTTTCAAACAAAATCCTGTCATTAAAGAACCCGTGTAGAGATTTGAGTGCAGTATCATCCTGGGTAGCGCGACAATTCGTAACAAGCGAAAATTCGATTTCGGAACGAGGGACAATGCGTGTTACAAGCGACATGTCGTAACAAGCAACAACAACGCATTGGTATATAGAATATGCTTGCCCCGCTGCGCTTACGTCCGCGTGAATTACCCGCTTAACATACAGTTACGAATTGTCGCTTGTTACGGATTGTCGCCTGTTAGTAATTATGACCTGTCACGAATTGTCGCCTCTCGATAATCCTGATTCCCTTTCTGTTAAAAATCGGATTCGAAATATTTGATCTGTAAGGCCCAAAACTCTTCTGAATGTTTCTTTGGTTTATCAGACATAATTACATAAAAAGTAATTTGCAATTTTCGTTCTTAGTTTGTTTTCTCAACTATTCAATTTTAAGTGTTTTGGAGAGCCCATCGTTTATTTTTTGCAGTTCCTAGAAAAAATCAAAAGAGAGTTTTTAAAGCTATAATTGTTAGCTATTTTTTGTTTTTTAAACCAGTAGCAGAGCAGTCTTTTCAGTTTTATCCAATTCTTCTAGCCATATATTTTTTCAAAAATCAATCAGTCAAAATGATTTGAAATAGCTCCAAATAGTTACAGAAGTAAAATCACCACAACAAAAATTTGTTACTCGGAAACTTTAAATACATTCAACATTTCTTCGCAGTTTTTCCTCAATTAAAAAAAATGATTTTAATTTCATGAAAAATTATCAAATTTTTGCGGTTCGAATATTTCAGTATTACATTCGGAAATTTTTTTTTTAAACAAAAGGAAAATTGGCTCGGTGTACAAACAGACAACTCAAGTGGAAAGTTTTTTTTGATCATTCTAAGTAAATGTTTGAATTCCGAAAAAATACTTCAAAAGTTTTCATTTTCCGGAAAAAATGTCTTTCATGATTTTGCATTCTAGGCTGGTTTCTAGAAAAAATAACAGGAAATGTAAATGATATCAAAAACGAATAGAAAAACAAAAACCTTTTTTTTGGCAAGTGGTGACTTTTTTGCAACTCATCGTTTTTTATGAAAAACCATTCATGTTATCATTGTGCGTGACAATGGCATGAACGAGGAAATTAAGTTATAAATTTACAAAAGTCGTAGACATAATATTCAAAGCAACTTAAGAACTTATTCCTTTATATGAAACTTTTCCTTAACGAGCCCGGCGACTTGTATTTTCTCCATTGGTTTAGTACTGACCAATTATAGAATATTTGACATGAAAACTTCTTCGTGCTTTATTATATATAATAAACAGAACCTGTACTTTTTGGCCTCTTTAAAAAGAAGTGTTTGTGGCAGCTATCTAATTTCCGGCAAACTTTGTTTCGTTTCGCCGCTCAAGAAAGAATGTTTTGTTTATTTGTTTCACCTGAATTAACTAATAATTATTGTTCCGACTTTCGAAGAAAACGGAATATATATGCTCGGTGTGTTTTTTTATCCAGTCAATTTTCCTCGATCGAAATCATAATTTTCGGAAATTTTTATATCCCATTGGGGACATTGAGTTCATGAGTTCAAATATAAAAGATATTTTACCTCGGATAATTTTTTTGTAAAGTTCTGGGGGTTTAAAGAAATTATTCATTCTGCTGAGAGCGTAAATGCGAATTATTTATGCGTGGCGACTTATCGCGCACAACAAAATTGTTTTAAATTGAATTGAGGCTATCTAATTAATTTTGTACGACTCAAAAATTTACACTTTGATTTTGTCCAAAAATTACGTATTTCCAATAATTTTCTCTCAAAAACTATTCGATATGAATTAGGGGACATCATAACATTCAGGGCTTTGCCCTGATATACGAGCAGTCTTGTTTCACATATATAATTGTTCCGACTTTCGTAACGAAAGTAACGGAATATTTGTGCTCGGGTGGGTTTTATTTTCTTCAGACAAATTTATACTTTTTAACTCGCCATTTACTAAGTTTTTTTAATCATTCGAAAGCTATTACTGTCCTGAGCTTAAATTTGAAAAAAAATATTCGACCTGTGATTATTTTTTGTAAAGTTATGGGGGTTTAAAGATTGCCATTTTGGCCAATTTGGGACCTTAAAGCGCGATATAGTTCGCGCTATTAACGCGTAAGCTAGATTTAATTCGTCTCAGAAATTGTTCCAAATTGGTTCAAGGAAGCTTATATGCCATAATTGATTTATTAATAGGAGCAAAGTTTATCACTTTGTATTTAATATGACGTGTGGGGGAATGTTTTTTCCTAAAAAATCTCAAATTTTTTTTACAATCTTTTAAATATTATTTTATAACATTTAAACTTTCAATGTTATTACTGCTCCATAGACCTTAAAAGGCAGTCGGAACATTCAGGGCTTCGCCCTGATACGAGCAGTCTTGTTTTGTATTTGTTCAGCGCGCCGGGGGTGTTCAACAAAACATCGAAAAGATAAATTCAAAAAACTTAGTTGGCTTGTAAAATTTCTGCAAAAACTACTAAATAAAAGAAGGTACGTAGGCAGAAGAATCAATACAAACAGCCCTGCTGATAGTAAAAATATTTTCCTTCAGATCTAGAGGATTGACAACCTCCTCAAACGGGTTTTATCAATGATTAGAAAGTTATGACAGCCATTTTAAGCGAAGCAGTCACAACTCTGCTGAATAATTTGAAAGCTGAAAACTGTTCCAATTCCTTTTGCGATACTTTGAGGGAAATAAGGTTTTGACAGTTGCTAATTTGAAAGCTAAACTGCCGACTTTACAAGCGCGCCGACTTATTTATTCCTGATTGAAATCGTAAAACTGAAACCCCAGCTGATATAAAAACCAGTCTCATAAGAAATCGATATTGTTATTTGTTCAACTGTGATTTTTAGGGCAGCGCAGGAGAAATTGTAGTGTTAGATTCCAAAATACCGGTAAGTTTATGACTGGCAGAACCCAAAATCATCATGGATCAATTACAGTCTAACACTTCAAGTATAATCATCAGGTGTAAAACTACCTTTAATTTTGCCTGCTCCCTATCTGGATTGCGATAAAATCATATTAGCTAGCATGAGAATTCTGCTTGGAGCCCTAAATTACGTCATTATATGTGGTGTTTTGAATGCCATTAATTTGGGTTCAGCTGTTTTCGCAGACGTTTCTGATCAAATCTAAATGTCTGTTTTATTGCCATAAAACGCTTTCGTTTCTATCCCTTTAATGTTGTTATTTCTGGCTAATTGTCTTCCAAACTTCAAGAGCTTTACTGCGTTTGAAGATATGCATTGCTTATTATTTGAGGCGAGAATTAAGTCTGAAAATATCCTGAAATAATTTCTGTTTTAGTATGCGAGGAACAAACGAGGAGTGTCTATAACGTCCAAAGACTCTGACGATGATTCGGAAGAATCGGGACAGGTAATCATTTGATGGACTGATCATCGGCCCTCTTCACTTAGCCAAAAACCCATAGAAAAAATGATGTAATTTTTTTGCGAATTAGGGAAGAAATTAATAAAATTTTTGAGACAATCTCATGTTTTGTTTGGAGTTTTGTTTTTGGAAACAATTCTGATGATTTGTTCTTTTTTGTTTTCATAATCTCAGAATGTCGAATTTTATTTGTGTCGAATTTTATTTATGAATATTTATGAATGACCAAATTGACCATTTTCGAATGTGTGTCGAATTTTATATATGAATATTTGTGTCGAATTGTATGTCGAAATTTGTGTCAAGTTTTAATTATGAATATTTATGAATGAACAAATTGACCATTTTTACAGATGTTAAATGTCTCTGCTTAATATATATTTTTAAATTTACTGTATATTGAAGGCAAACGTGGTGTCTGAGCCGACTGCTTGAAGTGCCCTCTTCCATAACATTATCTGGTAACGGTCGGGGTCAAAGACAGAAAAGATCAGAAGGATAGCTTAGATCTTGATTAACCATTATGACACGGCAAAACCACATAACGATTACCTTGGAAACCATAGCCAAGGTCAAAATGTGAAAACTGGTTCAATTTTTGGAACGAACAACGAGCTATGTTGGACATAGACAAGAAAATTTTCCTACTAATTATAACCCAATAAAGAATTAGAGACGGCCCAATTTTAGAAAAAGCAAAAAAATGAATTTGATGTCCTCTTTGTTTCAGAATTACCACGTTGGAGACGCACCAAACTTCCAATTTTTTGAGGTAATTATTATAAAAAAACTCTAGACACTTGGCTTGCATTTGTGAACCAAAATGTTTCGAAAAATGTGAGTCCGATTGCCTTTCACAAAATTTATTATTTAGAAAACTATTAAAAGTTAGTTTACAAAAGACACAATTAAAATTTTGTGAAGCCATGGGATAATAAATCTGGGATCAAAAATTCTGGGATCATAAAATGTAAGAAGTATGCAATAGGGCCGCACTGAAATTTATTGCGAAGGTAATGTAATTAAGATAGTTATCTAATGTCAAAACCGTTTTACACTTCTTGGACCTTTTGTTTCATTATCAAGCAAGTGAAGTTAATTGGTAATAAACGCGTTTAGTCCAACTTCAAAGGCCAGAGGGGAGAGCCCGGTCCACCGGGACCCCCTGGACTTCCGGGTCCCTCTGGGCAAAAGGGTGAAAGGGGAATACCAGGATTCACTGGAATCAAAGGAAATTCGGTGAGTTGTCGGATTAACTTTGGATTACAATAGAAATAATAATAAAATTATGCAATTTCAAATCAGCAATAGAAAAAATTGCTTGCATCTTTTTGCATCAAAAAATGAGAAACCATTTCTTGAAAATCATAGTTTGGCTAACTCTTGGGTTGAGTAGATATAAAGAAGTTCAATAATATTGGATTAGCAGAACGAAAAATTCCGTGAAGGAAATTTAGAATACAAAAATCCGACTCTTGATTGAAGAGTTATTATTAGCCTAATAAAAATTGATTCAACCTTTCGAGCAGTGGCAGTTACGGGAGGGGTGCAGTTTTTCGTAAAATTTTAAAAATTTTGCGGGCCTTATTTTTAGGTCGACCAATTAGAATTATCCGAGCTCTCCGAAAATACTTTGAGGACCCTATTTGTTGTCAAAAAATTTCTGTGCCGCTAGCAAGTTTTTCAAAAGCAACTATTATTCTTGCCAAAAGTGCAACAACGCTTGCCAAAAGTGCAACACCCCCCCCCCCCCTCGGCACGCTGCTGCTTTCCAGTGTTTTAACAATATAAACTGTGTTTTCAGGGAATCATGGGACCTCCAGGCAAAAAGGTGAGATACAGCTTGTCAGTTCTAGAAAAATCAAATATGAAAACTGTTCTCATAACGCAATTTCATAATGCAATTTTAATTGCCTAAAATTATCTCGGAGGGTTTGAAAGTACAGTACCATTGTATATTAAAATTTCCGTGATTACATTTTTTGTTTTTTTTACTCATTTTGTTTTTGATTAGTACTTATTTTTATTTAAATGGTTGATACATGAGAAACAAAATAGCGCTCTGAGCTGTTCAGTTCTTTACGGAGAACAGCCATTCTGCCTCTTAATTACAGAGTTCATTCATTTTTTTTTTCATTTTCATGAGCTGAGTAAAGTTGTATAAGCCTCAAGCGACGAGCAAAGATCTTGTTGGGCTCGAACCACTGACGTGTCGGCTGAGAGGCGGAGAGTTAGCCACTTCATTGACACTCTTCTTTTTTTTATGAATGTACTACCGTTACTCTTCCTTTACATTGTGGGTCAAATAAAATCAGTTGTTGGTTTTTGAGTCGCTGTCGACGCTGCTCGACTTTGGTTGATTTTCCTGAATCTCGTCGATCTTTCATTTAGAATTTCTACGCATTTCATATTCAATGGCTGATGTAAAATGATTTCAAATTGTTTTTTTTTAGTTTGCCTATTAAATGGATTTAATACTTTTTAAAAATTATTAAGAGTCATGGTCATTTTGTAGCAGTTTTATTCAGAATAATTATAGTTGTGCCTTCATACATGTCCATTCTCAAATAGCTACAGATGTGAGTTCATACATAATAATACATTTATGAATGCACTTAGGTATAAATGCAATTTCTGATTTCAATTGAATTTCGTCCGCTAGAACTTTAAATTGCGCTCTCCTAATACGAACGTGAAAAAAGCGCAAAATAAATGAACGACTTCTAATTTTGGAAGAGGGTTTTAATTTTTAGATTTTGCAGCGGAATCAACACTTTGCATTTTTATCCCAGGGATTCGAACCCCTCACCAACACTCTCGCACGCTAATTTTATCAGGCAGAAGGGCATATATACATGGAAAAATTGAATAAATAACGTCCAAAAAATTCAAAGTTTTTGCGCACCCCAAAAAATCAAAATTCCGTGGTCCTAAAGGTCTGAAAAATTGCCACAAGAATGATGGTATCTCAAGAACCGGGCACTATCTTTCACATCATCCCTCACCCCCACTTTTTTTTTACCTTTGGGTGTTCAATTGAACAGACTTTTTTTAATCGGTTGCACAAAAATTCATTTTGAGATTCGAACTCACCCTAGAGGGATCACCGATATTTTTTATTCATTTATCTTACTGACTTTTCCACGTGGCCTTTTAGTTTTGTAACCAAAACTCATTCTTATAGGAAATTGAAACCTTAAAAAGTCGAAAAGTCAAGTCGAAATAGCGATGCATGTTTAAATGGAAATCAATTCAAAATGGAATCAATAGAAACAAGACTGCTCGTATTAAGGCGAGCCCCCGAATGATGCAACTGCCTTTTACTGTCTATGCAGCAGTAATAACTTGAAAAGTTTAAATGTAATAAAATAAAACGAAATTTTTCTAAAAAATAGTTTGATATTTTTGTAAAAGTCATCGCCCCACACGCCATATACAATATAAAGTTATCAATTTCGCTTCTAGTAACAAGTCAATTATGGCAAATAAGCTTCTATCAACTATTTTGGAACAATCCCTAGGACGGATTGAATCTCCGCTAACGTATTACTAGCGCGAAATATATCGCGCGTTAATTGTCCGAAATCGGCCAAAATGGCAACCGATTATACCCCATAACTTAAGCAAAAATGATCATAGGTGAAATATCTTTTTAAATTCAAGCTCAAGACAACAATACATTTCGAATGATAGGAAAAAAATCATCAAAAATGGCTAACAGAAAAGTCGTAATTTGTCTGAAAAAAAAAACAACCCCGAGCACAAATATTCCGTTAGTTTCGTTACGAAAGTCGGAACTTTAAAATTATATATTGTATTTAATTTGGGTTCTAGGATATTTAATTTAAAAATGGGGGATTTTGACTTCGGGTTTTTATCCAATGGGGGATTTTGTCCGGGGGAATTTTGTCCTGAGGGTTTATATCCTGGGAGATTTAGGCCCCACCAACCATAGTGTCCCCCCTTTTATACTTTTTCATGACATCCATTTAAGGCCGATCATCCCTAGGGCAATATATAAAAATATTGAAGCGGAGCGTGCAAATTTTTCGAATAGTTCCTAAAAACGGACCTAATTTTTGACTTATTTAAAAAAAATTGCTTGCGGCGCAGCAAGTTTGGCCAAAATAGGGTTTTTATAGTGTTCATGGAGTCTCCGAAAATCTATTTGTTTGACTCAAAAAAAGTTTGAAAATCCTCCCCTCTTGAGAAAATTCTAGATTTGCCCATGTACTTATCCATATTTTTCAAATTGAGGCAACTTCATCAAAAAAATTCCAATCATAAACTTTTCACAATACTCAAAGAACCATAAAGTTTTTACTTTGAAACTAAAAACTTGATTTTTTTGAAGAGTAAGTCAATGTTTCTTTCCCAACTGTCTGTTGAGTGTGTTTTTCTTTTTTCTTTTTTCTCATAAATAAAAGTTTTTTCGATCAAAACGTGAGTGCAATGTTTTAGATAGATGACTCAAATGATATAGCTATTTTTCATCAACTGTGAACCTTTCAACTGTTTCAAAAATATTATTATGAAACTTCTGTTTGGTGTTTAAATGGTGTTCAGATGAACTAAACAGTGACAACACATCTATCTCAAGTTTTGAGATTTTTTTTGGCAGTAGTTTTGAGCTGTTTGACTCATGTATCGACCCTGATAAACGCATGCATCGACTCTGGTTGCCTCGTGTTACGACCGTGATTGACTTGTATCGATCCTTTTTGGTCGACCTATATAACTAGTTTACGAAGCCGTACACATATTTACAATACGGTGGATACATATTTTGCGCCCCCACTTGAAATTAGTATAAGATCTCGACAAGAAAGCCATGTTGGACAGATAATCAAAGACTAGTCATGATCTTGACAAAGTTATCGTAAAGTACTGAAGAATTGGACTGAAGAAACCATTTATATAATTCCTTTCAGGGCGAGACAGGTACTCCAGGCTATCCTGGGGGTGTGGGTGAGAAGGGAGACAGAGGTCAGAAGGGCGACAGGGGCATCCGGGGCCACACGGGGGTGGCTGGACGGGACGGGGACAGGGGAATACCTGGACAGATGGGCATAAGGGTAGGTAACAGCCCTTATAAGTTTACGCAACCGAATACTTCAATTAACTGCGTTCTGGGCATGCTCATGGCCTTACTTTGACCTCCTTTCAAGTTTGATAAATTGAAATTGCTAATTATTAATTTATTTTTCTAAAAATTATTACCATTTTTCATTTGCTGAGGTTAATTTGATGATTTTTGTAATTATTTCAGGGTTATTCAATTTTTTTGTTTGTCGGTTTCTTGACTTGGAACAAAAATTGACTCTCTTGAGTTTTTTTTTTTAGCTTTTCTTGGTTTGACTCAATCACTTTATGGCAA
Organism: Symsagittifera roscoffensis; assembly: GCF_963678635.1. Lineage (NCBI taxonomy): Eukaryota > Metazoa > Xenacoelomorpha > Acoela > Convolutidae > Symsagittifera > Symsagittifera roscoffensis. The sequence goes on along the minus strand of NC_087067.1, from coordinate 29,897,952 downwards.
GGTTAGCCTCTGAGTTATCGTGAAGAAAGAATAATTTTCAGTAGCTCATGGAAGACAAGACGAAACTGATTAGAAACATATCAGATGCGTCACGAAAATTCTATAATGTCTTTTTGAATCTAGGGTCCGATTGGTCTTCCTGGTCCTCGGGGACAGAAGGGCAACCCTGGAGCTCCGGGAGTGGACGCGCCATGCCCCTACGTGAGATCGAATTATTATTTTTATTTGATAAAGGCACCAATAGTGCCCGAATCTTTAGATCTTGGCGCACTCTTCCTTCATAAGAAAATCGTGTGAAAGTTACAACGAAAGCGACAGACTTGTAACTTGATTTTTCATTTAAGACAGTAATATCATTCAATTAGATTCTCCAAATGCATTTATCAAATGCCAAAGTTTTTCTTGCGGTAAGGATCTTGCTGCAAGACAAATGGAATATTTAGAATGTTAAACTTCCTCATTTATCTCTCGATCTAAAATTGAATAGTTAGAGGCAGGGTCGGATCTAGCATTTTCACGATGGGAGGGGGGAGGGCGGATTTCAGAAATTTTGTCGATATTTTTGTAGATTGACTAAATTGATTTTCCGAGCTCTCCTAAAACGCTAAAAAGACTCTGTTTTGGCCAAATTTTCTGCAAGTAGGCAAAAATTTGAAAAAAAAACAGGCCAAAAAAGGCATTTATAGGTTTTTTTTGGAAAAGTTTTACCAAAAAACTGTGTTTTTTCGGCTTGCTCTTACCCATAAAGCTAGTAAATAGTGGCGCCGAAGGCCCCTTTTAGAAATCTTTTAGGGTACATCAGCCAAAAATGAATTTCTCTGATTAGTACAAAGGTTCGGCAGGTGGTCGAATCCCTGAGGGAGAAGCAACCGTCCAACTCCACCCCCCCCCCTTAAATCCGCTGGTGGCTAGAGGTGAAACATGCAATCGGAGTCAACTTAGTCAGAAAAAAAGACAAACAAGCGTTTATAAACAATTATGTAAAAAGCTTATTTACCGCCCAGCCACTAATAAAAATTAAGATTGCGCGTGAAACATACAAGTAGATAACTACCATGCATTCCAAATTTTTAAAAAATGGGTGAAATTAACTTAAGCTTCATATGGTGTGTTAAATTAGTAATTTTATGTACAATTGAGGTAATCAGTGTCATGTTAAATATTATAGGGTCCGGACGGTCTACCTCTTGCCATCTGCTCAGCCAAATGACCAGACGTCACGAATGAAAAAACTTGTGTTATACTATTCAGTGCATTAGGAAAAAATAACTTGATACGAGCTCAATGCTCTACACCAGACTGTATGGCCAGAACTGATTTGTAGAACTTTTCAAATTGGAATTAGTTTAAAGTTACAACTCTTTTTTTCTCGTCGTTATTGCAGGGAAGCTTTGACAAAAAAACTAAGTTTTAAATTTTGTAATTGCATCATAATTTTTTCAAGCAATCAAATCTTGAGAGCATCGAGCATCAAGTAATTGAGATATTTATTTAAGGATGACCAAATCGATTTATTGAGCTCACCCAAAATACTATAAAAACCCAAGACTTTATGTTAACAAAATTTTCTTCGCCGCGGGTGAAGTTTTGAAAAAGAGGCGGATCTAGGATTTTCTCGAGGGGGGGAGGGGGGGGGGGGGGCGGATTTTCAAAAAAAATTGACAATATTGTCGACGTTTTTTTTAGGTCGACCCAAGTGATTTTTTGAGCTATCTCTGATCACTGGAAAGATCACATTTTGACCAAGACACTACTAAAATACGCCTCTTTCAGCTTCTTATTGAGGAAAATATTTTTAGAAAAAAACAACTATTTAGAAAAAACTACGCACAATTATGACTTAAACATCAACCATTAAACTACGCCAAGTAGACAAAAAGGCTCGCGTCAAATTTAGATCATCGTCGTTTTGTATATAATGGCTCTGTCAACGAGACAAGAGGAGCAGTATTGCGTCAAGAGGGGCGCTGGCCCCTTCTCATTTATGGACGCTAAAACTTTTCTAAGGATGTCCCTTTGATACAATTTTGCGACAGTCATTACCGGCTGATCAAAGCTTAAAAGTTTCTAATAGCTATATTTTTTTGATAAAAATGGCAATTTTTTGTTGTGGGTTTGCTGCTCCTTCTCCTCAAAATTATGTTTCTTAAATTTTGGCAAAAGATTAATTTTTTATCATGAAGGGAAGCTGTGAAAAAATTAAGAAAAAAATTGAAATTCTCAAAAGGTTTTGCATAAACAAATTGTACCTGACTTTAGAAACCCAGTTTAATTGGAAAAACAGTTTCTGTGAAAACTCAGAGAAAACATTTTAATCGAAAAAAAATTGAAAAAAGTTCGTTTAAAAATGCCTGTATAAATTTGCACAAACTTTTTCATTAGGTGAATGAAAACATTCTTTTGTAAGCAGGACAAGGACTCTCACAAGAGAAGTAACTTTCGAAAAAAGTTCCAGAAAACATTCAAATTAAATTTGATAATTCGAAAACAACAATGCAGATTGAAGTGTTTAAAAATTGCAGTTCGATGTTCGTTTCTTAATGTATGCAAGACTGCTCATATCAGCGTGAAGCTCTAAGAGTTCTCACTGTCTTTTAAGGTCAATGGAAAAGTTACAACTTGAAAAAACTCCATGTAATAAAAAAATGATAAGAAAAATATTTAAAATTGAGGTTTTTTTTGAAAGTCATCACCCCACACTCCATATAAATGCAAAGTGATAGTTTTCGATCCTAATAACAGGTCAAATATGGCAAATAAGATTCCTTCAACCGAATTGTAACAGTTTCTAAGGCGGATTAAATCTCCTAAGAGCGCCAAAACTTTTAAACACCATAGTTTTAGAACAAAAATCACAGTTAAGATATATAAAATACAAAATACGCCATATAAAATGCAAAAAGACAATTTTCGATCCCAGGATTTTTACTGAGCGTACTTTGCTGTTCGATTGCTTAATGTTCTAGCATTGTTCACAAGTCTCACCTAAGATCGTCAAATTTGTTCACATAAGTTATAATACAAACATTATTTAGAAAAGAGTATAAAATTATATAATTGATAGCTAAATAAAACTGATTTAGACAAATATTGAACAACTGTCTCTAGTACCAATAGGGATGGAATCAACACCTAGTTTTTACATATTAACTAAACAAGGATTTGTCTGTAGTCGGCGTCTAGGTTGCTGTTTGATTTTTCCGCCCATTTTCTTTCAGAGTTTTGGGTCATCAGTTCTTCTAGATCAGTGTTGCTAATTTTGTTTTTCTAGAACCGAGAAAAATTCTGAGATCTTATCTTAAGAAATTTTTGAAAATAAAAAGAAATAAAGTTGTTCCGGAATAACATAAATCACTTGAGCGAGTAGAAAAGAGAGTGGGTTAAAAAAATATGAAGATTTTGGACAGATCCAATTTTAAAGCAAGACTGCTTTAAAATACCGCTGTCTCCTTTATTCTTAAGCGTTTTGTTTTTTTTTGGATATCAATTTCATCCTCCTGTCTTTGTTAAGATTTCGGTAGTCTCGTTTTTTGTTGGTTTTTACATATTACAAAGCCTTCTTTAATTCAGTCTTTGATTTGCAGGTGTTCTATTTCTTTGTGTCTTTGATAAGCTCAGAAAGGACCAAGTGCTTACGCTTTGATGTCTGTTTTTCAAGGCAACACATTTTAACCGGCCAGTTTATTTGGCGACACACATTTTTTGATATCCGACAAAACAGTCTGTGAAAAAATATTGAATATTTTGAGAGGAATCCAGTTTTGGAGGAGTGAACAAAGTCAGACTAGTGTTTAATGGGTTGACATAACTAAAATGAAAATGATTCTCCTCTAATCTTTAGTAATACTACTATTCATCTTCTTTTTAGATAGACAGTTGCTCGATACTTACTATTACATTGGTATCAAATTATGTTTAGAAATCGTGAAGTAGGTTTAGGTTAAATGTTTCATTGAGCCATTATATTTGAAGTTGAAATCAATTAGTTGAAAATTGAAGTTAAATGAATTGAATCATTCGTTTCCTTTTCCAATTTTAGAGCTTTTCTTTCAATTTTCTAGTCGTTGGTGCCATAGACGATTTGTTTCAATTGCTACTCTCTGTCTTGGTTTTGATAGTACTCATCATCACCAAATCGAGGTTGCAATTGTGTTGAGAATTATTGGAATGAGTTTTGGTTTTTTTGTTATTGTTTTTCAAAACTAGAGTGAAACCATACTAGTTTTTCTTGTTCTGGTTGTGATTTTGTGTATTTCAACTGAAAAATTACAGTTCATAACCGGTTCAAACACTGTTGTCAAACGTCACTTCACAGTTATGTTTTCTGTTTTATACGGTTACTTTGTGTGTCATACTAAAGCGGTGTTTTTTTGTTCCATAAAAACCCAACACCATGAAAATCAGAAAAACAAAAATAGTTTCTCAGTTTCTCACTTTCAACCTGATCGTAACATAATTTGGAAAGCATACAGTTTTACGCTTTTCTTGGAGTTAACTAGATAGAAACATGGTATTTGTCACTATTTCCGTCATAACATGCAAGTCTTGTTTCATTTTTTGAACAAAAAACAGAAGATATTGCATTAGAATTAAACCAAAACAAAATATCGAACAAGCGGAAACTAGAAAACCAATAACAAAAAGTTATAAAATAAGTTCAGTTGAATAGTTTATCTTTTGTTGCAAGTTTTTGATCTCAATCACATTCACAGTCTTAGTAAAGAACAGTTTTTCTTGATTTTTATGATGTAAAGTTATACGTAAGCAATCACAATGAGGATGCGGTTTAATTTTTACAGTGTTGCTTTTGTATTCAAGCGTTTAAATGCCTGAGTACAGTGGATTCTAAGCTCCCGAATTGGTAATATGGCGAAAATTTTGGGAAGTGAAATATAAGAAACTCAAAGTCTGCATACAGCCACCAACAATCGATTGCGTTGGGTAAAAGAATATAAAAGGTTACATAAAGCCAATAACAATTGCTCTCATAAGTCTGCGGCGGGTCGGGTCGAGAATATTTGTTGGCCAATTTTATGAAAATGATTATTGGTAAAAAATTGTTTTCAATTCTTTGAGAAGGAAAGAGATGATATTTCTCGTTTTGATGAGATTCTTCTACTTTGCATTTTGTAACTTAAAAAGAACGCAGTTTGTAACTAATGTTATCGGCGTTAAGAGGAAACCCATGGTGCTATCTAGCTTCGCAGAATCATTTTGTTACAACGTTACATTGAATAGTTCTTTCATCAAATATTTCACTCTACTAATTATCGTTTTTGTACATAGGGTATTTTTGCATTCACTTAAGTGTTATACTAAATTTTCAATGATAAATTTGCCTGAGTTTGATATGATTATAGACTACTAAATATATTTTCACTCCTATGTTTTTGCAATTTCTTCTGCAATTATTTTGAATTCGGAATTTTTTTAAACACAGCGAATTTTTTTAAACACAGCCAATCATTCGAATTTTATTTGATTTTGAGGATGGCCCATAATTGTTGGCGTACTTGACTGTTTTCGATCTCGGTAAAACTTTTAATATCTTTCTATGCTGTTTTGTCAAATTCTACCGAGTTTTATACAGAACTGCCACTCACTGTAGTATATCAGGTGAGTTAAATGATTTTTTTTGTAAAATCATTTAACCCTAATTGAGAATTTTTTAAGCAAGTTTTATGCTTTTCGCAAATGCTTGAATAATTAACAGCAACTTAAGCACGCAAAAAAATGTTTGATTAGCGACATCTATTCAAGAAATAAGGAACACTCATAATATTGTTTTAGTGAGAATAACTTAAACTTACTGCTCATTATACCAAAAATTAGGTAAACTGCACAAACCATAAGCGTTATAAATGCTTTTATAATGAAATAAACTGGATAGAAAAAGGACTTACCAATTTTTAGTGCAATAGTTATGTTTTGATTGAAAACTACATTTTGATGAAAGCATTGATAAGGATAATTTCTCCGTCTTGCAATTTGGAAAGCGTACAGTTTTACGCTTTTTCTTGGGGTTAACAAATTAGAAACATGAAATTTGACACTATTTGTGTCATAACATGCAAGTCTTGTTTCATTTTTTGAATAAGAAACGGAAGATATTGAATTAGAATTAAACCAAAACGAAGTATTGAAGAATAAGTTCTTTTATCTCTTGGTATTTTTTAATTCTAACTTAGAACTTGAAAAATTTATCAATTTAATGTTTTAGGAATTGAAATTCAAACCTAGATTGCATTTGAGTTTGGCTGAAAACCATTTTTTACTTTTTACTAAAATGACCAGTTTAGTAGCGAAAGTAGAGTGAAAAGTTTTATAACCTTTAAGCTTAAGTTTTTCTCCGTTAACAGCAACGGTGTTTGACTTTGATATATCAACAGGTATAGGCTGTGTTCTACACAATTTTTCAAAACTGTCAAAATGATTAGCGAAGATGTTGCTCTAGTGTCTAGTGGAAATTCGGCTTCCAGACCGTTATTTTTGGTTTCTGCCTCCGACGATATGTTGATAAAACAAATCCGTCGAAAAGGGCTAGTTGAAAAGTCAAAATTCGTCTGAATAAAAATAAGCAAACTCCAGCACAAATATTGCGTTATTTTTGTTACGAAAGCCGGGAAAAAAACTTCGTCCTGATGCATTCAACCTGATGGACTCTACCTGAATCCTGATGGATTCAACCTGATGCATTTACGATTTGTACAGGACCTAAACGCGGTAAGGCAGTTGCATTGAGAGCTCCTTACTTGGCGATGCCGAATGCGTCTATGGTTAAGGTAATGGTTGACTGGAAACTTTGTCTCGCAGAGTAAAATGAACAAAAGTATAGGCATCCTCAAAAACTCATAAGGGGAAAGGGAGTGTTTTAAGTTTTAGGATATTACTACTGAATGCTTCGACTCTCTTTTAAAGCCTAGGCATCAATAATAACATGCAAAAATTAAATTTTATATAAAAAGCAGTGTATTCGTTTAATTTAAATTTTAATTATTTTTGTGTAAATCGTCCGCCCCACGCCATATAAAATGCAAAAAGACAATTTTCGATCCCAGGATTTTTACTGAGCGTACTTTGCTGTTCGATTGCTTAATGTTCTAGCATTGTTTACAAGTCTCACCTAAGATCGTCAAATTTGTTCACATAAGTTATAATACAAACATTAATTAGAAAAGAGTATAAAATTATATAATTGATAGCTAAATATAACTGATTTAGACAAATATTGAACAACTGTCTCTAGTACCAATAGGGATGGAATCAACACCTAGTTTTTACATATTAACTAACCAAGGATTTGTCTGTAGTCGGCGTCTAGGTTGCTGTTTGATTTTTCTGTCTATTTTCTCTCAGAGTTTTGGGTCATCAGTTCTTCTAGATCAGTGTTGCTAATTTTGTTTTTCTAGAACCGAGAAAAATTCTGAGATCTTAACTTAAAAAAATTTAAAAATTAAAAGGAATAAAGTTGTTCCGGAATAAAATAAATCACTTGAGCGAGTAGAAAAGAGAGTGGGTTAAAAATATGAAGATTTAGGACAGATCAAATTTTAAAACAAGATTGCTTTAAAATATCGCTGTCTCCTTTTATTCTCAAACATTTTATTTCATTGGATATCAATTTCATCTTCCTGTCTTTGGAAAGATTTCGGTAGTATCGTTTTTTTGGTTTTTACATAATACAAAACCTTCTTTATTTCAGTCTTTGATTTGCAGGTGTTCTATTTCTTTGTGTCTTTGATAACCTCAAAAAGGAACAAGTGCTTACGCTTTGATGTCTGTATTTCAAGGCAGGACATTTTAACCGGCCAGTTTATTTGGCGACACACTTTTTTTGATATCCGACAAAATAGTCTGTGAAAAATAATTGAATATTTTGTGAGGAATCCAGTTTTGGAGGAGTGAACAAAGTCAGACTAGTGTTTAATGGGTTGACATAACTAAAATGAAAATGATTCTCCTCTAATCTTCAGTAATACTACTATTCATCTTCTTTGTAGATAGACAGTTGCTCGATACTTACTATTATATTGGTATCAAATTATGTTTAGAAATCGTGAAGTAGGTTTAGGTTAAAGGTTTCATTGAGCCATTATATTTGGAGTTGAAATCAATTAGTTGAAAATTGAAGTTAAATGAATTGAATCATTCGTTTCCTTTTCCACTTTTAGAGCTTTTCCTTCAAATTTCAGGTCATTGGTGCCATAGACGAATTGTTTCAATTGTTACTCTCTGTCTTGGTTTTAATAGTACTCATCATCACCGAATCCAGGTTGCAATTGTGTTGAGAATTGTTGGAATGAGTTTTGGTTTTTTGTTATTGTTTTTCAAAACTAGAGTGAAACCATACTAGCTTTTTCATGTTCTGATTGTGATTTTGTGTAATTCAACTGAAAACTAACAGTTCATAACCGGTTCAATTTCTGTTGTCAAATGTCACTTCACAGTTATGTTTTCTGTTTTATACGGTTACTTTGTGCGTCCTACTAAAGCGGTGTTTTTTTGTTCCATAAGAACCCAACACCATGAAAATCAGAAAAACAAAAACAGTTTCTCAGTTTTGCACTTTCAACCTGATCGTAACAGAATTTGGAAAGCATACAATTTTACGCTTTTCTTGGAGTTAACTAGATAGAAACATGGTAATTGTCATAATTTCAGTCATAACATGCAAGTCTTGTTTCATTTTTTGAATAAGAAACACAAAATTTTGAATTAAATTTAAACAAAAACAAAATATCGAAGAAGAGGAAACTAGAAAATTTTTAACAAAAAGTTATAAAATAAATTCAGTGGAATAGTTTATCGTTTGTTGCAAGTTTTTGAACTCAATCACATTCACAGTCTTGGTAGGGAACAGTTTTTCTTGACTTTTATGACGTAAAAGTATATGTAAGCAACCACAATGAGGATGCGGTTTAATTTTTACAGTGCTGCGTTTGTATTCAAGCGTTTAAACGCCTGAGTACAGTGGATTCTAAGCTCCCGAATTGGTAAGTTGGCGAAAATTTTGAGAAGTGAAATATAAGAATCTCAAAATCTGCATACAGCCACCAACAGTCGATTGCGTTGGGTAAACGAATATAAAAGGCTACATAGAGCCACTAACAATTGCTCTAATAAATCTGCGGCGGGTCTGATCGAGAATATTTGTTGGCCAATTTTATGAAAATGATTATTGGTAAAAAATTGTTTTCAATTCTTTGAGAAGGAAAGAGATGATATTTCTCTTTTTGATGAGATTCTTCTATTTTGCATTTTGTAACTTGAAAAAATCGGAGTTCGTAACTTGTCATCGGCGTTAAGAGGAAACCCATGGTGCTAATTAACTTCGCAGAATCATTTTGTTACAACGTTACATTGAATAGTTCTTTAATCAAATATTTCACTCTACTAATTATCGTTTTTGTACGTAGAGTAATTTTGCATTCACTTAAGTATTATACTAAATTTTCAATGATAAACTTTCAATGAGTTTGATATGATTATAGACTTTTAAAACTTTTTTTACTCCTATGTTTTTGCAATTTCTTCTGCAATTATTTTGATTTCGGAACTTTTTTAAACACAGCCATTGGGTTCCAATCATTCAATTTTTATTTGATTTTGAGGATGGCCCATAATTGTTGGCGTACTTGACTGTCTTTGATCTCGTTAAAGATTTTAATATGTTTCTATGCAGTTTTGTCATATTCTACCGAGTGGTATACAGAACTGCCACTCACTGTAGTATATCAGATGAGTTAAATGATTTTTTTTGTAAAATCATTTAACTCTGTTTGAGAATTTTTTAAGCGAGTTTTATGCTTTACGCAAATGCTTGAATAGTTAACAGCAACTTAAGCACGCAAAAAAATGTTTGATTAGCGACATCTATTCAAGAAATAAGGAACCCTCATAATATTGTTTTAGTGAGAATAACTTTAACTTACTGCTCAATATACCAAAAATTAGGTAAACTGCACAAACAATAAGCGTTATAAATGCTTTTATAATGAAATTACATTCATAGAAAAAGGACTTACCAATTTTTGGTGCAATAGTTATGTTTTGATTGAAAACTAAACTTCGATGAAAGCATTGATATGGACAACTTTTCCGTCTTGCAATTTGGAAAGCGTACAATTTTACGCTTTTCTTGGGGTTAACTAGATAAAAACATGGTATTTGACATTATTTCTGTCATAACATGCAAGTCTTTTTTCATTTTTTGAATAAGAAATGGAAGATATTGAATTAGAATTAAACCAAAACGAAATATCGAAGAATAAGTTCTTTTGTCTCTTGGTGTTTTTAAATTCTAACGTTGAACTTGAAAAATTTATCAATTTAATGTTTTGAGAATTGAAATTCAAACCTAGATTGCATTTGAGTTTGGCTGAAAACCATTTTTTACTTTTTACTAAAATGACCAGTTTAATACCGAAAGTAGAGTGAAAAGTTTTATAAACTTTAAGCTTAAGTTTTTCTCCGTTAACAGCAACGGTGTTTGACTTTGATTTATCAACAGGTAGAGGCTGTATTCTACACAATTGTTCAAAACTGTCAAAATGATTAGCGAAGATGTTGCTCTAGTGTTTAGTAAAAATTCGGCTTCCAGACCATTATTTTTGGTTTCTGCCTCCGACGATATGTTGATATAAGTTAATATACTTTTACTTTTTTGGTTTAGAAGGAGACTGATCGAGTTTAAAATAACAAACCCACACTCATCATCCTTATACGTTCCTGGAATATCATCATCACTTAATTTGTGGATCCGATAAGGTGAATGATAATCAGTATTTTCTTTAAATTATTCTTTATTGTTCGATCTGTCTCGCGACTGAGAACCTTCATCGTACTTTGTTATATGACAGAAATCTTGATGGGGATTTATATCATTGAATTTATTATCTACTCCTGACCTACAGCTACATGCTACACTTACTTTAATCTCTGTTTGCTTTCTCTTATATTTGGGTTGATGCATAATTTTGCTCCTGTTGAACTACAAATTTATAGATATGGCTTGTCGTATCGCACCACATGGGACACCATTTGCAAATATTGGGTTGTTTTATGCGTTTCTTTGTTCATGTTGATTTTAAGCTGCTCTTGTTTCAGGAGCATTCATTAGTCCTGTTAAGCCTTTGAGTTCATCCTTCATTCCCTCTATTTCCAATTTTTTATCCGAGCTACCGGATACTGTTCAAGTAAATTTACTGATTACTGTAAAACTAAGATCTTTGGAAGCTTTGTAATATTACAATGTTTGCCAAGTTATGGATAGATTCTCAATTTCAAATTGATGAGACTGTGTTCTGAGCTTGGCGGCCTCTAGCCTTGCACAAAGAATTGCATTTTTTTGCTGTTCTTTGATCACCATTCAAAATCAGATTAGACCATTGACAATCTACTGCGATGCTATATCTATGCATGTAATGTAATTTTTGGTAAATTTTTCAGGTTGTTTGTTTGATGTGTACTGCTTCTATTCGTCTTCTTTACTTAACCTTATCTTCGGAGTTTTTATTTTTAAACTAGTCTCTTTTTACTTACCAAGGTAAACCTGCTGCCAATCATTGATACCATTGAGCAGCTAGACCTCTAAGTTTCGAACCGAATAGAGCTCCTTGTCTCTTATCATATGCATCTTGATCAACACCTGCGCCTGCTGGTCGAGTGTTTAGTGAAATTTAATTTTTTTTCAACTATTTTGGGCTAAAAGAAATTAATTTTTTGTTGGATATATCAATAGTGCAATGAGGTTGGTTAAGCTCTTTTAGATTAGAAATTTTTTCTGGGCTTTTGCTGCAGAAAGAACGGTTAATTCGTGATTATTTTTGTTTGGATGTTTGGAAAAAATGGTGACCTGATCCTTTGGTTGTTGGTAAAATAATTTTTGTGGATTTTTTATATTTTAGTTTAAAACAAAATGCTGTTGTTTTTATTGTTAAAATTTGGTCATAGTATTTTAAACCTCTTTGCAGACATAAAGATTAACCTAATCATAAACAATTTATTGAATGATTAGTTTTCAAAGATAACGAATCATAAATTTTGGTCAATTTATTACTGATTATTTTGGTAGTTTAGATTTTAATGAAAAAAAAGTGTCAAATATTTTTTGTTTTTTTTTCTCAAGTGTATCGTCAAAAACGAACGTAAGATTCAAGTTTTTTTTGTCGTTTGGTTGTTTTGATGAAAGAATAATATGATCGTTCTCAGATTTTTCAGTGTTACTGGTATACCATATGATGCTGGAGACTTCGCTTCCTAATTTTGATTTTAAATTTTTTGTGCCAAAGTCATTTTTCAAACATATTGACATTAATTTTTGATGGCGACCTTTTTTTGACGAAATTGATTTTTTGTTAAGTGTGTTATAGGGTAATGAAAATTTCATAGGATTGTTTATTTTTTATCAAAGTTTTACTGAAAATGAAACGCAAAAAAAAAAAGAAAAATTAAAAAAATTTGTTGATTTTTCTGTTGATCTTTTAATAATTTTTGTAGGCTGAAACCGGAAACTTTAATTTATTGAAAATTACTGACGCATTGTTTTTGATGAGCAAAATAGTTATATACTAAATAGTTTTTACTGGTTAAAGACCCATTTTTTGAACTGAAATCAAAATCTGCAACCTGAGTTTATGGTCGCTGAAGTTGAGTTAATTGATATTTGAAGGTTTTCAAAAGCTTTCGTAAACATTTTCTAACGCCTATCATGAAAAAAGTTTAGAGAAAAACCAATCATTGTTTTAAATCTAGTTTTAAAATCTGAAACAAAAAAACTTTTGTGTAATAACGTTGGTTTTTGATAGCTGGTGTAGTGTAATATAGACCTATGAACTGGTTTCTTACATCATGTTTACAAAAAACTTTATCGGAAAATTAGGTCCTGGGGCTTAAATTTTGATTTTTTTTACTGAAATTTTGTGATGATTACTAGGCTTTAGATTTTTGAAGTTAGCCTAAAGCCTAAAGCCTAAATTTTTAGCCTAAAGCGTCAGCTATAGTGGAACGAAACCATGAGTTAGAGGGCTCGAATTAAACATTTTCAGTTAGTCCATTTAAACATACTTGTCTTCACATAAATTTTACAGAATTTCGACTTTGAACGCAAGATTAAGGTCAAGGATGCAGTTACAACATGAAAAAACTCCATGTAATAAAAAAATGTGAAGAAAAATATTTAAAAATTGAGATTTTTTTTAGAAAGTCATCGCCCCACACTCCATATAAAGGCAAAGTGATAGTTTTCGATCCTAATAACAAGTCAAATATGGCAAATAAGATTCCTTCAACCGAATTGTAACAGTTTCTAAGGCGGATTAAATCTCCTAAGAGCGCCAAAACTTTTAAACACCATAGTTTTAGAACAAAAATCACAGTTAAGATATCTTTTCAAATTTAGGCTGAAGACAAAATAGTTTTGAATGACATAAAAAATTTCCGTCAAAATGGCTAATTGAAAAGTCAAAATTTGTCTGAAAAAAACTAAACAAACTCCAGCACAAAAATCGCGTTATTTTCGTTACGAAAGCCGGGAAGAAAACTTCGTTCTGAGTATTTAACCTGGTGGATTTAACCTGATGTATCCAACCTGATGCATTTACGATTTGTACAGGATTTAAACGCAGTAAGGCAGTTGCAATGAGAGCTCCTTACCTGGCGATGCCGAATGCGTCAATGGTTAAGGTAAGGGTTGACTGGAATTTTTGTCTCGCAGACTAAAAAGGACAATAGTATAGACATCCTCAAAAACACATAAGGTGATAGGGACTGTTCTAAGTCTTTGGATATTACTACTGAATGCTTCGACTCTCTTTTAAAACCTTGCAACAGTAATAACATGGAAAAACTAAATGCTTAAAAAAAACACGTTTTTCGTTTAATTTAAACTTCATTTTTTTTTGTGTAAATCGTCCGCCCCACGCCATATAAAATGCAAAAAGACAATTTTCGATCCCAGGATTTTTACTGAGCGTACTTTGCTGTTCGATTGCTTAATATTCTAGCATTGTTTACAAGTCTCACCTAAGATCGTCAAATTTCTTGACAAAAGTTCTGGTACAAACAATATTGAGAAAAGAGCATAAAATTATATAATTGATAGTTAAATAAAACTGATTAAGACAAATAATGAACAACTGTCTCTAGTACCAATAGGAATGGAGTCAACCCCTAGTTTTTACATATTTACTAAACCTTGATTTGTCTGCAGTCGGCGTCTAGGTTGCTGTTTGTTTTTTCCGCTTATTTTTTCTCAGAGTTTTGGGTCATCAGTTCTTCTAGATCAGTGTTGCTAATTTTGTTTTTCTAGAACCGAGAAAAATTCTGAGATCTTATCTTAAGAAATTTTTAAAAATAAAAAGAAATAAAGTTGTTCCGGAATAACATAAATCACTTGAGCGAGTAGAAAAGAGAGTGGGTGAAAAAATTTGAAGTTTTTGGACAAACCAATTTTAAAGCAAGACTGATTTAAAATACCGCTGTCTCCTTTTATTCTTAAGCGTTTTATTTCATTGGATATCAATTTCATCCTCCTGTCTTTGTTAAGATTTCGGTAGTCTCGTTTTTTGTTGGTTTTTACATATTACAAAGCCTTCTTTATTTCAGTCTTTGATTTGCAGGTGTTCTATTTCTTTGTGTCTTTGATAAGCTCAAAAAGGACCAAGTGCTTACGCTTTGATGTTTGTTTTTCAATGCAGGACATTTTAACCCGCCAGTTTATATGGCGACACACTTTTTTTGATATCCGACAAATTAGTCTGTGAAAAAATATTAGATATTTTGAGAGGAATCCAGTTTTGGAGGAGTGAACAAAGTCAAACTAGTGTTTACTGGGTTGAAATAACTGAAATTAAATAGATTTTCTTCTTACCTTAAGTAATACTTCAACTCATCTTCTTTTTAGATAGACAGTTGCTCGATACTTACTATTACATTGGTATTAAATTATGTTTAGAAATTGTGAAGTAGGTTTAGGTTGAATGTTTCATTGAGCCAATATCTTTGAAGTTGAAATCAATTAGTTAAAAATTGAAGTTAAATGATTTGAATCATTCGTTTTCTTTTGAATTTTAAGAACTTTTCCTTCAAATTTCCATTCGTTGATGCCGTAGACGATTTTTTTTTCAATTGTTACTCTCTGTCTTGGTTTTGATAGTACTCATCATCACCGAATCCAGGTTGCAATTGTGTTGCGAATTATTGGAATGGGTTTTGGTTTTTTGTTCTCGTTTTTCAAAACAAGAGTGAAACCATGCTAGCTTTTCTTGTTCTGATTGTGATTTCGTGTAATTCAACTGAAAGCTTACGGTTCATAACTGGTTCAAACCTTTTTGTCAAACGTCAGTTCACAGTTATGTTTTCTGTTTTATTAGGTTACTTTGTGTGTCCTTCTAAAAAGGTGTTTTTTTTGTTCCATAAAAACCCACCACCATGAAAATCAGAAAAACAAAATTAGCTTCTCAATTTCTCAGTTTCAACCTGATCGTAACATAAATTGGAAAGCAAACAGTTTTACGCTTTTCTTGGAGTTAACTAGATAGAAAAATGGTATTTGTCATTATTTCCGTCATAACATGCAAGTCTTGTTTCAATTTTTGAAAAAGAAACAAAAGATATTGAATTAGAATTAAACCAGAACGAAGAAAAAGAAACTAGAAAACCACTAACAAAAAGTTATAAAATAAGTTCAGTGGAATAATTCATCTTCTGTTTCAAGTTTTTGATCTCAATCACTTTCACAGTCTGAATCACAGTCTTGGTAAAGAACAGTTTTTTTTTATTTTTATGATGTAAAGTTATACGTAAGCAATCACAATGAGGATGCGGTTTAATTTTTACAGTGCTGCTTTTGCATTCAAGCGTTTAAACGCCTGCGTACAGTGGCTTCTGAGCTCCCGAATTGGTAATTTGGCGAAAATTTTGAGAAGTGATTTATAAGAATCTCAATAGCTGCATAAAGCCACTAACAATCAATTGCGTTGGGTAAAAAAATATAAAAGGCTACATAAAGCCACTAACAAGTGCTCGCATAAATCTGCGGCGGGTCTGGTCGAGAAAATTTGTTGGCCCATTTTATGAAAATGTTTATGGGTAAAAAATTGTAATTTTTTCTTTGAGAAGGAAAGAGATGATATTTCTCTTTTTGATGAGTTTCTTCTATTTTTCGTTTTGTAACTTAGAAACAACGCAGTTCGTAATTAATGTCATCGGCGTTAAGAGGAAACCCATGGTGCTATCTAACTTCGCAGAATCATTTTGTTACAACGTTACATTGAATAGTTCTTTAATCAAATATTTCACTCTACTAATTATCGTTTTTGTAAATAGGGTATTTTTGCATTCACTTAAGTGTTATACTAAATTTTCAATGATAAATTTGGCTGAGTTTGATATGATTATAGACTTCTAAAACTATTTTCACTCCTATGTTTTTGCAATTTCTTCTGCAATTATTTTGAATTCGGAATTTTTTTAAACACAGCCACTGGGTTCCAATCATTCGATTTTTATTTGATTTTGAGGATGGCCCAAAAATGTTGGCGTACTTGACTGTTTTTGATCTCGGTTAAGGTTTTAATATGTTTTTATGATGTTTTGTCATATTCCTTCGAGTGTTATACAGAACTGCCACTCACTGTAGTATATCAGGTGAGTTAAATGGTTTTTTTTGTAAAATCATTTCACTGTTTGAGAATTTTTTAAAGCAAGTTTTATGCTTTTCGCAAATGCTTGAATAGTAAACAGCAACTTAAGCACGCAAAAAATTTTTTGATTAGCGACATTTATTCAAGAATACCGTTATACTCATTAATGCCGTTTTGGTCAAGGACTTATCAATTTTTTGTGCAATAGTTATGTTTTGATTGAAAACTACATTTTATTGAAAGCATTGATATGGATAGTTTTTCCGTCTTGTAATTTGGAAGGCGTACAGTTTTACGCTTTTCTTGGGTTTAACTAGACAAAAACATGGTATTTGACATTATTTCTGTCATAACATGCAAGTCTTGTTTCATTTATTGAATAAAAAACAGAAGATATTGAGTTAGAATTAAACCAGAACGAAATATCGAAGATTAAGTTCTTTTTACCTCTTGGTATTTTTTAATTCTAACTTAGAACTTGAAAAATCTATCAATTTAATGTTTTGAGAATTGAAATTCACAAAAATTGAATTTTTTTAGCTGTTCTTTGATCACCATTCAAAATCAGATTAGACCATTGACAATCTACTGCGGTATTTTATCTATGTATGTAATGTAACTTTTGATAAATTGGTCAGGTTGTTTGTTTGATGTTTATTGCTTCTATTCGTCTTCTTTATTTAACCTTATCGTTGGAGATTTTTTTTTAAACTAGTATCTTTTAACTTTCCAAGGCAAACCTGCTGCCAATCATTGATACCATTGAACAGCTAGACTTTTAAGTCTCGAACCGAACAAAGCTCATTTTCTGTTATCATATGCGTCTTGATCAACACCTGTGCCTGCTAGTCGAGTGTTTTGTGAAATTAATTTTTTTTCTCAACTATATTGGGCTTAAAGAAAATATTTTAAGTATCAATAGTGCAATGAGGTTGGTTAAGCTCTTTTAGATTAGAAATTTTTTCTGGGGTATTGCTGCAGAAAGAACGGTTAATTGATGATTATTCTTGTTTGAATGTTTGGACAAAATGGTGACTTGATCCTTTGGATGATGGTAAAATATCTAATAACTTTTGTGGATTCTATTTTCTCTAGTTTAAAACAAAATGCTGTTGTTTTTATTGTTAAAAATTAGTCATACTATTTTAAATCTTTTCGCAGACATAAAGATTTACCTAATCATGAACAATACATTGAATGATTGTTTTTCAAAGATAACGAATCTTATATTATGATCAATTTATTACTTATAATTTTGGTAGTTTAGATTTTATTGAGAAAAAGTTTTGAATCTTTTTTTGTTTTTTTTCTCGAGTGTATTGTCAAAAACGAACGTAAGATTCGTGTTTTTTTTCGTTTGGTCGTTTTGATAAATTTTAATATGGTCGTTCCCAGATGCTTCAGTGTTAGTGGTATACCATTTGATATTGGAGACTTCGCTTCTTAATTTTGATTTTTAATTTTTTGTGCCGAGGTCAATTTTCAAATGTGTTGACTTTAATTTTTGATGGCGATTTTTTTTAATGAAATTGATTTTTTGTTAACTGTGTAATAGGGTATTGAAAGCTTCATAGGATTTTTTATTTTTAATCAAAGTTTTACTAAAAATGAAACGCAAAAAAAAAGAAAAATTGAAAAAATTTGTTAATTTTTCTTTTGATTTTTTAAAATTATTTGTAGGCTGAGACCCTTGTTTGAAACCTGAAACTTTATTTTTTTTGAAAATTACTGACGCCTTGTTTTTGATAAGCAAATTAGGTATCTAATTTTTGAGGTTTTTACTGATTTCAGAACCATTTTTTTGACCGAAATCAAAATCTGAAACCTGAATTTATGGTCGCTGAAGTTGAGTTAATTGATATTTGAGGGTTTCCAAAGGCTTTAGAAAATCTATTCCACCCCTATCATGAAAACAGTTTTGAGAAAAACTAATATTTTAATACCGTAAATCTAGTTTTGAAATCTGAAACAAAAAAACTTACGTTGGTTTTTGATAGCTGGTGTAGCGTAATTTTGACCTATGAACTGGTTTTTTACATCATGATTACAAAAATTTTTGCGGAAAAATAAGTTCTTGGGCTTAAATTATGATTTCTTTTACTGAAATTTTGGGATGATTACTAGGTTTAAGAGTTTTGAAATTAATAAACTTCGTTGGTGTTTCTTATTTATGTCTGTAGAAGGAAATTTTTAGCCTAAAGCGTCAGTTTTAGTCGAACGAAACCATAAGTTAGAGGGCTCAATTTAACCCCTTTCAGTTAGTGCATTTAAAGCATTTAAAAATACTAGTATTTACCTAAATTTTACTAAATTTTGACTTTTAACGCAAGATTTTTCATGCTGAAACAAACAACACCTATTCTGGAACATACGATTTAGCCTCAAGTTCTAAAACTAGTTTGGTGGGTTTCACCACTGTTAGTTTACTTTAAAAAGCCAAACTTCGACGTTCGGAGCTCATTTTTGAGACCAAAAACTAAATTGTTGTGTTATGAAGCTAAAAATTGTGAAAACTTACCATTTAAAACAACGTTTGTGACTTATGGTATCTTTTACTCTTTCAACTTGTGCTGTTTTACCCGAATCCGTTTACCAAAACTTAAAGCTTTTACCGGAAATTAAACTTGTTTTGGCTGAAACGTTTGGCCCTATAACTAAAACGTAGACTGAAACCCACAATTTTGGTTAGTAAAAAAAATATTTTTCTAGTGCTTAAGCTATCATATGAAACCTATTTATCAATATAAAGTGGATGTGTGAGTGTTTTAGCTTAAATTTTTGTTGTAAACCTAATATTTTGGCGCTAAAACCAAAACCTGGTGTTTGCTGATATGTGGTTGACGGGTAAAATTGGTTTTAGTGTGTTTTTTTAAATGGTTCATTCACTGTATATCTAAAATGTGTCATAAAAATCCATTAATTTAGTAAAAAACACTTAAAAATATTCCTTCCGTTTTACTTTCCGTTGTTTTTTCCCTAGTTTCAGTGAATGCTACTTTTATTAGAATGGTTTAGTTTTAAGTTACGTTAAGGTAAGTGAGCACAAAATATTTTAGGAAAGTTGAAAACAAACCTCAGCAAAGGATGAAGCATTAGAATAAAAAGCATCAAGCGTGAAAGATTGGATATGTGATGAAAAAATCATTTTACTATTTTAATTAGGGTACTTTTAGTTTGCATATAGGACAACAAAGATATTTAACAAGTTTTTGAGCAATTTGGATGAATAAGGATTTAGCCAAACTTAGTGATAACAAATTTAAACTGAAGTTTCAGCATGTAATTAGTGGATTACTGGACAAAAAGCGTAAATCCAGCTAGCATACTCAGGCAAAGAACGCTTATTTAAGAAATTTCATATAATTTTATCATAATAGTTAATGGTTAAGTTCAAGAGCTAATGTCAGTAGAAATCCATCTAATATAACCTCGAGATGGAGGAATATCTTGGGTGATGTTAACGTAGGGGTACATTTCGCATGAACCCTACTAGGAGTTTTTGTCAAGCAGAAGACAAGTAAATTGTTTTTCTATCGAAAAACACGCATTGTCTTTGCCTTTTTAAAATTGAAAACTAATCTGAAAAATACCCACAGATCCTAAATTTAATACTTTGTTGATTTTTAAAAGCTGAATCGAGTTTTTTGGGAAAAGGAATTTCTTAAGGACTAGTTCTCTGCTTCGGTCGCACCAGTTTTACTAAGCGTACATTGCTGGTTGATTGTTTAAAAATCTAGCTTAACTAGCAAGTCTCACCTAAAAGCGTCAATTTTATTGACATAAGTTTTAGTAGAAACCATATTCGGAAGAAAACGTAAATTTGTATAATGAATAGTTAAATAGAAATGATTTAGACAATTAATGAACAACTGTCTTTAGTACCAACAGGTCTGGTGTCAACGCCTATTTTCTACTTTTTAACTAACACTTGAGTTGCCTGTATACCGCTTCTAGACTGCTATCTATTGACTTGTCTACCAATTGTCTCTCAGAGTATTGGGTCTTCAGTTCTTCTAGATTTGTGTTGCCAATTTTGTTTTTTTCTGGTTTAAAAAAAATAAAAGAAACAGTTAAAATTAATCTGGAAAAAGTTAACACGACTGAGCGGGTGGAAATGAGAGTTGGAGTTAAAAAGTATCAAGAGTCCAGACAGGTCCAATTGTAAAGCAAGAAGGGTTCAAAGTACCTTTGTCTCATTCGAATCTTCATTTGTTATCTTTTTCATCTTTTGATCTTTCGAAAAATTTCAGTGGTCTAATTTTTAGTTTTTTTTAGTTTTAATATCAAACGGCTTTTTCAATTCAGTTTTGATTTGCAAGTGTTCTTTTTCTTTGCGTTCTTGTTAGGCTCCAAAAGGAACGGGTGCTTCTCGCCTTTAAAGCTGCTTTACCAAGCAGGACATTTTAATCGGCCAGCCTGTATGGCGACACACTTTTTTGGGTTTCGGAAAAATGGGTCTGAGAATAAATATTGATTATTTAACAAGGAATACAACTTTGGAAGAATTAAAAAAATCGGACTATTTTGAAATACTACTAGTTGAAATACTATATTTTGAAATATTACCGTGTCTTTTGAAATACTGCTTAACAAATCATTAATTGCAAATAACTTTCTTTCATTCTATTTGGAACGATATCTAAAACGGACTTAATCTCTACTTACGCGTTAATAGCGCGAAGTATATCGCGCGCTAATTGTCCCTAATTGTTCAAAATGGCAACTCTTAAACACCCATAACCTTATAAATAAAGACCACAGGTAAAAAATTTTGAAGTTTAAGCTCAAGACAACAATACTTTTTCAATGATGAAAAAAATTCCGTCAAAGATGGCTAAATAAAAAGTCGAAATCTGTCTGAGAAAAAAAATAATCCCGAGCGCAAGTATCCTTGAATTCGTGAAACGTACTTGAACAACAAGTTATAGGGTAATGCACATAAAGTTGGAATCCTAAATATCATGTAATGCGATACGCTATGGTGAGAATGAACTTCTTTTTCTAGCTACATCGAGTAGTTGCGCTGCTGTTGAATAACAGTCTAACACTGGTCAAATGGTTCTAAGAACGGCAGTATAATACTGGTATATTAAAAAAAATAGACAATGTTCATGACGCGAATGTAAAATGCATATCTGTTCTCAGTAAAAGGACGCAGGCCAAACTCTTATCAATCTTTTCATACAAATCTAAAGGTCTGCACATGCGAATTTCAGTTTTGTGCGTAGCTGCAATTTGACGGATTTTTGCGTTAATTTTTTCAAATTCTGGTTACAGGTTTTTCGTTTTGTAAGTAATATTCTGACAATTTGATTTTGTTTCTTTACACTTTTTGTGTATTGAAATTTAACTTGCCTCGGTAGAGACTATAACATCATATTGAAAGACAGAATATACGGAGGACCTAAATAATTCTGCTTGGGTTGGTAAAATAAAAGTAATTTACTTTGACAGGGCGATGCCGCTAATTGAAACAATTTTTTTTTCAGCAGGAGTTTTATCTGTGAAATTTAATCAATTCTTTTACCGAATATCGAAATATTTTTTTTTGGTTTGCCGAAGCGTTTTTCAGAACTGTAGTTACTTGTTTTTTTATTGAACTATGGTTTTAGACTTGTCAGTGTTGCGTTCAGTGTTGACTTGTTTTCCTCCATCTCGATTAGTATCATGTAATGACAAATAAATTCTTTCAATGTCTCTTATAAACAATATCATCTGCGAAAATAGTTATGTTCATCTAATGGCATGACATTTGGAAAAAGATTAAACAGGTAGCAAGTACTGACCTAGGTAGCTCATACCAGCTTGAAAAGTGGGCAATTGAATTTCTGTCGTATTGTACTCCATCATTCAAGTAGGAAATCGACAGATTTTGGAAGAGTTGGATCTCTGAGCTCATATTTAAACAGTATTGAAAAAAAAATGTGACTCACGTGATCAAATTCATTCGAAGATCTTAAATGTGCAGCAGCTATTACAACTACTTTAAGTGCTTGCATTAAGGACCAAACTTCTGAAGTGATATAACTCGTTCTTTTCACAAAATGATAATTCTGTACCACTGAAAAAGTTTCAAAAACTATCCAAAAAACTGGCAGAGGAGATATTGGCCAGTAGTTTTCGCAACTGTTATTGGAACCACTCAGTGCAAAAAACTATTGTTGAAATTTGAAAATATTGGAAAAGAAACTTGGTTCTATATATCTGTTTATAAATGAAGATAACTTATTGCAAATTTTAGATTAAGCATCTAATCAGGGGGCGGATCTAGGATTTTTTTCGAGGGGGGGGGAGCGGATTTTCAAAAATTTTGACGATCTTTTCTTTTTTTTAGGTCGAGCAAATTGATTTTCCGAGCTCTTCTAAAGCACTAAAAAGTCGTTGTTTTGGCCAAATTTTCTGCGCTGCATGCAAATTTTTGAAAAAACAGGTCAAAAGCCGTTTTTAGGACCTTTTTGAAAAATTTTGACAAAAAAATCCGTGTTTTTTTTGGCGCGCGTTCCCCCTCAAAGTTAGTATATATTGGCGCCCAAGGCGCCTTTAGAAAAATTTTAGGGTCGGTCGGCAAAAAATGGATTTTTTAAAAAGTACCAAAGAGGGGACCCTTTGGGTCGGCAGGGGGTCGAATCCCTGAGGGGGGGGGGAGGGAAGCGTCCGGAACCCCCCCCCCCCTAAATCGGCCCCTGCATCTAATTGATCTCACTGAAATCTTTGAAAAAATTTGTGGGCAATTTAATATTTAACTTGAACATTTCTCTGCTATTTGATTCTTTAAGAACCATTATTTGCTCAATGAGACAGCTAACAATGGGACAGCTAATCTATGCTTTGAAGGAAAATTTTTTTTGAAGCTGAGACATCAAATAGGTTTTGTAATTCATTTACTATCTGTTGTGTTACCGCCGTTGCTACAAGACATAGTATGAACAAGTTTTTTTTTCTAAAAACTTTTGAATTTCATTGCTATTTGGCTTCGTTTTTGAATTTAAAATTGTGCTTTCAGGCTGAAAATGAAGTAGTGACTGTTTTCCATAGAGCATGCTCTAGAATTTTAACTTTTCAACAAACTGCCTCGTTTCAGAAGCGTCTCGTTTCGTTTTGATTGTTGTATTTTTTTACTCGGGTCATTTCATTTCATTTTAAAACGGTCTCATTTTCAAAGAGAATGATATCTGTAAAATATACAACAATAAAAAGTCTGATACACTTGTTCTGACAACTAACACAAATTTGTAAAATGATGCTCAATACAAGAAGGAAGTAATTTTGCTCTTTTTTGTTTCTGTAAAGTGTCAACCAAGCTAGGACATTTTCCTGCTTTTTGCTTTATGGAAAAGATCCGAAAAAACCTTGAAATGTAAAAAACTCTAAAAAAAGATGTATTTTTTCTTCGAAACCCGAAAAAAATGTTTATCAAGTTCAATGACAATTTCTTATTTCAACTTATGCTGACTATGTTTTGATTCCATAACATTTTATCTGTTTCTGTTCTTGTCAAGTAAAATAAGGTTTGTTTAATTTTTGATTAAGAAAATTTTACAAATTAAACCCAGTATAAAACAGAGCAATTTGATAATCCATAGTGTGAGAATATTTTTATGACAAATACTTGATAAAGCTTGTCTGGTTACATAATGCTGTTCTTTTTTCTTCACATTTTTATTTTTGAATGATTGACAAATTACCGCTTTCTCTCTTCTGTTATGTCTTAAACTGTAAAACTTGTAATTCTTCTTTGCAAAAAAATTGTAACGGTTGTCCTTAGAAAAACTACAAATGAGTTAAAAACGACTATATTGATTCTACTAACGACAATTAAAGAGAATTTACTAGGGATTTGTCTTTTTAATTGTTTCTAGTTTTAATTTCAAATTAATATGAACATGAACAGTCAATCTATAAAACCTCAAAAATCTACTAAAAATCATTTTCCTCAAATCCACCGCACCCAAGTTAATCGTTAGAATCAAATTTTCAAACTGTTAATGGCCTTGAGTACTTTTATAAAAATGCTGTTTTTGCACTGCTTTTATTGGAATGAAATTATTTTGCCGAAGGCTTGCAAATAAATTTTGACCTGAAAGGTTTTGATCTAAAATTTCTCACACAAGAAATAAGTCGTGAAATATTCTCACTCAATTTCGTCATTGGAAACTCACTCATATCATGCACTCAACCTGATTTTTTTATATCGACAATCAACGACTTTGGCAAGTTGAATTTTCTACTAGATTTTAGCCCGCAGTTTTCTGATTCTTAAACTCATGACGAAATGAATTCACTACAAAACTAAAATTTTTAGTCTAAATGAATAAAATAAAAACACATCTTTTCTTCTCTTGCATTTTCATGGTTAGAAAGACTCTAAAAAAGTAATCAAGCTCAAACTGGATTTGTTTTGCGATTTGACTTATGTATTGTTTTGAAGTCATAGTGAAATCAAGTTGCTAAAAGGAATGGATGACTTTGTTTCAAAACTGATTTCGCTTTCTAAGAGACGAGGAACGAGTCCATATTTTTTTTTGTTTTTCCTCTACAGAAAAAAAAATTAAAAGCTCTACGGGCGATAAACTATTTTTTCAATTTCAATTTTATACAAAAGCAGATTAATAATTACATCGGGCAAATGGCAAAAAAAACAAATTTTTGAGCAAATTTTTCTATAATCGATTGATGCGATTTTCTATAATCGACTTTGTGACTTGTTACGTTTTATCTTCATTTTCATTAATTTGAATTCACAAAAAACTGGGAAACTAAAAACGTTGCAATTTTTAAACTACTAGGCACGGAATCTTGAATTTAATAAATGCGACGAACTGTCATCGTTCCAACAAACGATGAACTAAATTAAACCATACTTCAAAATGTTCAGAACAAACCAAGTAGGAGCGGTCGAAGTTGAAAAAAAAATCTGCTTAGTTTTTTTAACCGGGCTGCGCCAAAGTGGCTGTCGTAGAACTTTTCTTATAAGTTTTTCACATTTCTTACCAAAAAGGCTCTAAGAATGTTATAAGGTAGGGAACTATCTGGCAAAAAATTGTAAGATAAGAAAAAAATTTGCCAAAAATATTTTCATGGTTATTTAAAAATACTTTCACACAAATACTTTCCTACATACTTTCCTGTTGCAGAGTAAAATAATGAAATCTCGTAGGCCAAGCAACTCGTTTAGCTTCATTAGTCTACTGCACAAACCAATGTATTTATAAGGTTTTTTTGCTGATTACTAAAAATTTTGTCAATATAAACAGGGATCCCACACACATTACATCCGCAACCATATGAAATGATTCGCCAAAGTTGATTTTTTCTTTTCTCCAAAAAATTTCAAATCGTTTATTACGTATAACTGGGTGACTCATTAAAAAAATCAGATTTTGTAATTCGGGTTTTTTTGTTTAACGAAATGCATACATGATAAGCACTATCTGAAAATTCTTACATACAACAAAAACTTTCCGAAACTGATTTTTATCTGTTATTACGGTTAAAAAAACACATTGAAAAAATTTCTTTTTTTTTTGAACGCTATCTTTGTCTTTTCATTTGCATTGATCGTTACGACAAAAATTTTTAATAAGTGTAATGACTTGTCTCTCTATTCCACTCTATTCAAACATCAAATGGTGCGCTCATCCAGTGTAAAGCTTGGCCTCGTAATGAATCCAAAATTTTATCTTGGGTCATAAAACTTTATGAAATCTGATTGGAATGAATTTTATTTTTCAGTGTCGATTAACGAATAGAAGACAGTTCTTTCAGGTTTTTGTTTGGGTATGAAAAACGATCTGAAAAATCATGCGGGAATTTGATTTTTGCGGTTTAAATTTTTATTTCTGCACAATTTCAATTCAAAATAATTTGCTTAGAGGAAGATAATTTATTTTCTCTTCTGATTTTCAGCAGAGGCGAAAACGCTAATGGCGTAAAGGCAAAAACTGTGAATGAACTGTTGTTTGAATAAATAAAAATAAAACTATTATTGATCCACTTTCAAAATTCTTATTGATCCATTTTTTTCGTTATCGGGCTTTATTTATAAGAAAATCTCTATCGTAACTACTGAAGAAGTTCAACCGATTTTATCGTCATGAATTTAGTTTTCGAATTGTTTTTCGATTGTTTTCTTTGAAATGTTGTATTATTGCGAAATACTACACACACAAACAAAAGACCATTGTCTTAATTGTTTATTTAACGACCCAATTCTAAATTGGAGCGTGCCATTTAAATTAAAGCCTCTTTTCACTAAATCAGATATTGACTGATTTACTCTTATTAGGACTATAAAATCTTGTTTTGAAAATCCACTCCTTTTTAAATACTTGTCCAATTTTTCTCATTTTTTCATGCTCAATATTTTAAAAGGGCGGCGATTATTAATACGTCCCTTTTAACTTAACTTGAAACAAACTGGATAAATATTTAGCAGTCTTGCCGGCTGCACTGAAATTCTCCTTGCTTTGATTAAGCAGAGGTGCACCTGCAATATGATGCATCAGAGAGAGTAATATGAATTTTTAATAAGACAAACTGAAGGCTGCGGTTTTTATCAAAGGGGACTAATAAGTTGAAGATATTTGATTTGAAAAAATCAAAAAAAAACTAGTTGAAAATTCCCTTATTAAAAAGGGAGAACAAAGGAGCAGGTGAAACCTGAATAATTAAAGATTGAATCAGCCGCCGGTTTATGCTTACGAGCAAAAGGACTGGCCTGAAATCTTCAGTGTTTCATTTTGCTCAGTCAGCAGCAAGTCATTTCTCTTCAGTCAAATCTTTTAAAAATAAATAATTTTTCTTTTCTGCCCTAACACTAAAATTAATCTAGCCCTTTTCATTTAAAAAAAGAGAATAAATTCTCAGTTTAAGTTTGATTTGAAAAATTATAAATCGAGATACTCGAGATACGCACCCCCGAGGAAGTCTGGACTACAAGTACCCAAAGGACTACGGCAAGACGATTCAGACGACCCAACCAGAAGTGCTGACTTGGACAAACATCAAGGGCAACCATACATACTAATCAGCCACCGACCTTAGTAAGAAGATAAAATATTGATGAACAAAATAAGATTAGCTCAACCTCCCCTCATAGGTATATTTCTTTAAGCTGTTCGATTCATTTATATAATCTAATAACCCAGTGCTCTGTATCTAACCAACTAATTAATTCATACCTTTTCTAACTATTGTTTCTACTCTAATTTTTGTCAAGACAATTTGACGATCTAAGGTGAGACTTATAATTTAGGATAAAATTACTAAGCATTCAACCAGCAATGAGCGCTTAGTAAAACTGGTGCGACCGCAGCAGAGAACTACTCCTTAAGAAATTCTTTTTCCAACAAACTAGAAACAGCTTTTAAATTTCAAAAAATATAATATTCTTAGGATCTGTGAGTATTTGTCAGATTAGTTTTCAACCTCAAAAAGCCAGAGACAATGGGTATCTTTCGATAGAAACACAATTTCATTGTCTTCTACTTGACAGATATTCCTGGTAGGGTTCTTGCGAAATGCATCCCCTGCGCTAGCAGTCGCCCACGATATCCCTCCATCTCGAGGTCTATTAGACGGCTTTCTAACTGATATTAGCTCATGAACTTAACTATTATCTATTATTATAATAATATATAAAATTTCTGAAAGAATCGTTCTCTGCCTAAGTCCGCTAGTAAGATATACACGTTTTGTCCAGTAATCCACTAAAGTTTTGCCGAAACTTCAGTTTAAAGTTATCATCACTAAAATTAACGAAATTCTGTATTAAACTAAAGTGCTCAAAAACTTATTAAATATCTTCATTTATTTTTTCGAGGGGGTTAAGTGGTCATATGTGCGATCTAAGAGTACCCTAAATTGTATGATAAATTGAATTCTTCATCACATTATCTCAAATCATCCACGCTTGTTGCTATTTATTCTAATCCTTCATCATTTCTCGAGGCTTATCCTCATTTTTTCTTAAACTAATTTTAATTCTATCCACCTTAACATAACTTAAACCTAAATCATCCATCAGTAAAACTACCAATTACTGAAACTAAGGAAGAAAATAACAAAAACCACGAAGGAAGGAACGGATTTGGGTGTTTTTTAATAAATTATTAGTTTTTTTTAACACAGTTTAAATATACACCTAATAAACAATAAGATTACGCACTAAAACCAATCTTAAACGTTAACCACATAACACCAAACACCAAGTTTTAGTTTCAGCACAAAAATATCAGGTTTCACAACAAAAACTAAGTTTAAAACACTGACACATCCACTTTATATTGATAAAATAGGTTTCATATGATAGCATAAGCACTAAAAAATTGATTTTTACCAGCCAAAATTTTTGGTTTCAGTCTAGGTTTCAGTTATAGGTCCAAACGTTTCAGTTAAAATAAGTATAGTTTCCGGTCAAAATTTCAAGTTTCTGTAAACGGATTCGGGTAAAACAGCAAAAATTGAACTAGTCAAACCCAAATTTGGATACCATAAGTCAAACACCTGGTCTTAAATGGTACGTTTTTGTTAGTTTCAGGTTTCAGAACACAAAAATTGAGTTTTTGGTCTCAAAATTGAGCTCCGAACGCCGAATTTTGACTTTCTAAAGAAAACTAACGGTGTTAAAACCCACCAAACCAATTTTAAATGTTGGTTCCTAAGGCTGAAACGTACGTTTCAGAATTGGTGTTTTTGGTTTCAGAACCAAAAATCTTGCTTCCCGAGAAAAATTTTTGTGAAATATTGAAAGATAATAAGAATCTTTAATGCACTAACAAATTTTTAAACTCAAAAAACTTCTAGAAGGTGTTAGTTTGAGCCCTCAAACTTATAGTTTCAGAAAACTAAAATCGTCGTTTTAGGCTAAAATTTTCATCTTTTTGGCAATTTTATTGCTGGAATAGAAATATATCAGGGAGACCAACCTAAATTTTCAATCTCAAAACTCTAAAACCAAGTGGTCAAAGCATAGTTTCAGTTCTAGAAATCATAGTTTCAGCCCCAAAAACTTAGGTTTCCGCAAACAAATTTTTGATTTTGAAGTTACAAACCTGTTCAAAATTCTAATTTACACTAAGCCAGCTATCAAAAACCATTTTTTTATTTTCATGCACCGAGTTTGAGAGAGTTTAAGAGTTTTAGGTTTGAGTTTTCAAAAACTAAGTTCAAGATATCAAAAGATTCGGTTTTCTCGAATTTTTTTGCAAGATAAAGCAAAAACCAGATATAATAAAGCGTATAGAAAATTTTAAGATTAAAAAAAAAACTCAACTTCAGCTACCATAGTTTCAGGTTTCAGATTATCGTTTCAGTCAAAAAATTTTCTTTAAATTTTTAACAAAAAAATTAAGTTTTGAACCAATAATAACCAATAAAGGCATATAGTTATATTGTTAACCATACCATAGCATCAACAAAACTTCACTTGAACAAAGTTTCAGGTTTCAGTTAAACTTTCAGCGAATAAAAAACTTGAAAAACTTAGAAAAAATTTTAGAAAAATTTTTTTCCAAAGAAATTTTTTTATTTTCTTATCTTATTATTAATAACCTTTGTTAATATTCAATAATTCCTAAGAGGTTTTCATTACTTTAAAACATACTATTTAAGTAGTACAACTTTGCTTAAGAAAAAGAAAACAAACATCGTAAAAATTAATGTCAACACATTTTAAAATTGACGTCAGTACAACAAATTTAAAACTCAAATTAGGAAATAAAGTCTCTAATATCATATGGTATATCACTAACACTGAAAAAGATCATATTAGTATATTAGCAAAACACCCTAACGAAGATAAAAACGAATTATACGTCTTCTTTCGTCGATATACTCCAGAAATTGACACAATTCTTCAGCAAATAAAAATACCAAATAACATAATTTGTATACCGGAAGAGCGATTAATTGCTTCACTCCCGATTGCTTTCTGATATCATAATATACCCAAGCACAAAACTACTTGCATTTTAATCATTTTTAATTAAAAACACAAAATTTTCCTTAACAAAAATTAAAAATAATAACAAGTTCATAAGAAAAATTTAAATATTTTTCATATTGTTTATCATTCCCTAGATAAATATTTATGTCCCTAAAAGGATGTAAAATGCTATGACCAACTTTTATCAAGTAAATACAACAGCATTTAAATTAAAACTAAAATTGAAAAATAAATCCACAAAAATTATTTGGTATATCACCAATATCCAAAAAGATCAAATCACAATTTTGTCCAAACACCCACACAAAAATATTCACGAATTAACCATTCTTTCCAGCAGCAATACCCCAAAGGTAACTTCCATCTTAAAAAAGCTTAATCAGCCCCATAGCACTATTGATCTATCTAACAAAAATTCGTATTCATTGAACCCAGCAAACTTCATTGTAACTTAAATACAATTATTTCAGTCCGAACAATTGATCAGTACACAACACATCCAAAACCCTTTATATATTGTTAACAAAACATTGAGTGAATTAAACAAAAATGGCAAATGTAGTAGCATACCCAGATTTAGCTCTCGAAAAGTTTACCGGCTTAGACCCGAATGAAGATGCAAGAGATTTTCTTGATATAGTAGAGAAAAAGATAGCATTTTCCCTAGGCACTAGACCAGGAGATGCAGGTGACGAACAAGACGCATATGATAACAGACAAAGAGCCTTATTTGGTTCAATATTAAGAGGTCCAGCCGCTCAATGGTATCAGGGATTAGCAGCAAACTTACCTTGGAATGATATAAGAGATCAATTCATAGATAGATTCACTGATGATAAGGATAAATATAGGAGACGAATAGAAGCAGAAAACATAAAAAGACAACCTGATGAATTCATTAAAAGCTACATACATAGATTAAGCACCGCAGTAGACCGTGGATGGCCTAATCCAACTTTTAATGATGATCAAAGAACAGCAAAGAAAATGGAATTCTTTGTACGCGGCTTAAGCCCGCCAGGCTTGAAACAAAAGGCTCATCAATTCCTAATTGAGAATCCACCCGCAACTTGGCAACAATTAAAAGATCATATTGCTACAAAAGACTTAAGTTTTGCAATAAGTAGTGAATTTATCGGAACAGCATCTAGTAGCATAGAAAATAAATTGGAAATAGAGGGAATAAAGAATCAACTGAAAGAGTTAACAGGACTAATGAAGGATCATAAAATAAACGCAGCCTATAATCCACATGAGCATAGAAACAAACAAAACAACCCAATGTTTTGCAACTGGTGTTGCATGTCAGGCCACACGATAAGCCATTGCTTTAAATATAACGATCAACAGGAGCAAAATTATAACTCGCTTCAATTAAGAGAGAATTCAAACAGAAGTCACCATAACTATAGTAAGAATAGGTCAAGAGTAGACAACAAATTCAATGACATAAATCCCCAACAAGAATTCAAGCATTTGTCAAACTTCAATGAAAGTTCTCAACCGCGTGACAATTCGAACAGTGAAAAATCCTTCAACGAAAATAACGATTGTCATTCACCTTACCAGATCCACAACTTTAGTGATGATAACATTCCAGGAGACTATACCGATAATGAGTGTGAACTTGTTAATTTAAACTAGATCAGTCTCCGTCCGAACCAAAAATACAATTATAGATTAACTTATACCAACATCCCGTCGGAGACAAAAATAAAAATAACGGTCTGGAAACCCAATTTCTACTAGACACTGGAGCAACATGTTCACTTATTAATTTTGACAGTTATGAACAATATTGTAAAATACAGCCTCTACAGCTGAATAAATCTAGATCAAACACAGTTGCTGTTAATGGAGAAAAGCTTAAACTTATAGGTTATACCAATTTTGACTCAACTTTTGGTACAAACACTGATAATCCGGTAAAAATCAAAGCATGGATTTCAGCCGAGAACGGATGCGATCTAAATATATTAGGAATGGATTTCATTTTTCACAACATTAAATCAATAAACTTTCCAAATTTAAACTTAGAATTAAAAAAGTACCCAGATTTAACAGTTCCTATCAGTATTATAAGAAGCAAAAGTTATCCATATCTAAGCTTTTATCAAAATGTACTTCTCGATAAAAAAATAACTATTGCACCACAATCATCCCGCGTAATTTCAATTTCTCCAGCAGGCATAGTTTTCAAAGCAGGAACATCGTTTAGAATTGATAAGTCCTTAGAACAAAAAGGAATTAATGCAAAAAGCACTTAGTGTAGGAATGAAATTAAGTCAATGCCTATCGTACTTAAAAATTCCAGAGAATCAAAAGTAAATATAAACAAAGGTGTAATAGGCCAAACGTTTGAAAACATAGAAATAAAATAAACCCATTTCTTCCTGTTTTGAAATATTTATAAATGTGAAGTTTTCATTAAAGATTTTATAACGCTTTAAGTTTGTGAAATTCACCTAGCGTTTTGTATACTGGGCAGTAAACTTTGTTTAAAATTACTAAAAAATTAGATTACAAATATTATCCTACAAATGTACTACAATGAATAGCTGTTCTGTATGACACCCAAAAGGTTATGCCAAAATGCATGAACACGGATTTAATTCTTAACCGAGATCGAAAACAGTCAAGTACGCTAACAGTTTTGGACCATCCTCAAAATCAAAAAAAGATAGAGGGATCGGAACCCAATGGCTCAGACAAAAAAAGTTTTTCGACTTCAACATATTTGGAAAAAAAATTGCAAAAGGCCAGGAGTTTCAAATATTTCAGTTTTACGAGTCTATATTAATTTCATTTTCAGGCGGTTTTATTAACTGAAAATTCAGTATTACACTTAAGGGAATGACAAATTACCCTACGTACAATAACGAGAATTAATAGAGTGAAACCTTTGATAAAAGATCTAGCCAATGTAAAATTGTAACAAACCCATTCTGCGAAGTTAATTTGCACCATCGGATTCCTCTTAGGGCCCAAGAAGGGACCGATGACATTATTTTTATCTTTGTAGTTTTCAAGTTACAAAATGCAAACTAGAAGAAATTCATCAAAAAGGGAAATATCACCTCCTTTCTTCTCAACACATTGAGTAAAATTTTCACCAATATTCTTTATCATAAAATGGGCGAACAATGTTTTTCGACCCGACCCGCCGCAGATTTATGCCAGCATTTGTTGGTGGCTTCATGTAGCCTTTTTAAAATTATGGTACCATATTCTTTCAACAATGCAAATGCTTGTTGGTGGCTGTTTGCAGCTCTTGAGACTCTTATGATTCGCTCCTCACAATTTGGCCAAAATATCAATTCGGTAGTTCAAAATCCACAATATGCAGGCATTTAAACCCTTAAATACAACAAACTGTCAGAAGAAACACTTTGAAAATTGCACCGCATCATCATTAAGATTGCTTAAGTTAAATTTTTGCATCATAAAGTTCCGCACAACTTTTTTGTACTAAAGATGTGAACATGGATTGGTAAAGGGGATTAAAACCGAAGAAAACTAATCCACTTATCTTTTTGAATATTATACAGTTTACAATTTGTCTATTCTATGTTCCTTTTTGATACTTCATTTTGATTTGACTCTGTTTCAAATCTTTTCTCATTCTTATAAAAAAAATGAAACACAAAATCCTGGTTATGACAAAAATGCTGTAATATGAACTATTATATTTGTTTATACCTGCCTTAGTACTTTTAAAATTTTCTATTTGTTAATATTTGCATCTAGTAATTCATTACTCAAAGTTTATAGCTGTAAAATTTATTGAAGACCCCATGGTAAGCCTGTGGATGACCCCAGGTGGACATACATTTAAGATTAGGGGTTAATTAATGCCCAAATTTCCATTTTTTGCTTTAACTACATAAGTTTAATATCTGAGCTTAACTCAGTGTTGTAAAGTGCTTTATTCCTGTGGTTAATAAACACCATGATCGTCTTTCTTGATTTGTTTTCCTGTGGTTAATAAACACCATGATCGTCTTTCTTGATTTGTATTCCTGTGGTTAATAAACACCGTGATCGTCTTTCTTCATTTGTTTTCCGTGGTGGGTTTGTGTGAAACCACAAGATTATATTTTCCACCTTTTATATATATATACAATTTTACACTTTGTCCTTCATCGTTCAAACATTTGATAATTAGCCTTAATATCCGAATGTAATTCGGGATTTTGAATATTTGGTCATTTTATATTGATGTTTAGCAAAATGGAATACGACCCAATTTTAAACTGGAATTGCAGAAACGCAGACCCAGCACCAGAGGAGTTCAAAAGAAAGCTGCCCCTCAGGAAGAAACAACGGAAACCTCTAGCAGTTCAATCTTTGTCAATAGACGACGGGTTAAATAAGAACCCTCGCAACTTTCCCAGTTTAACCCA
This sequence comes from Symsagittifera roscoffensis, assembly GCF_963678635.1. Lineage (NCBI taxonomy): Eukaryota > Metazoa > Xenacoelomorpha > Acoela > Convolutidae > Symsagittifera > Symsagittifera roscoffensis. Next base: position 29,862,961 of record NC_087067.1, on the reverse strand, counting down.
AAGATTGGAGCTGCAGAAGTGCAGAGAAATCAAATTGGATACGGAAAATCCAAAATATATAACGAGTTTAAAGTACTCAATAAAGGAAAATTTTAACAGATGGAAACTGCCATCGTTCATTGAAGTCGTTAACTCAACGACAATGGAAAAGGCGATGATGCCTATCGACTTTATAACCCAGCCAGAAGGGGTTATAAAGAACGAAAACAACTTCTGGAAATTAAAGAAGAGGGAGGAACACGGCTACATCCTCAAGGCAGGAGGCACGCAAGTCACCATCCCGTTCGAAGGAATAACTGCTTTTCCGAACCATATAAAAAACAGACAGGAAGAACAGGACGACATTCAACAACTTACGGACGGAATGAGCAGACTACGAATCAAAAACAAAATTAAAAAGAAGAAAATCGTGAAGTTGCAACAAAAACTTGAGGCTTCACAGAGGAAGATAGCGATCCTCAGATCGTACAATGTGGAGCTTGAATCCGGAAGGAAGCTCTAGATAAAACCTAACTTATCCTTATAACTTTTTCGTTTGATGTTCTCTTTAAATTTTATAACTATAGTATTTAACCATTAAAGTGTTTAAATTTTCACCATGGTAACTGTAAGAATCGAACAGCTTAATTTTCTAAAAAAAGGGGTGAGTTGTAGTATTGCGAAATACTACACACACAAACAAAAGACCATTGTCTTAATTGTTTATTTAACGACCCAATTCTAAATTGGAGCGTGCCATTTAAATTAAAGCCTCTTTTCACTAAATCAGATATTGACTGATTTACTCTTATTAGGACTATAAAATCTTGTTTTGAAAATCCACTCCTTTTTAAATACTTGTCCAATTTTTCTCATTTTTTCATGCTCAATATTTTAAAAGGGCGGCGATTATTAATACGTCCCTTTTAACTTAACTTGAAACAAACTGGATAAATATTTAGCAGTCTTGCCGGCTGCACTGAAATTCTCCTTGCTTTGATTAAGCAGAGGTGCACCTGCAATATGATGCATCAGAGAGAGTAATATGAATTTTTAATAAGACAAACTGAAGGCTGCGGTTTTTATCAAAGGGGACTAATAAGTTGAAGATATTTGATTTGAAAAAATCAAAAAAAAACTAGTTGAAAATTCCCTTATTAAAAAGGGAGAACAAAGGAGCAGGTGAAACCTGAATAATTAAAGATTGAATCAGCCGCCGGTTTATGCTTACGAGCAAAAGGACTGGCCTGAAATCTTCAGTGTTTCATTTTGCTCAGTCAGCAGCAAGTCATTTCTCTTCAGTCAAATCTTTTAAAAATAAATAATTTTTCTTTTCTGCCCTAACACTAAAATTAATCTAGCCCTTTTCATTTAAAAAAAGAGAATAAATTCTCAGTTTAAGTTTGATTTGAAAAATTATAAATCGAGATACTCGAGATACGCACCCCCGAGGAAGTCTGGACTACAAGTACCCAAAGGACTACGGCAAGACGATTCAGACGACCCAACCAGAAGTGCTGACTTGGACAAACATCAAGGGCAACCATACATACTAATCAGCCACCGACCTTAGTAAGAAGATAAAATATTGATGAACAAAATAAGATTAGCTCAACCTCCCCTCATAGGTATATTTCTTTAAGCTGTTCGATTCATTTATATAATCTAATAACCCAGTGCTCTGTATCTAACCAACTAATTAATTCATACCTTTTCTAACTATTGTTTCTACTCTAATTTTTGTCAAGACAATTTGACGATCTAAGGTGAGACTTATAATTTAGGATAAAATTACTAAGCATTCAACCAGCAATGAGCGCTTAGTAAAATGTTTTTCTCCGTTTCCAGAAGCTTCCTTTCTGTTGGTTCTTTTCCCAATATCTTTTTGAATCAGTCATCCTTTGAATTAGATGCGCCGATATGAGCAAAAGTTGCTTTATTGCTTTTGAGATTAGTCAGATGAACCGTTTGAAAACATAAGTGTACACGGGTACCGACCAACTCTCATTAAACTTTTATGCAGACATGGCTTAGACAACTGCACTCTGTGACGCATCTAAGTTTTGGTTAATGACGTGAGTCTTAACTCATTTGAAATGTGTCATTTTAAATACACATAAAAATGATTATCGGCTTTCAAAAACCGGCTGCAAGTACGTGTTTTAATAGAAAAACGGAATCGTCACGAAAAAAAAACAAAATTAACCGTACCAAATTTAGAAGATATATATATTTATTTTAAACTATCCATTGATTAATTTTCCTATTTTAGTTTTGTTAGCTCAGCAAAGATCATTTTTGTTTAAAACTTGTTGAATACAAAATCTGTTTTCAATCAGGTCATTCCAATTCTTTTGAAATTGAAGGTTTATGTGCCTTCATACAAAGGATAAACAATTCATTTCATTAAAACTATTTTGAAGGTCCTAGTAAATGGCATATAATTGATTTCAGAGCATTTTGCTATAGAGTGACTTTGGAAAAATTGAGAATTTCATAGATGTTGCACGGTTTTTTCTGTTTATTTTTCAGAAAAAAAATCATGTTATAATTGGTTTTTGCCAGCTCTCTGATTTCGGGTTAAATATTTCAAAATCATCTCATCAATAAAAGACTTTTAAAATCTTAAATACGAAAAACCTTTGTTTTTTCTTAGTAACCCAATTTCAGAAAAGTTTTCATTTGAAAAAATCTATTTTTTTTCGTCCTGACTTCACTGACAGTTTTCCAATTGGTTCTTGGCTATGTTATAGGACAACAAAAACTCTCAACTGATATTTATCTAAATTGAAACTTAGAAGCGAATATTTAAATGGCATATAGGCAAACAAACGTGAATGTCTTGTTTCCTGAGTTTCCCGAAAAATAAAAAATAAAACAAGTTATTGGTCCAGTTTATTTTCTTAATCAGGCATAATTTTAACAAAGTGTCTACAATAACTATACAAAAATTTCAAAGAAGTTTATCGGAATGAATTTTATGTTTGAATCATTTTTCATATGTTTTCCTTTGAACAAATTTTTTTAGTTTCCAGATTATTTTTCCCGTTAACTAATTTCCATCAATTCAAGAAATATTTCAAATTAATCTTTTATTTTTCGGTTTCGTTGACTTTACCGACACTTTTTAATTTAGTTTTTGGCTATCTTACTTTGATGTTTATGTGAACTCAAAACTACATAGCGAAATTGGGTATCTGTAATTGTTTTCGATGAATCGCTTCGTCAAAAACAACGAAATAGTCCAGCAGTAAGTTGTTTTTAAAAATAAATCGTTAAAGAGCTCAATTGGTTTTTACAATAACTTTGAAAGGATGTTAATATATTTAAAAGCAGGTAAAAATTGGTTCGTAGATTAATTGAAAAAAAGTTAGCAAAACTAAAACTTAAGTTTAAAAAAATCGATTTTGTTCGTACTTAAGTTTTCTATGGCATCATGAGAGTTTTCAGTTCGTTAAGAGAATGTAAAAACTTCATTCTAAATGTTAAACAGATGATGATGATGATGATGATGATGATGATCATGATGATGATGTTGTTGAACGCGTAGTTTCTTTCGCTCTGTTCGCATAAAATTTCCTTCGTTGTCATGGACCAGCTGAAATACGTAAATTACTTGATTTAAAATTCATGCAGTGCTGCTTTGCAACCACTCTGTGGTATGGCTGTTACGTCAATGTTTTAGTAACTGCCAAAAGCGATGTATCTTTTGGACAGCCATTGTTTGTTTGTTAGCTAAGTTACCGTTTAAACCTGACCGATTGAATTCCACTAATCTTTTAGCTTCGTTTTAGTCTAATTTTAAAATGTAGTTTTAGTTGGAAAGCTCATATTATCTTACACTGATATAACCCGCGTACTTTAGTTGTCTAACTTAGACATTTTATGGCCCAGTCAGCCAATTCGAATTCATGATGATTGGATTTCCTCGGGAATCATTCAACAAACGAAATCCCTCAAGAAAGAGAAAAATGGGCAGATAAGTTTCACCTCACCATCATAGCAAAAAACTCCGTAGATATTGACGGTATCATCAACCCACCATAAGGTCAACCTCTACATGCTTCGATCCCAGAACATCCAGCCGAGAACTACCGAGATGCTACGCGGCGACAAAATGGAAAAGCGAGATACACATCACTGCCTAACATCTATAACGAAGAAGTAAAAAGCCGCAGAATAGAAGACATTAACAAGTTCAACGTACTAAAAATTGGAGATTTTGCTAAGAAACTGAAATCTCAATTCTACCTAGCACTAGGCAGAGAGCGCCAAAATGTTTCGCTCGTAAAAAACCCAGGGAAAAAGATTCTGGATATGTGGGTAAAGTTTTGCTGAACTTTGGCAGTTGCTCAAAACAACATTTACATCGGGAACCAACCTTAGATTTGAGTGCTTCATATTTTTTAGCAGACGCCAAAAACACAAAGAAAACCTAGAAAAATTTCACAAAATTCTAATGGAGCTTGCAAATAAGTGTAGTTTATGTGATTTAGATGCAGGTCTGGTGAGGTACGTTTTCATAACAAACATGAGAAAAGTAGAGATACAATAGAAACTATAAATGAAATAATTAACTCCCGAAAACGTCCTAGCTTACGTCTTAGTTCACGAAAAAAGAACCCAAATACATCAGTATGTAGAAACTCCAGCTGCATATTTTTCGTATAGAAACACGAGTGTCAGAAACAAATCAACCTTAAACATATCAGAAACACAGAAGTGCCGGAATTGTGGCCAACTAATTAAGAAAAGACACCTCTCAGTATGTCCAGCCAGAAAAACAACAAATAACAAATGCGGACGAGAAGGACACTTCGCAAAACACTGGGAGAGCACAGGAAGACAACAAGTTCAAACGAATATAATTGAACAAACTATTACAGAGGTTGAAGGAGCAAGCCAACGCCAATACACCCATGCCGAATCAGAATTTCAGGTCAACTTAGGCGACTTTAGAATACTGGCAGTTGATGATTTAAGCAAAATCAACAACACAAGGAACAGAGTAGAGAACCGCATTCGAACAGTACTCTCTCAGGAAGGCCGAGAAACAAAGAAAACATTTAAATTATCATTAGGAGATAATAACCCATGCAAAACAAAAATGCAGATCTGCTCGGCCAGTCCAGCATCATTTATCAAAAAAAATGTTACACGAAGTTAAGATCAAAAACCGCTCCATAAAAACAGAGCCAGCAGATCAAACCACAAAACGAGCTTAACAAGGATTTGTCAGCATCATGAACGTAATAGAGAGTAAAATCCAGTCCAATAGCTGGTCAGCTACCAATCAGAAGAAACTATTCATTACAGAGGGAGCTGAAATAATTTTATTGAGAATTGATAATCTACCTAACTTGGGTATCAAAGGTTCACAACTTCCCGCTCCATCAAGCAGACAAACACACCCTGTTCAATTATGCAAAACGGCAACACAATATGAAAACCAATTAGAATCAGATGAACTCACTAAATCAACTGCGGAAAACGCCCAACAGTATGAGCTCAAAAAACTTTTTCTTAAGCAACCCCCAAATATCGAATAGGTATATCGAATTAAAGAAAAGGTATATCGAAAACTTTTTAAGTAAACACTTACTTCATAGACTAAAACCAAACCAGATAAAGGGGAAACAAATCCCAATTCATTTACTCCCAAAAAGGAAATTATGCGTCGACCAACTTTTAAAAGATGGCCATTTAGAAAAATTGTTTTTTTAAGGAATTTCAACGTATTATGGACATGTTAGTGGGAAAAACAGCAAACACACACTGTTACCTAGACAATATAGTTTAGCTACTGTTGGAACAGCCTGTGATGACAGCAAAACTGTTTCAAAAGCCTTGAAAATACTGGACAACAAAAACTTATCCATAAAGTGGGAAAATTTGCAAGTTTTTGACAAACGAGTTTCAATGGCTAGGTTTTATATTAAACAACCTTACAACGAAACCCCTAACACACAAAACCGACGCAATTAAAAATTTCAAAATCCGAACAAGCATTATAGACATTAGATCACTAATGTGACTAATCAACCAGTTCAACACAGTCATACCTAACTTAGCGACTCTCTCATCGCCGTTCAGAAATTTAAGTCATAAAATTAAACAATTCCTCTAGACGAAAGAACATCAAGAAGTTTCTAACGCGGTAAGGAATCAGAACTTTGAGGTACTGAGAGAAACTAAGGTTAACTGTGAAGCTTCGCATACGGGACTCGGAGCCTCAATCAAACAAAATCATAAGGATGTCTGAAAACTGTAGCAGTTGCATTGCGTTTCTTAAACAGAGCTGACAAAAAGTACAGTACAAACGAACTGGAATTGTTTGGATTAGTTTGCTTATTAGATTAATTTGAAAAATACTTGTTGGTGTCCATATTTACTTTACTAATTGACTATAAAACACCGATCGGAGCTCTAAGAGACGACCGAAACGCTAAAACAACTCAATCAAGATTAACTTGATGGGCCGAAATTACTCCCCTACGACTTTTCAGCCAAACATATGCCCGGTAAGGATATGCGATTTGTAGAGTACATGTCACGCCACCATATAAATAAAACCTATCCCCTATTTTAGAGAATGACAAGAAATTTGCTGTTGCAACGGTGGATTATATCGGGATTTTACTGGGCTTCGACAAAGCCATGCCTGAAACTCATATAAGGAGCGATAAAGAACAATTCGCTCTCGATAGCTCACAAAATGTGAACACCTGCTGCACTGTGATTGGTCAAAATCATGAGAACAAAACAGCGAAATGAATCGAAGAGGAGCAACTAATTCAACACGCTGCAGAACAGCTTCAAAATATTCGCGACCAAACAATTTTCTATATGCGTCAAAACTCTCATTATCAAACAGTTGTGTTCTTCAGGTGTAAAACATTCAATTTTGCAGAAAAAGCTAAGCGCTTAAAAAGTAGCCATTACGATTTGACACGAATTAAAACGACGGAAGAAATCTCCCTACAGTAGTTGAGACTAGTGCAAATATAGAACTAGATTTCGCCTGACCTCAACCAGTCGTGTGGGGAACAAAAAATACTTCTAGTATGCATTGACTGTTACTCTAAGTTCTCCTCCGCACAAATCACTTCGAGCACATCAGCAAAAACAATTAAAAAAATTCCTGCAAAATTACATGACATTACACGGTATCCCACGAAAAATCCGAGTAGAACAAGGGTCCGGACTCGTAGCTAAGGAAGTCAAAGAGTTTTGAGTGGGGCGTCGTAGAGCCCCGTGGCGGTCATTAGTCCGGTGGGGGTCATAGAGCCACATGTCTGGTCGAGTGACTCATTGGGATCATTAAGGAAAAGCTGTTAAAGATGGCTCAAGACAATCAAAATGCTATGCTAAAAATGATGAAATGCATTAGGAATGTTGAACAGCAGTCAATAAACTGCACTCCGTTCAAAGCTCATTTTGGCAGGACTGCAAACACTATGTGGCACAATCTAGTAAAACCTCGGCCGATACAAAATTTAAACTGGGATCGAATAATGCTTTGCTTAGATAGAGGACGAAGAATGATGTGCCGAGATAGGAGAGATCATTGGGATTCACTAGATCACATTGAAGACGCCGAAATAGACAGATCTGATTCATCTTCGGACGAATTCTCCAAACCAATAAAATACGTCCCTACTAGCGCAGGATCGCCCGTAAAAGTTTTGCGAAAGCTCACAAACAAGCCTATAACCATCTCGGGGTAAGATATCAGTTTTCTGTTGAGTTCAAGGTAGAAAAAACATTATCCATATAACGAAAAACTGACGGACGAAATTGCTAGAGAATTTGAATATACGGTAACACTTAAAAGCTGGAAAATTATACTTGAATCTGTTACAGCCAGAAAGAGTGACAATTCCGATCTTCCCAGAAAGCCAGTGAGTTCTGGAAAGAAGGGCCAGCTTCTGAAGTTTTAAGCTACCAAGAGCCCCAGAACAACTTCTAGAAGAACGGCCATCAAGAGCTCAAGGAAACATCAAGTCGCACAAAACAAGAGGCAAAATTTGAAGAGCTAGAAATTGCTGGCAGGAACGCTGAAAAGTACAGCACAAGAGAAACACTCCTAAGAGAAGAAGAAGAGGCGCAGACAAGGAAACTGCTAGTACCTCTCGATCCTGAAACGACACGACCAGAACCGGAAAGGAAAATTGCTACCATTCTCGATTTACTAAGAGTGCCTATAGTAGTATGCATATAGTGCATTAGGATGGGGGGTTGTCATATACGAATGACCAATAGGTATATATCATAATTGTCAGCATGTATTATCTGTCAACCAATGGTCACCATGTAAAAATCCTAATTGTCATCCTGTTTAGTTTTATAACTAATAGTCCTCATGTAAAGTGTCGATATAATTTTGAATATTCCCAATAAACGTTGTGTTTATATGTTTGGTGCTGGAAAGGATTTGCTGAATCTCCGTTCCAATAAGAACGGATATGTTTCACTGCGCTATTTCCTGGTTGCTCAATCTTTGTTCCAATAACCACTGATATTTTTTGTTTGCTCAACTCTTCTTAAAACTTTGATTCAATTTCAAATTACATTCAAATAGATACAAATATATGCAAGAAAAAGTTTCGTTCAAATGAAAAAGATTATATCCCCAATTAACTGAGTTCCAAAACTGGACCAAAAGCACGCACTTGAAAACGCACTAAACACGGAATAGCGGTAAGCTAAATTTTATGAACACACAATTCTCTTTTTAAATCATGAATTTTATTTACTATACAAAAAATAATATGGTTTTTTCTGTTTTAATCTATTCGTCGATATTTTGACCGCGGTTCAACTGCTTCATAATCGAAAAGGAATCGTTGAAGAATGGCGACTGGTCCTCGTCCGAAGTAATGACCTCCAGATCGGCGATATCCCCGCTATCTATATCACTGTCGTTGATTTCTGATGCCCAAATCAGACCGGATTCTGGAGTTTGCCAACTGCTATTGACCTGGTCCAACAGTTGTCAAAGCGAACGATGTGATTGTGTATTTTCAGCTGCAAAACTATCCTCACACTAGTCATCATCAATTTCCTGATGGTCCCAATCAACGTTTTGAGTGTTAGCGAATTTTTCAGACATCTCATCCAGGGAACCATCCCAATCTTATGACACTGGCTGTTGACCAACTTGAAAAAAATGGCATCCATTTTTCCAAATCGTCATCATCAATTGGGCCAGAATTTGAAGCAGCGGCGCTGTCATTGCTACAATCAATGCTAATCACAATTTGACCCACGTTGTTTTTGTGACCGTAGAGAAGGGCCTGCTGGCCATCATCGAGGATGTTGCGTTTGTCATCAAAAGCTGATAACAGGGATTTTGTCATAAATACAATTTGCATATTGTGTGACACGAATGCGATTTGACTGTTTCCAGTTTTGAATAACGAGCCAGAGGTCAAGATGTCTCGATATCGCTGGTGAGTCAACATCTTTTGAGCCGCTTTTGATACACCTTTTGCCGATAATTTTCTGCAGTCGAAATTATAACTAGAAGATTTCTAACCCATTTAACGATGATCACTACTGTCTTTTTTGGTCGGGGAAAACATTTTTTTTGGTCGGCGAAAACTTTTTTGTTTCGAAAAAAATATATATTTTTTTGAGCTGGAATTTTTTTGGTCGGCTTTTTTTCGGAAAAAGTGTTTTTTTTTGGCCAGCGAAAACTTGTTTTGTTTCAAAAAAACATATTTTTTTTGGACTGAAGGGTTTTTATGAAAAATTTTTTTGTCGACGGAAGATTTTTGTGATTACTGAGTTTTTACCGAGTTTTGTGATTACCGAGAAAGAAACACAAAAAATTTTTCGTCGACAAAAAAAAACTTCAAAAACGAAAACTCCCGCTCAAAAAATATAAATTTTTTAAAACAAAATAAATTTTCGCCGAACAAAAAAGTTTTTTTTTTTTCGATATAAAAGTTTTACCGCCCAAAAAAATGCCGACCAAATAAAAAAAAACTCTCCAAAATTTATCAGACTAAAAAACAAAAATTTCAAAAAAACATATAATTTCGCCAAAAAGTAAAATATAATTAAAGGCAGATGAAATTGATTACCTCATGACAAAATGAAATAAAGCTTGGGTTTGAGGGATATAGTTTCCAATATTATGGCCCCTGCAAACTCGTTATTGCATTTTAAAACAACCATTTTGAATTTTTGGATCGTAGAGAAGTTGATTTTTTGGGTACTTTGACATACTGTGCGCATCAGAATAGAGAAGTTGGCATTCAAAGTTTGTTTTAAAGACATCATAACGAAATTTATAAATGTGAAAGTTATCTAATTCAAGAACGCTAGCTCCCACAATTGTCGGCACATCCCAAAAAAAAATTTGGATTCGAATTGAACGCTGCCAAGTTTTCCCAAAAAAAACCTGTAGGATTTGATTCCGAATGCACTAACTTCTCGGAGGGCGGCTTAATAAGTTCTAAGCATGCGAGCGAGTATCCATTTACGCTTTGAATCGCAGGTTCCTCTGACTCGCATGTTTACTCATAGGCACAATTGTTTAAAATAATGTACAAATCCTCCTCAAGTTCTATTCTAGCTTGTTGGCGTTTAGCCGTGTTCAGAAGGATATATGGTGCCAACCACGCTTCTTGTTCAAATTTGAGAACACGGTGCACTTTTTTATTTTTTAATGTTAATCGAACATATAATTGCAAAAGTTTGTAATGAATTGTATAGTTTGACTTGTCATGCAACGTCTGCAGTAACTTCGTGGTCTTATTAATTGAATGTCTTATAGCTTATTGATTTCTCATATGCCCGAGTAAATTTGTTTGGTAGAGAATCAACCAATCCTGGGGTGCTATTTCTTTGGTAGGAGCTGAATGGTAATCTTGATGACTGTCATGTGGTTCTTCTGGGTACTCGAGATCAGCTTCTAATATAAATCCATCAGATAGTCTTCAGACCTTTAAAGGATTTGGTTCAAAATTTCCTCGTTTGTTATATGTTCTTTTAATTCAAAGTTACGCATCGGTAGTTTTTCGTTTGCATGACGCCACCACAGAGGTTATTCGCTTTATCATAAACCCGTAGGTGCTAGGTTGAGCTTGATTGAAGTCGGGGCTTTCTTTGTTTTTGCTTTGAAAAAGCCACTATGGAACACAAATGCAGTGCCACCTCGCATCATATTCTCGGCCATTTCGAGATGAATGCGGTCTGATATGAGCTGAACATTCGAGTCTTTGCAGTTACATTTGAGGGCGTCTCCAGCTAAATTAGAAGCACCAAAATGGTGCGCACAGTCCAGGCCATAAGTGACTAATTTGACGAAACTCTTCAAATACGCAAGCAAGAAGGAGTGTATCACACCTGAGATACAAGTTTTGATAATACTCCAAGTTTTGACATTCGAACTCTCTGAAAGTTTTCCTCGCTAGTTCCAGAATGGTTTTTGATGCTGCAACTTTTCCTCCTCTCAAAACATCACACCAATGATGCCAGGGAGGGAGTTCTTTTTCTGCAAATTTTTCTCTATCATACATGTATGAATAAGGGTAGAACATTTTTTGTCGTATCAGACATCGTTGCTCCTCCGTCTCGTTTGCAAAGTAGTCGTTTAAAATTGACAGTTTTTGCACTGGTAAATTATCATCCCAATTTTGCAAGGAAGAATTTAAGAACTCTCATGAGTCAATGAATCTGAGGTACTCGAAAGTTTTTTGATCAGTTTCGATCTTCCTTTTTCTAGAATTAATTAGGACTCCAATGCTTAACGATATATATATTTATCGTCGGTGCTGGGTATGACACTCATTGTACTGGTTGGCTCGCATTCATGCAATGCAAGACAAATATGGTGGGGTCATAGTTCTGGATGTTATGCCCAATGACTGGAATAAAATTCACAGTTGGTCTAGCTACATTGCATTTTTCACGTGCCAATCCCTGAGGGATTTAGTTTCCGATATTATGGCCCCTGCAAACTCGTTATTGCATTTTAAAACAATCATTTTGAATTTTTGGATCGTAGAGAAGTTGATTTTTTGGGTACTTTGACAGACTGTGCGTATCAGAATAGAGAAGTTGGCATTCAAAGTTTGTTTTAAAGACATCATAACGAAATTTATACATGTGAAAGTTATCTAATTCAAGAACGCTAGCTCCCACAATTGTCGGCACATCCCAAAAAAAAAATTTGGATTCGAATTGAACGCTGCCAAGTTTTCCCAAAAAAAACCTGTAGGATTTGATTCCGAATGCACTAACTTCTCGGAGGGCGGCTTAATAAGTTCTAAGCATGCGAGCGAGTATCCATTTACGCTTTGAATCGCAGGTTCCTCTGACTCGCATGTTTACTCATAGGCACAATTGTTTAAAATAATGTACAAATCCTCCTCAAGTTTTATTCTAGCTTGTTGGCGTTTAGCCGTGTTCAGAAGGATATATGGTTCCAACCACGCTTCTTGTTCAAATTTCAGAACACGGTGCACTTTTTTAATTTTTAATGTTAACCGAACATATAATTGCAAAAGTTTGTAATGAATTGTATAGTTTGACTTGCCATGCAACGTCTGCAGTAACTTCGTGGTCTTATTAATTGAATGTCTTATAGCTTATTGATTTCTCATATGCCCGAGTAAATTTGTTTGGTAGAGAATCAACCAATCCTGGGGTGCTGTTTCTTTGGTAGGAGCTGAATGGTAATCTTGATGACTGTCATGTGGTTCTTCTGGGTACTCGAGATCAGCTTCTAATATAAATCCATCAGATAGTCTTCAGACCTTTTAAGGATTTGGTTCAAAATTTCCTCGTTTGTTATATGTTCTTTTAATTCAAAGTTACGCATCGGTAGTTTTTTCGTTTGCATGACGCCACCACAGAGGTTATTCGCTTTATCATAAACCCGTAGGTGCTAGGTTGAGCTTGATTGAAGTCGGGGCATTCTTTGTTTTTGCTTTGAAAAAGCCACTATGGAACACAAATGCAGTGCCACCTCGCATCATATTCTCGGCCATTTCGAGATGAATGCGGTCTGATATGAGCTGAACATTCGAGTCTTTGCAGTTACATTTGAGGGCGTCTCCAGCTAAATTAGAAGCACCAAAATGGTGCGCACAGTCCAGGCCATAAGTGACTAATTTGACGAAACTCTTCAAATACGCAAGCAAGAAGGAGTGTATCACACCTGAGATACACGTTGTGATAATACTCCAAATTTTGACATTCGAACTCTCTGAAAGTTTTCCTTGCTAGTTCCAGAATGGTTTTTGATGTTGCAACTTTTCCTCCTCTCAAAACATCACACCAATGATGCCAGGGAGGGAGTTCTTTTTCTGCAAATTTTTCTCTATCAGCCATGTATGAATAAGGGTAGAAAATTTTTTGTCGTATCAGACATCTTTGCTCCTCCGTCTCGTTTGCAAAGTAGTCGTTTAAAAATGACAGTTTTTGCACTGGTAAATTATCATCCCAATTTTGCAAGGAAGAATTTAAGAACTCTCATGAGTCAATGAATCTGAGGTACTCGAAAGTTTTTTTGATCAGTTTCGATCTTCCTTTTTCTAGATTTAATTAGGACTCCAATGCTTAACGATATATATTTTTATCGTCGGTGCTGGGTATGACACTCATTGTACTGGTTGGCTCGCATTCATGCAATGCAAGACAAATATGGTGGGGTCATAGTTCTGGATGTTCTGCTGGGATAAAATTCACAGTTGGTCTAGCTACATTGTATTTTTCACGTGCCAATCCCTGAAATTTTCCAGAAGAATGACAATAATCAAGACGTTTTTTGTGCTCATTGGTTGATGTTGATGTGTTTTCTTTGCTCAACGACTCTTGACTTCTAAGGAAATGAATGAGAAAATCGTCGATTTTTATCATATATATCTCTCGCAAATTGATGCAACCGGTTGAGTAACTTTTTCATGCATTGATCAGAGCTGTCATAGTCAAAAAAGTAGTGCTATGAGTTTCAGTGGTCAATTACAGCCAATGACTATCCACAAGCTTCATGTTTTTGTACAAATCGGGTTGATGATCGCAAAGGATTATCAGGGCAAGAAGGTACAGGTTTTAGAAAAAATTCAATGTCGAAGTGAATCACAAGTGATACAAACCACAATTCCTGAAAATTTTTGAACTCGAAACGGTTGATACCTTTCTCTGCTGAAGGAATGACTATTGGACATGTTCATGATCTTTACTAGACTGGATGTGTTGCTCATGAGCTTCTGCACTGAAACTAATGTGAAAACAGATTCTACATAATTGTGTGCATGGGCGATGCCTATATCCTTTGATTTCACAGATGCATTTTAGCAAATCGGTTATAAGTACATAGTGATGCTTCGCGGGTTCGTACAAGAGAAGTAGTTTCATATCAAATATCTCAACTTCAGTGTTGTCATCATTGTTCGGTCGTTTTGATATATACAAAGGCAACAAGTCTCCCTATTGGCACTGGAACACATTTAACCGCACATCGTTGAGTTGTTTAAAGTTTCCAATTGATGCCGAGCTCTTGGGAAAATCAAAGGTACCTTGGACTTTGTGTGCACATTCAGCAGTGTATGGATCAGGTTGTTTTGACGCAGCTGCTGGATTTGCTTTTGTTGATCAGTCAGAATTAGGTCAATACCACATTTCGACTATAAGCCCCCTTAGAGCAAAGTTCAAAGCAATTATGATAGTCCTGTTTTCTATTGTTAATCAAAATCTGCGATTCTCGGATTCGAAAAGGCAAGTCAATATAACAGGTAAACCATGAGTCGTTAGTAAATGAGTTGATAAGTTTTTTGGCGAATGAAAGCCCAAACGACAATGGTCACAAACACCTCCAAAGTGACCATGAGTGTAGAGAATATGTTTTTGTAAAATTGAGAGCATATCAACTGTGAATGAACGATAAACATCAAGGCCTTTTCCAACAACTTGTTTGTCACGCTCATGGCGACTTCTATTGCTCTTTTTTGCAGTGAACAAAATAGCATTTGATCAATTTTTGAAGTTCGTTAAGAAGTTGATTGCTAGAAAGAAATAGAATTGAGTGAACTCAATATAAAATCAAATACAACAGAAAGTGGGAAAACAAAATTGTTCGTCTACCAATTGCAGACAAAACGGTTCGTGTTTCGGGCGCGCAATTTTGAATTTGAAATAACCTTTCCGCCGAAATGCAAAAAACATTCGCAATTTCCGCCTCAAGGTACCTGCTAAAATATTATTGGTTGACATAGCTTGGTTAACGTGAATTATTTAGGCAAACTTACTAAAGATGATCAAATTCAATTAAAAATAAATAAATCAGAATTACGTGATGAAGGAAAAGATTTGAAAATTGCTAACTTAATCTTGAGTTTCACATTTCAAAATGTAGGTCACGTGGTAGGGAATATTTCAAAAAATTGAATCTAAACTGAGCATGTCCTAATACATGTACTCAAACTCAGATGCTTACCCTCCTTTTGAAAAAGTCAAAAGACTCATTTATTGTTTGCTATCATTTTTTATGAAGCTTCAACAAGTTTCATTTGGTTAATGAAATTAATAGAAGGTTTGTATAACTCCGGGTTCAGAGAAACTGTTAGACTGGAATCTATTATCTAGGAAATGTCAACGAAATTACATTTTTTTAACAAATGTAGGTTTGTTGTTTTAAGGAGTTGCAATGGTTTTAGTGTTTTTCTCCAAAACTAATGAGAAATCTTGTCATCTTTAAAAACCATAATTTTTGAAATTACGAAAAACAAGTATTCAAGGGTTTTTGCTAAAGATGTTCATCTTACAACCATTTTTCCATTAAAAACATCCTATTTTTCTTCTCTAATAAAAAATAACTATCAAGAAGACTATTTTTGGGGTTGAACTGTTCATTAACAATTTTTTGTTAAAGTGTTTTTGGGCGGCTGAATTCTAGTTTAAAAATGCTTAGCTCGGTGAGAGCAGCAATCTGAGCGGTCGTTAGCCTATATTCGGACCTTTTTGGTATCATGATGTGATTTGTACAAGTCCACTCATCAGAAGTAAAGCATTTTCCTTCATTAATTTTTGCAACAAAATACCATGAACGGTTTCATAAAAATTGTTTCTTATGTGATTAGAAAACCCAGCAAAAACAGCAAAGTATTTTGAAAGAAAATACAGAAAAAAATTGCAAACGTAACGCGGAAAGAAAAGAAAAAGAAATGAATTGTGGAAATTCCTCAAGAGATTAAAATTGAGTTTGATCTTCGAAAATTAGGAATATTGCGACCTCCTTTGTAGTTTTTAATCAGTATACGAAGCGAGGATGTGAAGTTATTTATGTTAAATTGCACGGTATTCAAGGTTTATCTAATTTGCTTTCATGCAAATGGCTTAATTAAAACCATATTTTTGAACATTGTGATCTATTACAGCCATTGAAATTCTTATCAGTAGCACAAGCTTGAAACACTAATCCACTTTAATCAAATTGCAATCGAAAAACTTTGCGATTTAAATTACATATGAGCTGATGTTAAAATAGAGACAACGCTTCCTTTTGTAAACATATACAATCAATTCAAATCTTTTCATACTCTTCTATTTTGAAATTGAGTTACTTATTAAAATAAAAAAGGAAAACAAACACCACAGCAACTGCAGATAAAGGATTTGAAGAAAAAAATGAAGACGCTGAATTCGAATGTGTACCAAGACTTTCCATAACCAGCGAAGAGTTTTCACACTTACTAAAATTGGGAAAAATAATCCGAGCGCAAAATAATGAAACATCTGATACTGTTGAAAGCAAAGGCATTCAACAGTCTAAATGTAAACGTGCCAGGAAATCTCATTTTTGTTCGAACACAAACAATTTCCAACATTTGCTTTTGAAATAGTTTTTTAGCTATATTTGAAGTTATGTCACCTGGTTACTTCGAAAAATTTCAACAAAATTTCAAATTTGATATTGCTGAAAATATTCCAATTTATCTGCTTTCAAAAATTATATTTTAGGAAGCCACTTCAAATCTGATTGCACTTTTTAATGGAAAATGAAAAAAAAAATCCCATAAAAATTTATTGATTGAGGTAGATTCAGTGGAACAGTTGAACCAATTTTTCCTTCCCAAAATTGTTTTGGTGTTACTTACATTTTACTCGCTTCAAACATTTAGTTTCTCCTGCTAAAGATGTCAAAGGAAACGGTGACTTATTTGACAAGCTTAAGCTAGCTCTCACTTTTATTTGTCACAAACTGTTGCAGCTGTTGTCGATTTATTAGATTTTAGTGAAATCAAGGAACGTTTACCGAATTTACTGTTGATTTCTGCAAGATCAGCTAACAAACAAATTTCTTCAAAAAACAAAATGTCAGCAAAAAAACTCCTGTAATTGGGAGAAAGAAACGAATTGATAATACAGTTACACAAGCTCCATCATCGACGTAAAAGAAATCCACAAGAACTTCGACTACAGTTTTAAAGAAACACACGGAGAGCAGACATATTCAAACCGATGAGATGAAAACAGAAACGTTGAGAAGTATTGAAAGTTTAAATAACGGATCTCATTCTGCCATTTTTTTGGTAAAAAAAATAGACATTTCGACAAGTGGATACGGAAAACTTGATGGAGATGATAATGTTTTTTTTGTGACATTTACTGTTGAAGAGAAAAAAAGTTTTTTAATTGATACTTTTCATTTTATTTTTGTTAATGCTAAATTTGGTAGACATGATTTCATCTTTCGATTTGGAACTTATGATTTGAGGTTTTTTTAGCCCTTGTTCGTATTTGGATGCCGATATTAATTTGGATTTTGTTTTGAAAAACAGACCGTATGGTGGTTGAAATGGAATAGGCAAATAGTCGCTCGACAGATTCTTGAAACATTTCAAATTTCTTAGATTACATGCTATATTGCATGGGTCAGCAGGATATTTACAAAAAAATCTAAAACCGGTTCCGGGTACAAATATGGTTTGCCTTGCCCAATAAAAAGTTGTTAGCTAGATCACGTGAAAACTAATGCGTTTTTCTTAATTTTTAAAGCATTCAATTCAAAAATGTTCAATTTGTTGGAATTTTGAGTGCAAGTCTTGTTAAACAAAAGAAAGAAACCAAAAGTTTGTTTTTTAAACGTCGCACTATTCTAGATTTTGAGGGATTTAAAAGCGGCAAGAAACCTTTCATAATCTAGGAAGTTTCTGTTTGCTCTACTAATACAATTGATACAATTCATTTCTGCCACCCATCCCACTCAATACTTTATCAAAGGAAGAGCAGAAAAGTCACAGCTGGGAATCTAAATTTCTGCACCAGCTTCGTCGGGACGTACTTGAAGACCCTTACTCTTATTTGGATCAAAATTGTAACAGCATTCGTTTAAGGAACCCAAATATCCAATTTTTTGTAAAGGTGTACAAAAATCTGTTTTATTGGTTGATCAATTGAAATTACCCGTGAGCAATTTGGAAAAGAACTAGCTGCCCAAAGATTGAACACTTATTGGGCCAAGAAAACATATTTGCAATTGACATTGTCAATTACTTCCCTGGCATCAATAATTAAACTACTGTACCTGTTGAAAACCCTTACCTTTTTCGCTTGGATATAAAATGAACTGTCCAAAGATGGAAACAACCTTATCTCCAAACTTGGTGTGTCATTCGGCCAGATAGATTGGCACAGCGCAACCTTCCGGCAAAGCACAAATTAAAGAGAAAAGGCCTTAACGACAAAAACGTGCTTAAAAGGAATGTAGAAATATTCTAGAAATTTCAATTTTCAAAATTTCGATTGACGAACGGATATTTCTCAGAAATACGAAAAACGGCCATTTTGACCGAAAAGTTTGAGAAAAGCAGAACAACAGCAAATCTAGCGGAAAACAGTCGCACGAGAACAATAAAAACACGAAGCCTCTTATCGTGACAATCACGCACGATAAGACCCTTAGCAGGAGAAGATAGTGGGAAAGGGTGTTTCGGTGGGGAAGTGGTGGAGAGCAGTACCCTCCCGTGCCACGAATTGGGAGAGATAACGACCTTATCTCGAGGAAATCACGGAAGCGGAGGCTCGGTCCCCCATAGACTGATATATGGTGAAAAACTATACTAAACTAACTTTTTAGCTACTCTGATGCCATAGAACTTTGAATTGACACCGGTATTGATTGATATTTTAGAATATGAGTAGCTAGGAAGAGGAAAGGATCAATCCATCTCCAATGGATTTAATATAGAACTGTCACCAAAAACATACTAAAATAGGATATTCGAGCCTCAGCGAGAGTGTTTTTAATAGCAATCACGTAGTCTGAGGATCCGAGACTCAGCTATGTGGTTGTGTTTGCATGTAAACGAAAGCTGATCAAAAGTCGTTTGACTGATGGCCTAAAAATAGTAACTTTTTACTTAGCCCTAAACAGACCAAAAAATCAACTGGCAAGGTCGAGACGTTGAAAAGCGAGTAGAATTAAGGTACCTGACGCCTGCCAGTTGTTAATAGGTACTTTTTATACGCTCCGTCGCTGTGTAGTATTTGGGCGAATGTTACATAGAGGTTTTTATGGCACTCCTGGGTGGGCCTGTTAAAGGCATGAGACCATCATGATCAGCAAACGTTTCAGCGACGAACCCTCCGCTCCGGGCGTATGCCCAAGTTACAGGCCTCAATGACCTTTATTGTACTACGGGGAAGGTGCGTACCCTCCGCCTAGTACTATATAGCTTTTTAACTTAGTTAACCCCGAAAATTCCGGGGGCGGAGGTTAGGTGGGAAGTCATGAGCCCGCGTGTCCCATTGTCCCGGGACTAAAAACAACTAAAGAGAAAGCGTAAAACCAAACAAAATAGTGTATAACCAAGAAAAAGCCAAAAACAAACTTATTGAAAACAAAAAAGAACAAAAAACAGTAAACAAATCCAAAACAGACCAAAATCAATAAAAAACATAAAGTGACAGTTTATATGTTATTTCCGGACGAGATGTGATCTGACCTTCCTATTTGTTGTTGTTTCAGATTGATTTATATCATTTCTGATAGAAAGATTGCGTGTTTTGGTGACGGGTCGGGTACCCTCCCTTGAGTGTAATTTGAGTATTTAAGCACGTTAATGGTGATTTTGCCGGTGGCCGGAGGGTAGAGTGGCAAGCTGACCGACGACTTCCACACTCAACAGGGGCATCTGGGACGACATCCACAACGACTGTTGGGTATCGTTGAAACAATTACAGTATCGTTCGGTACTATTTTGTCAAAACTTAAGAGGTGGGGCACACGATTGGCGCAGTCAGATTGTACCCTCCATCGATCACATATTTCGGAGTTAAGGGTCTTAATTCGGGTATTTTGGTGCAAAGGGGGTATAGTATTATTCATTAACGACTACTAATAGATTATTGTCCTTACTATATATTACTTATCTCCTATTTAGACCCGAGAAACACCCCAATTTTGTCGAAAATTACTGATTTTCGACCAAACTGTAGAACCCCAAAATTTTGGATATCCGAGTTTTTCCGAACAGCAAAAAGCCTTTACACTGGGAGTTACTACGTAGTTCAATCCCTCTAACTAGAGAAACCCCACGGAAAAAAAACTAAGTAGAAGTTTGCGAAAACAAAATTTTTTCGATCAAAATTTTGATAATTTTCCAAATTTTGTCAGTTTGTTTTGGGGACCGAGTTTTTGAGTTTTTAGAGTAAGAGCAGTAAAAATTTTTGCGTTAGGAGCATGCTAGCATAACGTGCTCGGTTACTAGAGAAATTTTTGAGTAACCCTCCGATTAGTTCTGTGGATAGAGCTAACGACTTAAAGATTGGAAAAGGAAGGAATCGGAGGGTCCAAATTTGATAGTTATTGGCCAAATTTTTGTTTCCAAACCAAATTTGGTCCGGTTTTTTGCATTGTTCCAGTGCCGTACGTGGCTACTACGCTCGTTTCAATTATTTTTAGGCACTTTCAATAGGAATTGCGGAAAAAGTCTTTCAGAACCTATATAGGTGGTCAAAAAAGGCCATTTTGACAAACGCGTTTTTGGCGATTTCTCAAAGACTAGCCAACCGATCGGAAAAATTTTGGTATCATAAGTCGACGCTTTTAACCACCGGACCGCAAACGTTTTTGGGTTGATAATCTCGGAAAAGGAAAATTTTTTAGAATTTGTTGGTTAGGAGGGTCCAAATTTTAGGGAATCCTCCGAGCGGCAGAAAATTTTATAAGATCACTTTTTTATCCTACTGGGAAGGTTGACCGTGTCAGGCAACCTGGTTTTAAGTCAAAAACACCGCATTCGTAGACTTTATCGCGGTAAAATAACCCTTTTTCTTGATGTTTGGGGAATCCTCCGAAGTAACCCTCCGGAGTCAGCTAAGCTCCTTAGCAACCCTCATTAGTGGAAATTTTCCACGAGACCCTCCGAAGAAGTTAAAACAATCCCCTACGGAGAATTCGGCTGGTGTTGACACCTCCTGAGGCTAGTAGGAAACCCTTACCAGTGATGTTCAAGGACTTTGAAATTTTGAAGGAACCCTCCGAAGTAACCCTCCGAGGTAAGCTAAGTGTCTTAACAACCCTCCGGAGTAACCCTCCGGAGTGACTTAAGTCTCTTAGCAACCCTCATTGATGAAAAATTAGGGGTATCTTCTGGGGCAGTTTGAGCTACTAGAATATCCATTTAGAGTCGGAATAAAAATAAAAGGTCAACTAGCAACGGGCGTGCATATTATGATCTCAGGAGCCCATTTGACACGGAGATTTGTGATCAGCTTTGGATTCTAGATCGGGTTTGTTAGAGGTACCCGAACAAAATTTTTTTAATTGTGATTTTGGTTGTGTGGTTGCCTTGAGCTACTTGATAGGAAAGCTCGGGCAATCCGGGAACGCATAAAAGAAGACCTCGGTGAGTGTATTAGGCAAATACACACTCACTTGAGAAGAAAAGTTGTTCCCTGCTCTCGTGCACTTGGAGCGTTCCGGGTGTGGGGGAGCTTTTTCACAGACTTTAGAAGTTTTTCGATCAGAGGTTGCCTTGAGCTACTTAGTAGGACAGCTTGGGCAATCGCAGGACACCTAAAAGGAGACCTCGGTGGGTGTATTAGGCAGATACACACTCACTTGAGAAGACTGTGTCCTGGGCTTTGTTTTTTTGGAGTGTTCCGATCGAGGGAAGTCTTTCTCTTTAGCACTAATTTTTATTTATCTATTCCTGAATCATCACTGCTTTTTACAAAAGATTGTTTGATTTTAACAAAGCAGTGACTTGATAAGAATGTGGCGGTAAATTGATACTGACGAAAGGTCGCTGTCACCTGTAGGAAATTCTTATCTGATTATCAATTGTGTTTATCCTTACCCTCCTTTTGAAAAATTCAAAAGAATCATTTATTGTTTGCTATCAAAATTTTATGAAGCTTCAACAAGTTTCATTTGGTTACTGAAAACAATAGAAGATTTGTATAACTCCAGGCTCAGAGAAACTGTTAGACTGGAATCTATTATCTGGGAAATGTCATCAAAATAACATTTTTTTATAAATGTAAGTTTGTTGTTTTGAGGTGCAAGGGTTTTAGTGTTTTTCTCCAAAACTAATGAGAAATCTTGTCATTTTTAAAAACCATAATTTTTGAGTTTAGGATAAAATGTATTCAAGGGTTTTTGCTAAAGATGTTCATCTTACTACCATTTTTTCATTAAAAACATCCTATTTTTCTTCTCTGATAAAAAAATAACTATCAAGAAGACTATTTTTTGGGGTTGAACTGTTCATCAACTATTTTTTGTTAAAGTGTTTTTGGTCGGCTGAATTTTAGCTAAAATGCTTAGCTCGGTGAGAGCAGCAATCTGAGCGGTCGTTAGCCTATATTCGGACCTTTTTGGTATCATGATGTGATTTGTACAAGTGCACTCATCAGAAGTAAAGCATTTTTCTTCATTAATTTTTGCAACAAAATACCATGAACAGTTTCATAAAAATTGTTTCTTATGTGATTAGAAAACCCAGCAAAAACAGCAAGGTATTTTGAAAGAAAATACAGAAAAAAATTGCAAACGTAACGCGGAAAGAAAAGAAAAAGAAATGAATTGTGGAAATTCCTCAAGAGATTAAAATTGAGTTTGATCTTCGAAAATTAGGAATATTGCGACCTCCAATGTAGTTTTTAATCAGTATACGAAGCGAGGATGTGAAGTTATTTATGTTGCATTGCACGGTATTCAAGGTTTATCTTATTTGCTTTCATGCAAATGGCTTGATTAAAACCATATTTTTGAACATTGTGACCTATTACAGCCATTGAAATTCTTATCAATAGCACAAGCTCGAAACACTAATCCACTTTAATCAAATTGCAATCGAAAAACTTTGCGATTTAAATTACATATGAGCTGATGTTGAAATAGAGACAACGCTTCCTTTTGTAAACCTATACAATCAATTCAAATCTTTTCATACTCTTCTATTTTGAAATTGAGTTACTTATTACAATAAAAAACTAAAACAAACACCACAGCAACTGCAGATAAAGGATTTGAAGAAAAAAATGAAGACGCTGAATTCGAATGTGTACGAAGACTTTCCTTAACCAGCGAAGAGTTTTCACACTTACTAAAATTGGTAAAAAACGATCCGAGCGCAAACGACTGAAACATCTGATACTGTAGAAAGCAAAGGCATTCAACAGTCTAAATGTAAACGTGCCAGGAAATCTCATTTTTGTTCGAACACAAACAATTTCAAACATTTGCTTTTGAAATAGTTTTTGTAGCTATATTTGAACTTATGTCACCTGGTTAATTCGAAAAATTTCAACAAAATTTCAAATTTGTTATTGCTGAAAATTTTCCAATTTATCTGCTTTCAAAAGCCACTTCAAATCTGATTGCACTTTTTAATGGAAAATGAAAAAAAAAAAATCCCATAAATATTTATTGATTGAGGTAGATTCAGTGGAACAGTTGAACCAATTTTTCTTTCCCAAAATTGTTTTGGTGTTACTTACATTTTACTCGCTTCAAACATTTAGTTCCTCCTGTCAAAGGAAACGGTGACTTATTTGACAAGCTTAAGCTAGCTCTCATACTTATTTGTCACAAACTATTGCAGCTGTTGTCAATTTATTAGATTTCAGTGCAATCAAGGAACGTTTACCAAATTTACTGTTGATTTCTGCAAGATCAGCTAACAAACAAATTTCTTCAAAAAACAAAATGTCAGCAAAAAAACTCCTGTAATTGGGAGAAAGAAACGAATTGATAATACAGTTACACAAGCTCCATCATCGACGTAAAACAAATCCACAAGAACTTCGACTACAGTTTTAAAGAAACACACGGAGAGCAGACATATTCAAACCGATGAGATGAAAACAGAAACGTTGAGAAGTGTTGAAAGTTTAAATAACGGACCTCATTCTGCCATTTTTTTGGTAAAAAAATAGACATTTCGACAAGTGGATACGGAAAACTTGATGGAGATGATAATGTTTTATTTGTGACATTTACTGTTGAAGAGAAAAAAAAGTTTTTTAATTGATACTTTTCATTTTATTTTTGTTATTGCTAAATTTGGTAGACATGATTTCATCTTTCGATTTGGAACTTATGATTAGAAATTTTTAACGACATAAAAACGCAGTATCCAAATAACTCAGTCAGATTTCGGTTTTTTTAGCCCTTGTTTGTATTTGGATGCCGATATTAATTTGGATTTTGTTTTGAAAAACAGACCGTATGGTGGTTGAAATGGAATAGTCAAATAGTTGCTCGACAGATTCTTGAAACATTGCAAATTTCTTAGATTACATGCTATAGTGCATGGCTCAGCAGGATATTTACAAAAAAAATCTAAAACCGGTTCCGGGTACAAATATGGTTTGCCTTGTCCAATAAAAAGTTGTTAGCTAGATCACGTGAAAACTAATGCGTTTTTCTTAATTTTTAAAGCATTCAATTCAAAAATGTTCAATTTGTTGGAATTTTGAGTGCAAGTCTTGTTAAACCAAAGAAAGAAACTAAAAGTTTGTTTTTTAAACGTCGCACTATTCTAGATTTTGAGGGATTTAAAAGCGGCAAGAAACCTTTCATAATCTAGGAACTTTCTGTTTGCTCTACTAATACAATTGATACAATTCATTTCTGCCACCCATCCCACTCAATACTTTATCAAAAGAAGAGAAGAAAGGTCACAGCTGGGAATCTAAATTTCTGCACCAGCTTCGTCGGGACGTACTTGAAGACCCTTACTCTTATTTGGATCAAAATTTTAACAGCATTCGTTTAAGGAACCCAAATATCCAATTTTTTGTAAAGGTGTACAAAAATCTGTTTTATTGGTTGATCAATTGAAATTACCCGTGAGCAATTTGGAAAAGAACTAGCTGCCCAAAGATTGAACACTTATTGGGCCAAGAAAACATATTTGCAATTGACCTTGTCAATTACTTCCCTGGCATCAATTATTAAACTACTGTACCTGTTGAAAACCCTTACCTTTTTCGCTTGGATATAAAATGAACTGTCCAAAGATGGAAACAACCTTATCTCCAAATTTGGTGTGTCATTCGGCCAGATAGACTGGCACAGCGCAACCTTCCGGCGAAGCACAAATTAAAAAGAAAAGGCCTTAACGACAAAAACGTGCTTAAAAGGAGGGTAGAAATATTCTGGAAATTTCAATTTTCAAAATTTCGATTGACGAACGGATATTTCTCAGAAATACGAAAAACGGCCATTTTGACCGAAAAGTTTGAGAAAAGCAGAACAACAGCAAATCTAGCGGAAAACAGTCGCACGAGAACAATAAAAACACGAAGCCTCTTATCGTGACAATCACGCACGATAAGACCCTTAGCAGGAGAAGATAGTGGGAAAGGGTGTTTCGGTGGGGAAGTGGTGGAGAGCAGTACCCTCCCGTGCCACGAATTGGGAGAGATAACGACCTTATCTCGAGAAAATCACGGAAGCGGAGGCTCGGTCCCCCATAGACTGATATATGGTGAAAAACTATACTAAACTAACTTTTTAGCTACTCTGATGCCATAGAACTTTGAATTGACACCGGTATTGATTGATATTTTAGAATATGAGTAGCTAGGAAGAGGAAAGGATCAATCCATCTCCAATGGATTTAATATAGAACTGTCACCAAAAACATACTAAAATAGGATATTCGAGCCGTGTTTTTAATAGCAATCACGTAGTCTGAGGATCCGAGACTCAGCTATGTGGTTGTGTTTGCATGTAAACGAAAGCTGATCAAAAGTCGTTTGACTGATGGCCTAAAAATAGTAACTTTTTACTTAGCCCTAAACAGACCAAAAAATCAACTGGCAAGGTCGAGACGTTGAAAAACGAGTAGAATTAAGGTAACTGACGCCTGCCAGTTGTTAATAGGTACTTTTTATACGCTCCGTCGCTGTGTATTATTTGGGCGAATGTTACATAGACGTTTTTATGGCACTCCTGGGTGGGCCTGTTAAAGGCATGAGACCCTCATGATCAGCAAACGTTTCAGCGACGAACCCTCCGCTCCGGGCGTATGCCCAATTTAGAGGCCTTAATGACCTTTATTGTACTAGGGGGAAGGTGCGTACCCTCCGCCTAGTACTATATAGCTTTTTAACTTAGTTAACCCCGAAAATTCCGGGGGGCGGAGGTTAGGTGGGAAGTCATGAGCCCGCGTGTCCCCTTGTCCCGGGACTAAAAACAACTAAAGAGAAAGCGTAAAACCAAACAAAAATAGTGTATAATCAAAGAAAAAAAGCCAAAAACAAATTTATTGAAAACAAAAAAGAACAAAAAACAGTAAACAAATCCAAAACAGACCAAAAACAATAAAAAACATAAAGTGACAGTTTATATGTTATTTCCGGACGAGATGTGATCTGACCTTCCTATTTGTTGTTGTTTCAGATTGATTTATATCATTTCTGATAGAAAGATTGCGTGTTTTGGTGACGGGTCGGGTACCCTCCCTTGAGTGTAATTTGAGTATTTAAGCACGTTAATGGTGATTTTGCCGGTGGCCGGAGGGTAGAGTGGCAAGCTGACCGACGACTTCCACACTCAACAGGGGCATCTGGGACGACATCCACAACGACTGTTGGGTATCGTTGAAACAATTACAGTATCGTTCGGTACTATTTTGTCAAAACTTAAGAGGTGGGGCACACGATTGGCGCAGTCAGATTGTACCCTCCATCGATCACATATTTCGGAGTTAAGGGTCTTAATTCGGGTATTTTGGTGCAAAGGGGGTATAGTATTATTCATTAACGACTACTAATAGATTATTGTCCTTACTTTATATTACTTATCTCCTATTTAGACCCGAGAAACACCCCAATTTTGTCGAAAATTAGTGATTTTCGACCAAACTGTAGAACCCCAAAATTTTGGATATCCGAGTTTTTCCGAACAGCAAAAAGCTTTTACACTGGGAGTTACTACGTAGTTCAATCCCTCTAACTAGAGAAACCCCACGGAAAAAAAAACTAAGTAGAAGTTAGCGAAAACAAAATTTTTTCGATCAAAATTTTGATAATTTTCCAAATTTTGTCAATTTGTTTTGGGGACCGAGTTTTTGAGTTTTTAGAGTAAGAGCAGTAAAAATTTTTGCGTTAGGAGCATGCTAGCATAACGTGCTCGGTTACTAGAGAAATTTTTGAGTAACCCTCCGATTAGTTCTGTGGATAGAGCTAACGACTTAAAGATTGGAAAAGGAAGGAATCGGACGGTCCAAATTTGATAGTTATTGGCCAAATTTTTGTTTCCAAACCAAATTTGGTCCGGTTTTTTGCATTGTTCCAGTGTCGTACGTGGCTACTACGCTCGTTTCAATTATTTTTAGGCACTTTCAATAGGAATTGGGGAAAGAGTCTTTCAGAACCTATATAGGTGGTCAAAAAAGGCCATTTTGACAAACGCGTTTTTGGCGATTTCTCAAAGACTAGCCAACCGATCGGGAAAATTTTGGTATCATAAGTCGACGTTTTTGAAAACCGGACCGCAACCGTTTTTGGATTGATAATCTCGGAAAAGGAAAATTTTTTAGAATTTGTTGGTTAGGAGGGTCCAAATTTTAGGGAACCCTCCGATCGGCAGAAAATTTTATAAGATCACCTTTTTATCCTACTGGGAAGGTTGACCGTGTCAGGCAACCTGGTTTTAAGTCAAAAACACCGCACTCGGAGGCTTTATCGCGGTAAAATAACCCTTTTTCTTGATGTTTGGGGAACCCACCGAAGTAACCCTCCGGAGTCAGCTAAGCTCCTTAGCAACCCTCATTAGTGGAAATTTTCCGCGAGACCCTCCGAAGAAGTTAAAACAATCCCCCACGGAGAATTCGGCTGGTGTTGACACCTCCTGAGACTAGTAGGAGACCCTTACCAGTGATGTTCAAGGAATTTGAAATTTTGAAGGAACCCTCCGAAGTAACCCTCCGAGGTAAGCTAAGTGTCTTAACAACCCTCCGGAGTAACCCTCCGGAGTGACTTAAGTCTCTTAGCAACCCTCATTGATGAAAAATTAGGGGTATCTTCTGGGGCAGTTTGAGCTACTAGAATATCCATTTAGAGTCGGAATAAAAATAAAAGGTCAACTAGCAACGGGCGTGCATATTAAGATCTCAGGAGCCCATTTGACACGGAGATTTGTGATCAGCTTTGGATTCTAGATCGGGTCTGTTAGAGGTACCCGAACAAAATTTTTTTGATTGTGATTTTGGTTGTATGGTTGCCTTGAGCTACTTGATAGGAAAGCTCGAGCAATCCGGGAACGCATAAAAGAAGACCTCGGTGAGTGTATTAGGCAAATACACACTCACTTGAGAAGAAAAGTTGTTCCCTGCTCTCGTGCACTTGGAGCGTTCCAGGTGTGGGGGAGCTTTTTCATAGACTTTAGAAGTTTTTCGATCAGAGGTTGCCTTGAGCTACTTAGTAGGACAGCTTGGGCAATCGCAGGACACCTAAAAGAAGACCTCGGTGGGTGTATTAGGCAAATACACACTCAATTGAGAAGACTGTGTCCTGGGCTTTGTTCTTTTGGGGAGTTCCGATCGAGGGAAGTCTTTTTCTTTAGCACTAATTTTTTTTTATCTATTCCTGAATCATCACTGCTTTTTACAAAAGATTGTTTGATTTTAACAAAGCAGTGACTTGATAAGAATGTGGCGGTAAATTGATACTGACGAAAGGTCGCTGTCACCTGTAGGAAATTCTTATCTGATTATCAATTGTTTTTATCCTTACCCTCTTTTTGAAAAATTCAAAAGAATAATTTATTGTTTGCTATCAAAATTTTATGAAGCTTCAACAAGTTTCATTTGATTACTGAAAACAATAGAAGATTTGTATAACTCCAGGCTCAGAGAAACTGTTAGACTGGAATCTATTATCTAGGAAATGTCATCAAAATAACATTTTTTAATAAATGTAGGTTTGTTGTTCTGAGGTGCAAGGGTTTTAGTGTTTTTCTCCAAAACTAATGAGAAATCTTGTCATTTTTAAAAACCATAATTTTTGAAGTTAGGAAAAAAATGTATTCAAGGGTTTTTGCTAAAGATGTTCATCTTACTACCATTTTTTCATTAAAACCATCCTATTTTTCTTCTCTAATAAAAAATAACTATCAAGAAGACTATTTTTTGGGGTTGAACTGTTCATCAACTATTTTTTGTTAAAGTGTTTTTGGGCGGCTGAATTCTAGCTAAAAAATGCTTAGCTCGGTGAGAGCAGCAATCTGAGGGGTCGTTAGCCTATATTCGGACCTTTTTGGTATCATGATGTGATTTGTACAAGTCCACTCATCAGAAGTAAAGCATTTTTCTTCATTAATTTTTGAAACAAAATACCATGAACGGTTTCATATAAATTCATGAACGGTTCATGTGATTAGAAAAC
Organism: Symsagittifera roscoffensis; assembly: GCF_963678635.1. Taxonomy (NCBI): domain Eukaryota; kingdom Metazoa; phylum Xenacoelomorpha; order Acoela; family Convolutidae; genus Symsagittifera; species Symsagittifera roscoffensis. The sequence continues at coordinate 29,833,123 of NC_087067.1, read as the reverse complement.
CCAGCGAAAACAGAGCGAGGTTTTTTGAAGGAAAATACAGAAAAAAATTGCAAACGTAACGCGGAAAGAAAAGAAGAAAGAAATGAATTGTGGAAATTCCTCAAGAGATTAAAATTGAGTTTGATCTTCTAAAATTAGGAATATTGCGACCTCCTCTGTAGTTTCTAATCAGTATACGAAGCGAGGATGTGAAGTTATTTATGTTGCATTGCGCGGTATTCAAGGTTTATCTACTTTGCTTTCATACAAATGGCTTGATTGAAACCATATTTTTGAACATCGTGACCTATCACAGCCATTGAAATTCTTATCAGTTGCACAAGCTCAAAACACTAATCCACTTTAATCAAATTGCAATCGAAAACTTTTGCGATTTAAAGTACATGTGTGCTGATGTTAAAATAGAGACAACGCTTTCTTTTGCAAACCTATACAATCAATTCAAATCATTTCATACTCTTCTATTTTCAAATTGAGTCACTTCTTACAATAAAAAACGAAAACAAATACCACAGCAACTGCAGATAAAGGATTTGAAGAAAAAATTGAAGACGCTAAACTCGAATGTGTACGAAGACTTTCCTTAACCAGCGAAGAGTTTTCACACTTATTAAAATCGGGAAAAACAATCCGAGCGCAAACGAATGAAACATCTGATACTGTTGAAAGCAAAGGCATTCAACAGTCTAAATGTAAACGTGCCGGGAATTCTCATTTTTGTTCGAACACAAACAATTTCAAACATTTGCTTTTGCAATAGTTTTTTTTAGCTATATTTGAAGTTATGTCACCTGGTTACTTCGAAAAATTTCAACAGAATTTCAAATTTGTTATTGCGGAAACTTTCCCAATTTATCTGCTTTCAAAAGTTATGTTCTAGGAAGCCACTTCAAATTTGATTTTATTTTTCCATGGAAAATGAAAAAAAAATCCCATAAAAATTTATTGATTGAGGTAGATTCAGTGGAACAGTTGAACCAATTTTTTTTCCCAAAATTGTTTTGGTGTTACTTGCATTTTACTTGCTTCAAATATTTAGTTTCTCCTGCTAAAGATGTCAAGGGAAACGGTGATTTATTTGACAAGCTTAAGCTAGCTCTCACACTTATTTGTCACAAACTGTTGCAGCTGTTTTCGATTTTTTAAATTTCAGTGCAATTAAGGAACGTTTACCGAATTTACTGTTGGTTTCTGCAACATCATCTAACAAACAAACTTCTTCAAAAAACAAAACGTCAGCAAAAAACCTCCTGTAAATGGGAAACAGAAACGAATTGATAATACAGTTACACAAGCTCCATCATCGACGTAAAACAAATCCACAAGAACTTCGACTACAGTTTTAACGAAACACACGGAGAGCAGACATGTTCAAAACAATGAGATGAAAACAGAAACGTTGAGAAGTGTTGAAAAGGTAATTAATGGACCTCATTCTGCCATTTTTTGGTAAAATAATAGACGTTTCGACAAGTGGATACGGAAAACTTGATGCAGATGATAATGTTTTATTTGTGACTTTTACTGTTGAAGAGAAAAAATTTTTTTTAATTGATACTTTTCATATTATATTTGTTAATGCTAAATTTGGTAGGCATGATTTCATCTTTGGATTTGGAACTTATGATTTGAAATTTTTAACGACATAAAAACGCAGTATCCAGATAACTCAGTCAGACTTCGGTTTTTTAGCCCATGTTTGTATTTGGATGCCGATATTAATTTGGATTTTGTTTTGAAAAACAGACCGTATGGTGGTTGAAATGGAATAGGCAAATAGTCGCTCGACAGATTCTTGAAACTTTTCAAATTTCTTAGTTTACATGCTATATTGCATGGCTCAGCAGGATATTTGCAAAAAAATCTAAAACCGGTTCTGGGTACAAATATGGTTTGCCTTGTCCAAAAAAAAGTTCTAGCTAGATCACGTGAAAGGTAATGCGTTTTTCTTAATTTTTAAAGCATTCAATTCAAAAATGTTCAATTTGTTGGAATTTTGAGTGCAAGTCTTGTTAAACCAAAGAAAGAAACCAAAAATTTGTTTTTTAAACGTCCCACTATTCTAGATTTTGAGCGATTTAAAAGCGGCAAGAAACCTTTCATAATCAAGGAACTTTATGTTTTCTCTACTAATACAATTGATACAATTCATTTTCTGCCACCCATCCCACACAATACTTTATCAAAGTAAGAGAAGAAAGCTCACAACTGGGAGTCTAAATTTCTGCACCAGCTTCGTCGGGACGTAGTTGAAGACCCTTACTTTTATTCGGATCAAAATTGTAACAGCATTCGTTTAAGGAACCCAAATAACCAATTTTTTGTAAAAGTGTACAAGAATTTGTTTTATTAGTTGATCAATAGAAATTACGCGTGAGCAATTTGGAAAAAAACTAGCTGCCCGAAGGCTGAACACTTATTGGGCCAAGAAAACATATTTGCATTTGACAATGTCAATTACTTCCCTCACATCAATTATTAAACCACTGTACCTGTAGAAAACTCTAAGCTTTTTTGCTTGGATATAAAATGAACTATCCAAGGATGGAAACAACCTTATCTCCAAACTTGGTTTGTGCCATTCGGCCAGAATTTTCTCAAATTAAAGAGAAAAAGCCTTAACGACAAAAAAGTGCTGAAAAGGAGGGTAGAAATATTCTAGAAATTTCAATTTTCAAAATTTCGATTGACGAACGGATATTTCTCAGAAATACGAAAAACGGCCATTTTGACCCAAAAGGTTGAGAAAGCAGAACAACAGCAAATCTAGTGAAAAACAGTCGCACGAGAACGATAAAAACACGAAGCCTCTTATCGTGACGATCACTCACGATAAGAGCCTTAGCAGGAGAAGATAGTGTGGGGAAGTGGTGGAGAGCAGTACCCTCCCATGCCACGAATTGGGAGAGATAACGAGTTATCTCGAGGAAATCACGGAAGCGGAGACTCGGTCCCCCATAGACTGATATATGGTGATAAACTATACTAAACTAACTTTTTAGCTACTCTGATGCCATAGAACTTTGAATTGACACCGGTATTGATTGATATTTTAGAATATGAGTAGCTAGGAAGAGAAAGGGTCAATCCATCTCCAATGGATTTAATATAGAACTGTCACTACAAACATATTAAAATAGGATATTCGAGCCGTGTTCTTAATAGCAATCACGTAGTCTGAGGATCCGAGACTCAGCTATGTGGTTGTGCTTGCATGTAAACGAAAGCTGATCAAAAGTCGTTTTACTGATGGCCTAAAAATAGTAACTTTTTACTTAGCCCTAAACAGACCAAACAATCAACTGGCAAGGTCGAGACGTTGAAAAACGAGTAGAATTAAGGTAACTGACGCCTGCCATTCGTTAATAGGTACTTTTTCTACGCTCCGTCACTGTTTAGTATTTGGGCGAATGTTACATAGACGTTTTTATGGCGCTCCTGGTTGGGCCTGTTAAAGGCATGAGACCATATTGATCAGCAAACGTTTCAGCGTCGAACCCTCCGCTCCACTGATATGCCCAAGTTAGAGGCCTTAACGACCTTTATTGTACTAGGGGAAGGTGCGTACCCTCTGCCTAGTACTATTTAGCTTTTTAACTTATTAACACCGAAAATTCCGGGGGCCGGAGGGTTAGGTGGGAAGTCATGAGCCCGCTTGTCCCAAGGTCCCGGGACCAAAAACAAAAAAAAGAGAAAGCGTAGAATCAAACAAAATTAGAGAAAGCGTAGAATCAAACAAAATTAACCAAGAAAAAGCCAAAAACAAATTTATTGAAAACAAAAAAGAACAAAAAACAGTTAACAAATCCATAAAAGACCAAAAACAAAAAAAAAACATAAAGTGACAGTTTATATGTTATTTCCGGACGAGACGTGATCTGACATTCCTATTTGTTGTTGTTTCAGATTGATTTATATCTTTTCTGATAGAAAGATTGCGTGTTTTGGTGACGGGTCGGGTACCCTCCCTTGAGTGTAATTGAGCATGTTTATGGTGATTTTGCCGGTGGCCGGAGGGTAGAGTGGGAAGCTGACCGACGTGTTCCACACTCAACAGGGGCATCAGGGACGACATTCACAACAACTGTTGGGTATCATTGAAACAATTTCAGTATCGTTCGGGTACTATTTTGTCAAAACTTAAGAGGTGGGGGGCACGATTGGCGCGGTCCGATTGTACCCTCCATCGATCACATATTTCCGAGTTAAGGGTCTTAATTCGGGTATTTTGGTGCAAAAGGTGTATAGTATTATTCATTAACGACTACTAATAAATAATTGTCCTTACTTTATATTACTTATTTCCTATTTAGACCCGAGAAACACCCCATTACTGATTTTCGACCAAAATGTAGAACCCCAAAACCTTGGATAGCCGAGTTTTTCCGAACAGCGAAAAGCTTTTACACAGGGAGTTACTACGTAGTTTGATCCCTCTAACTAAAGAAACCCCACGGAAAGAGACTAAGTAGAAGTTAGCGAAAACAAAAATTTTTCGATCAAAATGTTGATAATTTTCCGAATTTTGTCAATTTGTTTTGGGGATCGAGTTTTTGAGTTTTTAGAGTTAGGGCAGTAACAATCTTTGCGTTAGGAGCGTGCTAGCACAGCGTGCTCGGTTACTAGAGAAATTTTTGAGTAACCCTCCGATTAGTTCTGTGGATAGAGCTAACGACTTAAAGATTGGAAAAGGAAGGAATCGGAGGGTCCAAATTTGATAGTTATTGGCCAAATTTTTGTTTCCAAACAAATTTTGGTCCGGTTTTTTGCATTGTTACAGTGCCTTACGTGGCTACTACGCTCGTTTCAATAATTTTTAGGCACTTTCAATAGGAATTGCGGAAAAAGTCTTTCAGAACCTATATAGGTGGTCAAAAAAGGCCATTTTGACAAACGCGTTTTTGGCGATTTCTCAAAGACTAGCCAACCGATCGGGATAATTTTGTTATCATAAGTCGACGTTTTGGACCACCGGACCGCAACCGTTTTTGGGTTGATAGTCTCGGAAAAGAATTGTTTTTAGAATTTGTTGGTTCGGAGGGTCCAAATTTTAGGGAATCCTCCGAGCGGCAGAAAATTTTATAAGATCACTTTTTTATCCTACTGGGAAGGTTGACCGTGTCAGGCAACCTGGTTTTAAGTCAAAAACACTGCATTCGGAGGCTTTGTCGCGGTAAAATAACCCTTTTTCTTGATGTTTGGGGAACCCTCCGAAGTAACCCTCCGGAGTCAGCTAAGCTCCTTAGCAACCCTCCTTAGCGGAAATTTTCGACGAGACCCTCCGAAGAAGTTAGAACAATCCCCACGGAGAATTTGGATTAAAGTACCCTCCGAAGTAACCCTCCGATGTAAGCTAAGTGTCTTAACAACCCTCCGGAGTAACCCTCCGGAGTGACTTAAACCTCTTAGCAACCCTCCTTATTGAAAATTTAGGGGTATCTTCTGGGACAATTTCAGCTACTAGAATATCCATTTAGAGTCGGAATAAAAGGACAACTAGCAACGGGCATGCATATTAAGATCTCAGGAGCCCATTTGACACTGAGATTTGTGATCAGCTTTGGATTTTAGATCGGGTCTGTTAGAGGTACCCGAACAAAATTTTTTTGATTGTGATTTTGGTTGTGTGGTTGCCTTGAGCTACTTGATAGGAAAGCTCGGGCAATCAGGGAACGCATAAAAAAGACCTCAGTGAGTGTATTAGGCAAATACACACTCACTTGAGAAGAAAAGTTGTTCCCTGCTCTCGTGCACTTGGAGCGTTCCGGGTGTGGGGGAGCTTTTTCATAGACTTTAGAAGTTTTTCGATCAGAGGTTGCCTTGATCTACTTAGTAGGACAGCTTGGGCAATCGCAGGAAACCTAAAAGAAGACCTCGGTGGGTGTATTAGGCAAATACACACTCACTTGAGAAGACTGTGTCCTGGGCTTTTTCTTTAAGTCTTTTTCTTTAAGACTAGTTTTTATTTATCTATTCCTGAATCATCACTGTTTATACAAAAGATTGTTTGATTTTAACAAAACAGTGACCTAATAAGAATGTGGCGGTAAATTGATACTTACAAAAGGTCGCTGTCACCTGTAGGATTTTCTTATCTGATTATCAATTGTGTTTTTGAACCAATTTTTTTTTCCCAAAATTGTTTTGGTGTTACTTGCATTTTACTTGCTTCAAATATTTAGTTTCTCCTGCTAAAGATGTCAAGGGAAACGGTGATTTATTTGACAAGCTTAGGCTAGCTCTCACACTTATTTGTCACAAACTGTTGCAGCTGTTTTCGATTTTTTAAATTTCAGTGCAATTAAGGAACGTTTACCGACTTTACTGTTGGTTTCTGCAACATCATCTAACAAACAAACTTCTTCAAAAAACAAAACGTCAGCAAAAAACCTCCTGTAATTGGGAAACAGAAACGAATTGATAATACAGTTACACAAGCTCCATCATCGACGTAAAACAAATCCACAAGAACTTCGACTACAGTTTTAACGAAACACACGGAGAGCAGACATGTTCAAAACGATGAGATGAAAACAGAAACGTTGAGAAGTGTTGAAAAGGTAATTAATGGACCTCATTCTGCCATTTTTTGGTAAAATAATAGACGTTTCGACAAGTGGATACGGAAAACTTGATGCAGATGATAATGTTTTATTTGTGACTTTTACTGTTGAAGAGAAAAAAATTTTTTTAATTGATACTTTTCATATTATATTTGTTAATGCTAAATTTGGTAGGCATGATTTCATCTTTGGATTTGGAACTTATGATTTGAAATTTTTAACGACATAAAAACGCAGTATCCAGATAACTCAGTCAGACTTCGGTTTTTTAGCCCATGTTTGTATTTGGATGCCGATATTAATTTGGATTTTGTTTTGAAAAACAGACCGTATGGTGGTTGAAATGGAATAGGCAAATAGTCGCTCGACAGATTCTTGAAACTTTTCAAATTTCTTAGTTTACATGCTATATTGCATGGCTCAGCAGGATATTTGCAAAAAAATCTAAAACCGGTTCTGGGTACAAATATGGTTTGCCTTGTCCAAAAAAAAGTTCTTAGCTAGATCACGTGAAAGGTAATGCGTTTTTCTTAATTTTTAAAGCATTCAATTCAAAAATGTTCAATTTGTTGGAATTTTGAGTGCAAGTCTTGTTAAACCAAAAAAAGAAACCAAAAATTTGTTTTTTAAACGTCCCACTATTCTAGATTTTGAGCGATTTAAAAGCGGCAAGAAACCTTTCATAATCAAGGAACTTTATGTTTTCTCTACTAATACAATTGATACAATTCATTTTCTGCCAACCATCCCACACAATACTTTATCAAAGTAAGAGAAGAAAGCTCACAACTGGGAGTCTAAATTTCTGCACCAGCTTCGTCGGGACGTAGTTGAAGACCCTTACTTTTATTCGGATCAAAATTGTAACAGCATTCGTTTAAGGAACCCAAATAACCAATTTTTTGTAAAAGTGTACAAGAATTTGTTTTATTAGTTGATCAATAGAAATTACGCGTGAGCAATTTGGAAAAAAACTAGCTGCCCGAAGGCTGAACACTTATTGGGCCTAGAAAATATATTTGCATTTGACAATGTCAATTACTTCCCTCACATCAATTATTAAACCACTGTACCTGTAGAAAACTCTAAGCTTTTTTGCTTGGATATAAAATGAACTATCCAAGGATGGAAACAACCTTATCTCCAAACTTGGTTTGTGCCATTCGGCCAGAATTTTCTCAAATTAAAGAGAAAAAGCCTTAACGACAAAAAAGTGCTGAAAAGGAGGGTAGAAATATTCTAGAAATTTCAATTTTCAAAATTTCGATTGACGAACGGATATCTCTCAGAAATACGAAAAACGGCCATTTTGACCCAAAAGGTTGAGAAAAGCAGAACAACAGCAAATCTAGTGAAAAACAGTCGCACGAGAACGATAAAAACACGAAGCCTCTTATCGTGACGATCACTCACGATAAGAGCCTTAGCAGGAGAAGATAGTGTGCGGAAGTGGTGGAGAGCAGTACCCTCCCATGCCACGAATTGGGAGAGATAACGAGTTATCTCGAGGAAATCACGGAAGCGGAGACTCGGTCCCCCATAGACTGATATATGGTGATAAACTATACTAAACTAACTTTTTAGCTACTCTGATGCCATAGAACTTTGAATTGACACCGGTGTTGATTGATATTTTAGAATATGAGTAGCTAGGAAGAGAAAGGGTCGATCCATCTCCAATGGATTTAATATAGAACTGTCACCACAAACATATTAAAATAGGATATTCGAGCCGTGTTCTTAATAGCAATCACGTAGTCTGAGGATCCGAGACTCAGCTATGTGGTTGTGTTTGCATGTAAACGAAAGCTGATCAAAAGTCGTTTTACTGATGGCCTAAAAATAGTAACTTTTTACTTAGCCCTAAACAGACCAAACAATCAACTGGCAAGGTCGAGACGTTGAAAAACGAGTAGAATTAAGGTAACTGACGCCTGCCATTCGTTAATAGGTACTTTTTCTACGCTCCGTCACTGTGTAGTATTTGGGCGAATGTTACATAGACGTTTTTATGGCGCTCCCTGTTGGGCCTGTTAAAGGCATGAGACCATATTGATCAGCAAACGTTTCAGCGTCGAACCCTCTGCTCCACTCATATGCCCAAGTTAGAGGCCTTAACGACCTTTATTGTACTGGGGAAGGTGCGTACCCTCTGCCTAGTACTATTTAGCTTTTTAACTTATTAACACCGAAAATTCCAGGGGCCGGAGGGTTAGGTGGGAAGTCATGAGCCCGCTTGTCCCAAGGTCCCGGGACCAAAAACAAAAAAAAGAGAAAGCGTAGAATCAAACAAAATTAGTGTATAACCAAGAAAAAGCCAAAAACAAATTTATTGAAAACAAAAAAGAACAAAAAACAGTTAACAAATCCATAAAAGACCAAAAACAAAAAAAAAACATAAAGTGACAGTTTATATGTTATTTCCGGACGAGACGTGATCTGACATTCCTATTTGTTGTTGTTTCAGATTGATTTATATCTTTTCTGATAGAAAGATTGCGTGTTTTGGTGACGGGTCGGGTACCCTCCCTTGAGTGTAATTGAGCATGTTTATGGTGATTTTGCCGGTGGCCGGAGGGTAGAGTGGGAAGCTGACCGACGTGTTCCACACTCAACAGGGGCATCAGGGACGACATTCACAACAACTGTTGGGTATCATTGAAACAATTTCAGTATCGTTCGGGTACTATTTTGTCAAAACTTAAGAGGTGGGGGGCACGATTGGCGCGGTCCGATTGTACCCTCCATCGATCACATATTTCCGAGTTAAGGGTCTTAATTCGGGTATTTTGGTGCAAAAGGTGTATAGTATTATTCATTAACGACTACTAATAAATAATTGTCCTTACTTTATATTACTTATTTCCTATTTAGACCCGAGAAACACCCCATTACTGATTTTCGACCAAAATGTAGAACCCCAAAACCTTGGATAGCCGAGTTTTTCCGAACAGCGAAAAGCTTTTACACAGGGAGTTACTACGTAGTTTGATCCCTCTAACTAAAGAAACCCCACGGAAAGAGACTAAGTAGAAGTTAGCGAAAACAAAAATTTTTCGATCAAAATGTTGATAATTTTCCGAATTTTGTCAATTTGTTTTGGGGATCGAGTTTTTGAGTTTTTAGAGTTAGGGCAGTAACAATCTTTGCGTTAGGAGCGTGCTAGCACAGCGTGCTCGGTTACTAGAGAAATTTTTGAGTAACCCTCCGATTAGTTCTGTGGATAGAGCTAACGACTTAAAGATTGGAAAAGGAAGGAATCGGAGGGTCCAAATTTGATAGTTATTGGCCAAATTTTTGTTTCCAAACAAATTTTGGTCCGGTTTTTTGCATTGTTACAGTGCCATACGTGGCTACTACGCTCGTTTCAATAATTTTTAGGCACTTTCAATAGGAATTGCGGAAAAAGTCTTTCAGAACCTATATAGGTGGTCAAAAAAGGCCATTTTGACAAACGCGTTTTTGGCGATTTCTCAAAGACTAGCCAACCGATCGGGATAATTTTGTTATCATAAGTCGACGTTTTGGACCACCGGACCGCAACCGTTTTTGGGTTGATAGTCTCGGAAAAGAAATTTTTTTTAGAATTTGTTGGTTCGGAGGGTCCAAATTTTATGGAATCCTCCGAGCGGCAGAAAATTTTATAAGATCACTTTTTTATCCTACTGGGAAGGTTGACCGTGTCAGGCAACCTGGTTTTAAGTCAAAAACACTGCATTCGGAGGCTTTGTCGCGGTAAAATAACCCTTTTTCTTGATGTTTGGGGAACCCTCCGAAGTAACCCTCCGGAGTCAGCTAAGCTCCTTAGCAACCCTCCTTAGCGGAAATTTTCGACGAGACCCTCCGAAGAAGTTAGAACAATCCCCACGGAGAATTTGGATTAAAGTACCCTCCGAAGTAACCCTCCGATGTAAGCTAAGTGTCTTAACAACCCTCCGGAGTAACCCTCCGGAGTGACTTAAGCCTCTTAGCAACCCTCCTTATTGAAAATTTAGGGGTATCTTCTGGGACAATTTCAGCTACTAGAATATCCATTTAGAGTCGGAATAAAAGGACAACTAGCAACGGGCATGCATATTAAGATCTCAGGAGCCCATTTGACACGGAGATTTGTGATCAGCTTTGGATTTTAGATCGGGTCTGTTAGAGGTACCCGAACAAAATTTTTTTGATTGTGATTTTGGTTGTGTGGTTGCCTTGAACTACTTGATAGGAAAGCTCGGGCAATCAGGGAACGCATAAAAAAGACCTCAGTGAGTGTATTAGGCAAATACACACTCACTTGAGAAGAAAAGTTGTTCCCTGCTCTCGTGCACTTGGAGCGTTCCGGGTGTGGGGGAGCTTTTTCATAGACTTTAGAAGTTTTTCGATCAGAGGTTGCATTGAGCTACTTAGTAGGACAGCTTGGGCAATCGCAGGACACCTAAAAGAAGACCTCGGTGGGTGTATTAGGCAAATACACACTCACTTGAGAAGACTGTGTCCTGGGCTTTTTCTTTAAGTCTTTTTCTTTAAGACTAGTTTTTATTTATCTATTCCTGAATCATCACTGTTTATACAAAAGATTGTTTGATTTTAACAAAACAGTGACTTAATAAGAATGTGGCGGTAAATTGATACTGACAAAAGGTCGCTGTCACCTGTAGGATTTTCTTATCTGATTATCAATTGTGTTTTTGTGTGTTGATTATATCTTGTGAAAATTTTGTGATATTGTTATACTATACAACGGGGTTGAGTTAGCATTACATCAATACTGAGTAGGCCCTGTGTATAATTTTAGCTGAGTCACTAATATTATCATTGAGAAATCCAAGAGACATTTTTGATACTTACGAGATCGAGTAGGCAGCGTTAAGTAAATTAACTTGAACTTGTTTGCGGTACGTTTGCCTTGCCATTAATTTGTGCGAGTATTACTGTTTATTACAAAATATGCAGCGTAGGGACTCGTTAGGATCGACTACTAAGATTCGCAGGCTGAGCAAGGGAAGCACGCGAAAATTTAAAACTAGGCGTAGCCAATCTTCGTTTAGCAGCGCTTCCGACGTTTTTGCTGATAACGAACCGACTAAAGGTCAAGCTGATCTTTCAGTGAGCGAAATGAAACCAAGGATCGAGAAGAACCTCGATGGCAATCAAAGGCGGAGCGCCGAGGCCGGGCCGGCGAGCGAAGCGCTTGTGGACCCCTTTGACAAAGGGGAACGAACGCTTATTCGACCCGACTTTGAGCCGAGCGAGGACCTCGAACGGAAGGAAGTCGAAAGGACGGAGGATGCCTCGGAGCGTTCCGAGGTCGAGCCGCGAGAGGGAAGGTTATTCAGGGGAAGGTCCAAATCGGAGACTAAGAGTCATAGGTGGAGAAAAAAACTTTCACACCCAGCCAATACCCACTCATCTCTGGCCAAGCAGAGCAAGAACGTGATGATGTCGAGTATAAGCCCGAGTGAAGAACAAACGGGTTCAAAGGCCAAGAAAAGCTGGAAGTCTTTGTACGATGAGCACATGGCGTCACTACGAACTGAAGGTCTCTCTTCCAGTTATGACCATCCGGAGATAACCCATCCGGATGTGAACTTCACGCCGTGCCCCACGAACGACATGAGCAGGAAGGCGTCATCCGACTCGCCGACCAGGCCCATGTCAGATGGGATAACGATGGGAGCGTCCTTAACATTCGACAGGTTGATGATGTCGATGGGCAAGCGAAAGGGCGGCGCGTCATCAAGTACCAGGCTGCAACCGCAGTTGACCTCATCTTCTCTGGGGCTAAGCCCGCCATTGGGGACAGCTGGCGATATAATTGACATGTTTGCTGGAGTAATGACTGGTCTGGATGAACGGAGACGGGACATGACTAAAAGAATAGATCAAGTTGACGAGAGAGCTCACCAGGGTCGAGAGAATTGGCGAGATGAACTGACGCACGTGAAGTCGCAGGCGAGAGTCGATCAGGCTCAATTGATTCGCAACACCGATCAATGCCTGGCGGAGAGCTTGGCACAGGCAAACAAGGAGTCAGAGGAGAGAGAGGCTAGGATGACAAGAGATATTGAGCAATTGTTGAACGATCATGACAATACCTATGCCCATACGATGACTAGCCTGGAAAAAAGGTTAGATGCCAAATCTGACCTGATGATGCGGAAGCTTGACGAGATCTTAAACGGAAGTAATCGGGAGGAGCGTTCCAACCCAAGAGGGCGCTCACGCCAGGCGAATGATGGAGATGGAGCAGGCAACTATGCCGGGGCCCAGCAAAATTCGAGAGCGAATTACGAATCTAGGAATAGGGAGCGGCCCAGGGCAGCCCCATCGATGCCAGGTTGGACGAACCCGGTCCCGTCGGAGATGGTTGCCACCCCGGAGACAAGATTGCCCACTGTGCCAAAAGTCAGATCGGTCCCAGATCTGACTATGGTCTCACAGGACACGACGATGTATGCTTCGATGTTTGAGCCTCTGAACAGATCTCTCGAGACATTTATAACCAAGCTCTCGAAGTCAACCGAGAGAGGAGAGAGGTCAAGAAGGACTATGAAAAAGCCGAAATCATACAAAGACGAGTCAGACGGCTGCATTGATACTTGGATAGAGGTCATGAAGTTGCACTTTGAAGAAGAAAATCTCTCAAAGAAACAGGAATGCAGCGCACTGAAAAGCAACCTGGTGGGTACCGCATTGAATTGTGTAATGGCGAAAATTGAAAATGAATGAGACAGTGCTCGTAAGATATTTGACATCCTACTGAATCGCTTCGGCTCTGGTGTACAAGGGCATCAGGCTATGGTAAAGTTCGAGAAGAGGCGTCAAAGAGATGACGAATCCATAGACAAGTTTTTGGACGACCTTGAATTACTTAGGAGAAGAAGCAACCCCGATGAGAGAATTCCCGAACGGAACTTACCGATTGCCTCGAAGTTCATGGATGGAGTGAAGAGTGAAGAGTTAAAAACAATGTTAGCCACACACTTCACCCTGTCGCTTGACCAGGTACCCACATCGCGTGAGTACTTGCTCATAAAACCGAGGGCGCAAAACCGTTGCAACAATTATGGCAACTACATCGGGACAAAAACTGGCGCGAACTCCAGTTGGTACAAACCTCGCAACGACATGGATAAGAGGAGGTCATGTGCGAATTGTGGTTCGATGGACCATCATGTTTCCGCGTGTTCTGCTTACAAACAGAACATGAAGGCAATATGCTACTTTCTCGACGACGTCGATGCGACCGACGAGGACCACGAAGAGTACGTTAGGGGACTCATCATGAAATATGGACCGAGGTGCTTCTTTTGTAATTTGAAGGGACACTTCAAGTCGGACTGCACTCAGTTTTGGGATGCAGTGGTGGACGCGAAACATCCCCGCCATGAAGAGGCGCTTTTGGGCGTCGAAGCCAGTCGAGAACGTCTGATGAACGAGGCTGAATCTCGAAGAAAAGAGAAAACACCGAGCACTTTTACGACTAAGAAGGTGAAGACCATGCCTAACGAAGTGGTAGCCTCGAGCTTGGAGGCAAGGTGGATTATGGTTTGGCAGCAAGTACAGCGTTGCAGAATATCCAACAGGAGCTAGCCACGAAAGAAGTTGAGTAATGGGTAAGGTCGGAACTGGAGAGCACAGATCTTCGGGAAAAATTTGACTTTTTGAGTAAAACAACGAAAGAGGACACTCAGGAACCCCGAAAGCAGGGATTAAAACATAGGTTGCAAAGCCGATCTGGCAGCACATGTGCTAGATGTGCAGGGCAGACAACTTTCAGTGAAAGGATTGTTAGACACGGGTGCAGTGGTCAACGTCATGCCAGTCAGCACCTGGACTAATATGGGCTTTGACAGGTCGGATCTGATACCGACAAACATCCCACTGGCAGCTGCCAATCAGGGAGCAATCTATGTGACAGGACGGACCCCGATCATATCACTGCAGCTTGGAGGAAGACATCTTTGGATGAGCTTCCTGGTGGTAGAAAATTTGGACGAATCCGATCTATTCATCCTGTGAAGGGATATCGTACGCAACGTTGATGTCACGATCGACCCCACGATGATGGGTTGATCAGGATCAAAGTTCCGGTGAGGAAGTATGAAAAGAAACCTCTTAAAAAGATCTTAATTAACCAGGCTAAGGTGCCGATTTTTCTGGATCTAAAAGTGAGATTGAAACCAAACCCAGCCGTGGTAGCGACGTTTAGAATGAGGAATCTAAATGAACTCAGTAATGACAGACAGGTGTGCTTGGTACCAAATCCAAACAGTTAGAGCTCGGCTATTTTAGGAAGAAACTTCTCACTCACTAAGAGCGGACTGTGTGTGAGTGTGTTGTTGAACACAGAAGCAACAGCAGTGACAATACAGAGGGGAAAGAAACTTGGCTACGCATTGCCTCTGAACACAGACTTTCAGTGTGTGGAGAACTTGAAAAAGTTTGATGTAATTAAATGTCCCTTGCATGCGAATCAAGAATGTATATTGAAGAGAGTAAATGAATTGAAATCTTCTATGAAATTGTTTTCAATGAAGTCGGAAACAGATGATGGGTTGTCTAGTTGTTCGAATTTTCCCGAGAGACCGACAGAGACAAAGTTAGCAGCGAATAAACATGTCCTACCTGAGATAGAACATTTGAAGGGTAAAATATCAGACAAAGAACTAGATTCGCTCAGGGCGGTGCGAAGGCGGAACGCAGACGTTTTTTCGAGACACAAGGCCGACATAGGTTGCTGTAATTTTGTAGAACACAAAATTAAGATAGAAGAGGGCTCGGTACCTCACAGGGAAGGGCGAGGAGAATGACCCCTCATAAGTCGGAAGCGTGCAGGAAGGAGATCGAGATGTTAATGGAGTACGACATGATCGAGCCGTCAAAGTCTCCGTGGGCTTGTGGCGTGGTCATTGCTAAAAAGAAAGGGGGTCAACTCAGGTTTTGTTGTGATTTCAGTTATCTGAACGCAGTGACTATAAAGGACGCATACGCGAGTCCCCACATCGGTGAGAGCCCATCCAAGCTGGGGGACGCGAAATTCTTCACGACGTTAGATTTGGGCTCGGAGTTCTGGCAAGTGCCACTCCGAAAGCAAGATCGTGAAAAAAAGGGCTTCGCGTGCGAGCTGGCGTTGTTCCATTGGAAGAGGATTCCGTTCGGATTGTGCAACGCGACGGCCACATTCCAGCGACTGATGGCCCAGGCACTCACGAGTGTGACGAAGAAAAACGGGAATATCATCATGTGTTACGTCGATGATGTCGTGATCGCAACGCCAACCCTAGAGGATTACATAGAGAGGTTGGATGAGGTGTTTACTTGCATGAAGCAGGCGGGACTGAAATGTAAACCCTCGATGTTTAGAATCCTCAGAGACTCCAAAAAGTATCTAGGCCGCCTGGTGGATAAGCGTGGAGTGAGACCAGATCCCGAAGCGGTTGAACGGTTTTGACCTGGAAGGCACCCAAGACAGATACACAACTGATGAGTTTTTTGGAGTTTGCTAACTAGTATCGGGAGTTCGTGAAGGGATGCGCCGATAGGATATACCCCATGCAACAGTTGATGAGAAACAAAGGCAAAAGGTTCACTTGGACTGATGAGGCGCAAGTTTCATTTGAAAACATTAAACGTGAACTTTGCGAGACACCAGTCCTCGGCATGCCAACAGAGAAGGGGACGTTAGTGTTAGACA
This sequence comes from Symsagittifera roscoffensis, assembly GCF_963678635.1. Taxonomy (NCBI): domain Eukaryota; kingdom Metazoa; phylum Xenacoelomorpha; order Acoela; family Convolutidae; genus Symsagittifera; species Symsagittifera roscoffensis. Next base: position 29,816,875 of record NC_087067.1, on the reverse strand, counting down.
CGGATGCATCAGTGGTGCGATATCAGGCATACTTCACCAAGAGCAAGAGTGGAACGGGAGAACGGTTCTCCGTCCAATAGCCTACGGAAGTAAGGTCTTGAGCGATACCGAGATGAAGTATGGCGCACCAAAAGCGGAAATAGTCGCGGTGATCACTTTCGGGGAAAATACAGGTTGCGTGTGGATAATCGTGCCATTGCCTGGCTGAAAACCTATTCGATGGACCAAAGTTATATTGGTCGTTGGATCGTGCGCCTGGACGGATACCACATGATCATAGAGCTCCGTACCCGTGATAAGCATCAGAATGCTGATAGCCTCAGTAAATTGACAGAATTCTATGAGCGCCTCGAAGAAAAGCAGGCTAACCAAGCGGAGGTTAAAGACGGGTTTTCATTCCTAGACAAGGAGACCTACGACAAACTACCACTCACTAGGTGGCTGGATAAGTCAGGACACCCTATACCTGGACACCCCGAACTTCCAGTGGAAACGGCCGCTGAGATAAAGGTTTAAGCCAGGGGTGAACCCGTTCCGTTGGATCTGCTAGTCCGATCAATTCTGGCACAGCAGAAGCTCACCAGGTTGGGTATAAAAAGCATAGCTCTGCTAAACAGGACAGTGAATGTGGCGTCGGACGTCATGGGGAAACTTCGTGACTTGCAGGATAGAGAGGTCGACAGACATGATCGTGAATGGACGGAGACCATGCAGCGATTGACCGTCACTGAGAAGAGGGAGAAGAGGCCAGTGATCATTCGTGGTCGCGATGTGGAACGGGATTGCCGGTCGATAGTGAACCAGCTGGTGACCTCAATGTCGAAGGATGTCTTGTTGAGGACTTCGTTCACAGAACGTGGGAAATCAACCCCGGTCGAATTCACTGAAGAAGTCAGGGTCAAGTCGAAATCCAGCTTCACTAGAAAATTACATTTCACAGATGCAAAATCAGAATACGAGCGTAGCTCAGATTGCTCTTCCGGGGACGAAACAATGTCCGGGGAGTCGGACACCTTCGGGCTCGTGCAGGACAATTTATCTGGGGAGAGGTTAATGAGACCACCTAGGGACAGAATTTTGTCCGGGGAGTCGGATTCAACGCGACCACTGGACAGAGTTTTGTCCGGGAGTCGAGAAACTCACAGACAGAGTGGAACCTGATGGTGTGGAATCATTCGGCTCAAGTGATGACTCGAGGCCTCAATCCTGGGACAACACATCTGAGACAACTTCCAATTCTGATGTATCGGAGATTGCGATTCATTCCTTGTTGGTGGACTGGAAGCAGCGCGGGCTGGACAGGAAAATGCATCAGGATCCGGACAGAGACAGGTACACCTCCGATGAGGAGGGCACCGTGGTGGATAATGCTGCTGATGAGCTCGAGCTGATAGCAGTTTTGAAACGCCCAACCAGATTACTACCACATGGTACGGTCGTCTGTACCAATCTGGAGCCATCTGTGCAGGAAGCAACGCCTTCGAAGAAGATATGGTGCGTCAGGTTGATGGACGATGCCCAAGCTCCGGAGATAATGAGCGGGCAATTGAACGTGATAAAGACGCATCTGAAAGCCAGATACCGGCTGTCGGACCTCCTAAGGGCTCAACAAAATGACAGAATGACGAGCAATCTGAAAAGATGGATCGAGCATGGAGCACATTACAAAGGAGATTTGGAAGAAGACAGCTATAAAATCTTGAAGCAGTGCTACCTGAAAAGAAAATATTTGTTGTACCTGAACAAAGACGGAATCGTAGCCTGTAAACGTAAAGAGGAGGACACGGTCCTTTACAAGTACAATTCGATATTGTTACCACAGGTATACCAGACCGAATCGCGCTTTCGTTCACATGACCAGATGGGCCATCAAGGCGTGCACAAAGTGTACAACAGGATACAGAAACGATTCGAATGGCCTGGTTTGAAAAAGGATTGTGAAAAGTGGATCTCTGCATGCTTGTCGTGTCAACAGGCGAAAGAACCCAGGAAACTAAAATTCCCTCTGCAGTCAATAGAAACATCGGGATTCAATGAAGTAGTGCAGATTGATCACCAGAAGATATGCATGACAGCCACGGGCTACAATCAGGTGCTGGTAATGATCGAGCATTTTACGAAGTATGCGGAAGCAGCACCCTACATGACAGCATCAGCGGAAGAAACATGCGATCACTTGATAAATGTGTGGATAGCGAGGCACGGCTGCCCCATCACATTCCAATCGGACAATGGCAAAGCATTCGTGAGTGATCTCACAAAGGAGTTAATGAAAAGGTCGCAGGTAGCACAGGCCCACTCGATCACTTATCACCCGCAAACGAATGGCCTATTTGAGAGGCAAAATTGCACGCAGATATCCTTGTTGAGAGTTTATTGCTCACGCTACATGGACGACTGGGATAGACATTTGCCGCAAGTAATGGGTGCTTACAACAGCACAGAGCAATCCACCACAGCGATAAGTCCGCATATGATGCTAACGGGTCACGAAAAAGCGGTTCCGTTGACGTTTTTCTACCCTGAATATGGAGGGAAGAGAACAGCACCGCAGCCGTACCTACGGGATGTCATTAAAAGACAGCAGGACTCAATGATTTATGCAGGAGGAACACGAAACAGGCGCAAATTAGACAAAAAAGGAGGTTTGATAAAAGGACTGCCGATGCAAAAGCCTGCTCAGATGTCGATTACGTCTGGGTATTCCAGGAAGTATTTCCACCAAAAGGAACCAAAAAATTATTAAAGAAATGGCGTGGCCCATTTCAAATAACAGAAGTGCACCAAGGAGGTCGGTTTTATCGACTGAGCACAGGAAGAGCAGCTCATTACCAAAATATCAATCCACACAATGCCTCATCAGAGGACTGGTGCATCCCAGCAGATATGCAAGAGGGAGACTATTTACTATTTGATAGTGGATCCTGCTTGTGAGGTGAAAGAAAGCGGTACTCGCGACAAAAACGACGGAAATGAGGTGGTGGATGACTGCGATCTACCACTGGACCTAGAGTTGACCGAGCGAGTTGAGGTGGATGACGAGACTCTACCTTATGCCGAAGAGGACTGGGACTGCCCAGAACAGACTGCAATTGACAAACGAATACAACCTGACTTCCTTCTCACCACGGAGACACGGCAGAGCAAGAAGGGAAGGGATAAGAAGAAGTACAACCCGTATGGCGAGGATTTCGTCGAAGACAGGATAGTGTTAAGTGATATGATGGAGTCGCTGGTGGGACTGGATGAAGTAGCGGCGGCAAGAGAGATCGACTTGGTGAATGACATGGATCAAGATTGGATAGACGATCGCTCCGAACCAGAAGTAGTGTTCGAACCAGAGGTGGATCAGACACATGAGTGCTCGAATGGCTCCACGATCTACCGACGGATCCTAAAGAGATAATTTTGACGATTCAGGAGGTCGATAAAGACGGCATCAAATACGTCAGCCATGACAATACCGAGTCCAACTGGGTCGCTCCAGATGGCCCTCTACGCGTTCCGCAATCGAACCTCGATCTGCTCGACTTTGGGCGATCGACGGGGACGTCGATGGATATTTTTGTCCAGGGAGTGGCGGTAGGACTCACCCACACCAAAAACCTGATGATTAAAAAATTAAAATCGGCAAGAGAAACCGGAGAACTGGAGACGGAGGGTGAGAATGCTAAAAAAACCACCTTTTGGACGAACTTTTGAATCTTATTTTGACCTACCGAACCATTATTCAAACAACATCGTCATAACGGACAACGATTTCATACTCACTGAACGTACATGCGGTATAGCGATAAGCGCGGACGTAAGCTTCAAAACAGCACTAGCGGCTGATTTCAAAAGAGAGGATAAGAATATCGAGTTTTTATGGAAACAGAGGCTTGGTGTGGGAGGGATGATAGCGCTGCCCCCTGTTGCATCACAGATACCAGGGAAATATTTGTGTTTCCTGGTTACTAAGGCCACTGATAGGCAACACGTAGATCCAGAGAGCTTGGTATTGGCCTTGACTCGACTTAGGAATTTTCTGGTTGAGAGAGGAGTGACCTCTCTCTCGTTACCAGTCTATGATCCCGATAGGGGAAAACTACATCCGAGAGAGTTGTACGCCCTTGTACACGTGATATTTTCAGAAACTCACATAGAAGTTTACTTACATAAAAGTACTATCTGAGCATATGCTAGGAGTTGCATTCGGCGATAAGTGGTTTTTATTAAGTTCACTTTATAGAGATTAGGATTGAGTTACGTTAGCTACAAGGGATTATGTTTTTATGTAATAATTTAGATATATGATGTTTATGTATAATGTTATTGTTAGGGTATGTTTTATGTGATGTTTGTGTCCTGAAAAACCTGGAACACTCCAGGTAGTGAAGGTGACAGCGCTCATTCGTGTTACCTCGATAAGGTTAAAGGTGGACGATCCACCTTGGTGCTAAGTTTTAAATCAGCAACGAAGAAAAATTTCAATGGATCGTTTTAAAGAAAAAAAATGTGAATGATGTTTTATCCTGAAAATGGGACCGCATGAAATGATGGTTTTAAGTCGTGACTTGTTTTTTATTTCTTGATTGATCAAATCTTGTTTATTGAATCAAACAAACTTGAAGGAATTTTACGAGAATCAACACGATAGAAATGGGCGACACGAATTAATTGTTGGAACTCCTCTCAGCGAGTCTAGGAGCGACTCTGGACGAGATCTATCAGCGGGTGATTGATTGTGATTTTACACGAGAAGACCCGGAATTGGCGATGTTTGTGGTCGCACTCCTCGACGCGTTGGGACGAGAGGGTCGAGGGAATTGCCCCACGGAAGTGGTGTTGATGCTGGCCTTCGGTGAGTCCGGGAACGCCGAGAGAGGTCGAAATCGATTGATGAGATGGCGCCGAGGAGAAATTTCCGGAAACGACTTGGCTCGTGAGCCGGGACTAGGCGAGCAGAGGGATCACCGGCTAGGTGAGATGCCCCTACCTGTTCAGCCTGCGCAGCCGCTCATCGGAGCTAAAAGACTACGTGATGGGCCGGGCCCGTCACACTCAGTAGACTCTCCAACAGCTGCTCCTCCTCTCAAGAGAGTGAAGGCGAGCGAGATCGAGATACAGACCTCGGAGACGATCGATACCTTGGAGAAGAAAGAAATGGGTCAGAACGAGCTGTGTGCCAAGCTGCAGGAGTACAAGACAATATCTAGAGAAAGGGACGAATGAAAGAAGAAGTTTGAGGACCTGCAAATAGCTTACAAGGAAGAGGCGATAAAACACCTGAAGGAACTAGGAGGGTGAGTCAAGTGTCACCGGAGGTTCTGGCTACGATGAACTCCTCGGAGGCATCCAGGGACACATGTCCCAGGACGAGGGCACAGGAGCTGTGCGGACCGAGAGAGCCCTAGGCTCCTCAGCAGACATCACAGTCTGCTCCCAACCCGAGAAATACGATACCGGACCCCTCGGGACCTATATCGCTCCTCAGTTCCAGGAGTCGTTCCATCAGGTAGCCAGAGCAGCTATGAACGAGATCAATAGGACACTAGCCGGACGCTGGGTAGGGTCGTCCCTTCCCAACGCTATGATCTTTCTTTGAGCAGCTCGGAGAGAACACCCCGAACTGTAGTATCAGCAGGGACTGCGCATGACGGGACGATTCAGAGATCTCGCGTGGTTGATATTAGAAAGAATCTAATGGTGCGCAACCAGTTCGTGCAAGTGGCCACAGAGCATCCTCTTGCTTGTTTGAATGGCATGGGCTGGAACCCCGCCATAAGCAACCAGGCAATTCCCTCAGAGAGTCGTCATTTGGTTATAGGGGACAGTTTAGTGAGGAATCTAAACGAGATCTTTGTCAACGGACAGACTACTGTCCTATCTTTTGGAGGCGCTTCCGTGGCTCAAGTCATCAAGATGAGGATCACCTAGACACGTTGGTGATAATGCTCGGGACTAATGACGTTTCGAGGGCCCCTGTAACCCCAGAGGGCAAGTGGGAACCCCTACAGGTCTGACTTCTGAATGAACTGAAGGAGAAGTACAGACCCAGACTCGTGGTTCTATGCACGATACCACAGAACCCGGAGATGGGCACGCCGGTTGCAGATTTTATGAATGGTAACGTGACCCGGTGGAACGAGATGACTCGCAGTCTGGTAAGGAGCAACCCCAGCGAGCTGCGACTCATGGATCTAGAAAACATGCTTCGCATGATCGATCACCTCACGCTCACCAGGGACGGCATACACTTCAACACCCAGCAAGTGAGGTGCTGGCTAAACGACGTGTTCCAGACGCAGTTGGGGGAAATGGAGCAAGAATTAAGGACAACCAGCTCACTGGCTCGGACCAGTTCGACTGGAGGAGGTAGAGTGAGTGGTAACGTGCCAGAATCACTCGCCAATCGCCTCGGGCCCCTGGCAATGGAAACGGGTGCAGCTGCTCCCGTCGCTCCGAGCTCAGATGTGAGAGCGAGGCTGGGGACTGCCCCTCCTCCTAGGACTCAACCGTTGGAGAGCCGACTTGGCAGATCGGTTGATCAGAACTGGATTATCAGCCAGACTGTGTCTAGGAGGAGTGACACGCCTGCTACAGCACCTCCTGCTTCGACAACAGGAAATCGACGAGCGCCAAACAGTGTGATGCTTTGGAACCGTCCAGATCCCAGCAGTTGGGGACAATATAAGACAGACATGTCGGCGAAACTGAACATGAACACATTGACGTGTCGGGAGGATGCATGGAAGATGATCGGTGGAGAGGGTCCCACAGTGTCGCGATTGTATCGAATACCGGGTGTAGATTGGCTGGTAGCGGGACAGGAACAGTTCAGCTCCGCGACTACGCTAAGGTACGTGGACCTCAATGGATTGCCTGAGGACAATACCTTTGGGCCCTTGAATACCCGATCTCTCACGGACGTCCGTCGGGGAGCCAGAGAGCTGACACCACCTGCTTAGGAAGGGTAAGTTTCTGGCAGAGAATAAGCCCAACAACAAGCATCACAAGATGTACAGGCAGTTTTCTAAACCACCCGGCCGGGCGCCTGGTGAATATTCGAGAGACTATCCCCGAGCGACCTCGGTGGAAGGAGACGACAAGAGATATGCAGGACTGATGGCACCAGTCGATGACAGTCTGTTTGCCTCCTATGATCCCTTGGATATGAAGGCTGCCAAATACCTGATAGTGGCCAGTTCCGATTACCTCTACACGCCCCGTCCTCTCTTTTGGCCTGATGTGATTTTCTTGACGGCGCCTAAATTGGACTGGGGACAGTCAACAGGCATGATGATAAGTGTGCGAAGGGTAGTCAGCATGGAGCCGCAGGTGATAGATGTTGCAGGCTCGAATGATCGCCTGCAGAGCAGAGGGTTGTTGTCCCGTCTGACGGATGGATCGATCCCAAGCAATGATGTCATAGGAGAGGCGATATTGACATTGCTCTCAACCATGGCTGAGGTAGAAACATCAGTAAAACAACGCTTCACTCAAAATGTGGTGAAGGCTGTCTTTGTGTTATAACCGGGGTACGCCACATTGCCAGACCCCTTTAGTTTGTGTACACAATGATCACAACGATAGCAGAGGGACGATTCAGCATAATAATACCCGCGCCAAACAGAACGGTGGACCCCAACAACCATTACCCATCCCGGTCCGAGCTTCCTGCCATTTGGGCTGACATTTCTAATGCCATACAGGGATTCAAGGATTGTAGCACAACTCGGTTGGTGCTGGATGAAGTCCTGGTGTTGGAGCTGTCCAGCTGTACGACAAGAGATATGCAGGACTGATGGCACCAGTCGGTGACAGCCTGTTTGCCTCCTATGATCCCTTGGATATGAAGGCTACCAAATACCTGATAGTGGCCAGTTCGGATTACCTCTACACGCCTCGTTCTTTTTTTTGGCCTGATGTGAATTTCTTGACGGCGCCTAAATTGGTCTGGGGACAGTCAGCAGGCATGATGATAAGTGTGCGAATGGTAGTCTGCATGGAGCCGCAGGTGATAGATGTTGCAGGCTCGAATGATCGCCTGCAGAGCAGAGGGTTGTTGTCCCGTCTGACGGATGGATCGATCCCAAGCAATGATGTCATAGGAGAGGCGATAATGACATTGCTCTCAACCATGGCTGAGGTAGAAACATCAGTAAAACAACGCTTCACTCAAAATGTGGTGAAGGCTGTCTTTGTGTTATAACCGGGGTACGCCACATTGCCAGACCCCTTTAGTTTGTGTACACAATGATCACAACGATAGCAGAGGGACGATTCAGCATAATAATACCCACGCCAAACAGAACGGTGGACCCCAACAACCATTACCCATCCCGGTCCGAGCTTCCTGCCATTTGGGCTGACATTTCTAATGCCATACAGGGATTCAAGGATTGTAGCACAACTCGGTTCGCGCTGGATGAAGTCCTGGTGTTGGAGCTGTCCAGCTGTACGACAAGAGATATGCAGGACTGATGGCACCAGTCGGTGACAGCCTGTTTGCCTCTTATGATCCCTTGGATATGAAGGCTACCAAATACCTGATAGTGGCCAGTTCGGATTACCTCTACACGCCCCGTCCTCTCTTTTGGCCTGATGTGATTTTCTTGACGGCGCCTAAATTGGACTGGGGACAGTCAACAGGCATGATGATAAGTGTGCGAATGGTAGTCAGCATGGAGCCGCAGGTGATAGTGGTTGCAGGCTCGAATGATCACCTGCAGAGCAGAGGGTTATTGTCCCGTCTGACGGATGGATCGATCCCGAACAATGAGGTCATAGGAGAGGCGATAATGACATTGCTCTCAGCCATGGCTGAGGTAGAAACATCAGTAAAACAACGCTTCACTCAAAATTTGGTGAAGGTTGTCTTTGTGTTATAACCGGGGTACGCCACATTGCCAGAACCCCTTCAGTTTGTGTACACGATGGTCACAACGATAGCAGAGGGATGATTCAGCGGGATAATACCCGCGCCAAACAGAACGGTGGACCCCAACAACTATTACCCATCCCGATCTGAGCTTCCTGCCATTTGGGCTGACATTTCTAATGCCATGCAGGGATTCAAGGATTGTAGCACAACTCGGTTGGTGCTGGATGAAGTCCTGGGGTTAGAGCTGTCCAACTTCGCCAGATTATTGAAAATGAGGCCAGGGGTAGATGACGATCATTTGTTAGTACAACAGGTGGCTGATGATCTCTGGTTCAGACAAATGGATCATGCGGAGAATGAGCAGGGGAGGACGGTTAGAAAAAATATGACATAGGCTGAAGAGGATCTCATGGCATTGGCTTTGCGTAAGAAGCCACACACCAACGCATGGTTGTACTTGTCACCGAGATTGTGTACCTTGGGGAAGATGCATTCGAGCATGCACCGGCGGTGATCAAAGAGATACACGAGTATCTAAAAAACTTGTTTATTGAGAGGGAGTTAGCCGGGGGCATGATGTTGCAGTTGATGCAGGACGTGAACACGATGTCAATGGATAAGTTCCAAGCTGATATCTTGGCCACGAGGGCACAATCTGAACAATCAGACGCTGTCTTGGGTGGAATGGGAATGGGATGGACGCTATTCTTTTTGTCAACATGCTACCCGAGGGCATCCCGGAACCTGATCGCGAGCTTTGTCAAGGATATCCGGAAACTGTCGATCGGCCTGATATTAGCCTTGTATCTGACATTTGCTCACAAGAACTTCGTGAAGGGACCTGCGAATCTCTTCATCCAAGCTTTGGCAGACCTGAGATTGGACAGGCTCCTCACCCTGACCGCTATGACGTATGGTCGGTTAGGCGATCTGCTCGTGCTGTTGCGATACCCAGAACAGCTTCAGGGAACGAGTCGTGAATTCAACCCGCAGTTGGAAACCGCCTCGCTCAAAAAGTTGAAGGACTGGAGGATCCTCTTGCTCCAATATCTCCTGCAACAGAACAGGAGCATCACAGGAGAGGATATGGTGGCGACGGATGCGGGTGAATTTGAACAGTACTGTGGCATGCCCTTGCTGACGGATCTGGCTGTCATGATGCGGATCGATCAGCTGGCTCTAACTCATGGACTACGGGAGTTCGTCACGGTGGTGTATGGACCCGTGATGTCATTTGCGTTCCCCGATGTGCAAGTAAAGGCATACAAGAACTCGGTGTTGTATGTCAACCTAGTTTCGGTAGTGGATTGCTCCTTGCTGAATTGGGTGGAACAGAAGGTGCTAAGAGGGTTAGCCAGCGATGATAGGCTATTTGGAAGAATAGCAGAGCCGGGTTGGGTGTTGATGGACTTCAACAACAACTTTAAGTGCCGAATGGGCCGCGAAGACCTTTCCCATGTCCAGTTCAGCCCGAAGCTTTGGAATCTGCGACCAGTGGTTAAGGATTCAGGAGAGGCGACGAGGGTCCCATTTTTGCCAGAGGCCTACGCACACGTGAAAGATAACCAGCAAGCGTGGCTTTCCGGTACCAGGCCGCTGCCGGACCAATGCCCTCGATACCCACCGATAAGGAGGATGTTGTTGGAAGTCACATCTCCCGCACTTGCCCCGCGCACCGGAGCGGCTCAGGATGCGGAGAAGAGAATGCTTAAGTGGAGTGAAGGGATGGAGCCGCGCTTCATCAGTTGGAACATTGCGGCCATGCATACGTTTGACTTCACATTTCCTGATACTTGGAGCCGGAAGAAGATCAAAGCATCACCTTCCAGGAAACCAGAGGTCGCGACTGAGGTGTGGAAAGATGTGTATACACCTGCAGATGATCTATCAAGATTGAAGTGGTCAGGGGAGGTGAAAGTAGTGATCCTGGAGGTCGCAAAAGAGTGCAGATGAGGCACGTACATAACGGTGGATGATGTGGCGCCACATGGCGAGTAGTCGGTAGAATTCCTAGTGAACGATGAATTATTCTATCACGCAGGGGATCTGACCTTACCGGCACGGCCGGACACGGGTATGGATATGCGACAATGCCCTTCAGGACCTAAGCTAAAACCGGATACGAATGATGACGAGCGGATAAATCAGGACGATGATCACCTGGAGGGAAAGGGAGAGAAGTCGGGTGAAATGGACCTAGGAGCATTGGAGAGAGATTTGCTGGAATACCAGTTTAGTGAAGACGACGACGGGGAAGTTGATGGGAATCTATTGCTGACGACACCATAGTCTTTCATGTCCCCTACAAAGGAGGCGCCGGCCAGCTTATCCCCAGTGGAACCAATAAGTCTACCGGAGGAGGCAATGGACTACCGGAGGAGGGACATACAGAAACTGCTCCATGAGTCACCAAGGAGGAGGAAGATTGAGGAGATTATGAGGGTATCTTTCCTGAGCACGCTACCGGAAGAGGAATGGGAAAGATACCAGAGTGAACTTGAAGGTGAGACGGGAGTAACCTGGAACCGAGTGACTTTCATGGAGAGGAAATGGGACGTGATACGCAGATAGGGAATGCAGTCCATAATGAAGATGGGATTAAACCAACCCATCATGCGCGAGGTTCTGGAGATAATAATGAACTCCATAGAGTCTGATGTTCTGACCGAGTGATCACGAGAAAGTTACCCGTCAGACGAGCTAAAAAGGGCTGAAGCGGTTAAAGGGAAAGACCGGAAGCAGAGCCGTGAACCAGAAAGTGGAGAAGTCAAAAGCCAGCACAGTGCTGGCCTCCTTGGCAGGAGTAGCTCATTCAGGCTAAAGTGGGCAAGAAGATGGTGCGATGCTTGCCGGGGAGAAAAAGAGAACCTGATACCCCCATATGCTATTGGCAGGTTTGACCACAACGGCCACGAGGTCAAAAAAAATGCACGGACTCTGGCGGATACTAAGCTGGAAATGGAGGTCATCAATCAGTGTAGATCTGGAGGACTTGATGATTACAAGCCCTCGCGAACCAACATGGCCGGGATGAAGCTGGAGGGACAACTCGACGTGGTCGAGTAGAGTCGAATCACTGTACCGAACTCAGTCCACGTGGGGGATCCGGCAGGGGGTTATGTGGAGATGCTGAAGGCAAGGAATTCCGCGCGAGGGCACCTGATGGCCTGGAATGAGAAGCAAGCCATGCAGGAGTACCTGAAGGAGCTGACGGAGAACTCTAACTTGAACAGGAAAGAATACGGCACGGTGATGTCCTCGGAGGCAAACAAAATCGGCCTGGAAAAATTTCTAGGGATCTCTTGGAGGGCGGCCCTCCAAAGATACTTTGACGAGACTATGCATGCGCCGGCACCGGTGGCAGCATACCTAGCTTATCCATGTACCAGAACTGACTTGCAGGTACGATTCGCCTGGTGTTCGATGGGAAATAAGAAGGCGGAGTATGAAGCCAACAACGACTCGAAACCAAAGGAACAGGAACTGGAACTGATGGAAGCTCTGCAAATTTTGATTTCTAGAGACGATTCTGCGATAGCCTGGGCTAAGCGTAAGGATGCCTTTTGCTTTGTAAGGTTCGTGGTGGATCGAATCCCCACTCCTGTATTGGGAGAATGCATAAAGACCATTCGGCAAGGGGGAGTTGATGGTTAACGAAACTTCCTGAGGGCACTCCTGGAGCTGTATCAAGACATGCCGCTGGCCATACCAAACAAGGAGTCGAACGATATGGAGAGCTACCGCCGGTTGGAAGAAGTGAGAAGGTATTCCAACAAAGAGTTGAAAGTGAGCCGGGAAATAATTGAAGCGGTCAGGGAACAGAAAGACTATGCAACATTGTGAAAGTTGAAGTCGTTCCCATGTGTGTCTGGCATACCGGGTTGGCGTAAAATCCCTTCGTGAATGAGGAAGCCAGGGAAGCGTACTTCGACTATGAACAAGTTATAGTACTCAATTTCTGGGTAGAGAGAGTCAAGGAAACTGGCATGTTGATGGTGGAACAACCCAAGCTGGGTATTCTTTTGGAGGAACGAGTAGTCGAACCTTCGGTTCCCGAGTTGAAGGGGCAAGTGAGTTTTGATTGTGGTTCTTGGGACGGTCCCTTGAAAACCAGTTTAGTAACCATGTGGTAACTCATGAAGCCTTCTTGGTGTCCACATTCAAACGCCGGTTTGATCTGGGATATGACGGCTGATATTACGTTGGACTTGGATGATGACGCGAGTTTGCACGATGTGGCCATGATACACCATCTGCTGGCCATAATAGTAACGAAGCAGAAAAACAAACCATCCACGGAACCATCCGAGGGAAGAACATCGAGTGACTGGCGGAGACAGGGCACCTGTCTAGCTCACAACAGTGGAGTGGACGGACATGTATGCAACTCGGAACATTGCTTGATTACGCTGAGCGAGCAGCATCGCCAATTGGCACAACTGTATGGAAGGTTGAGCATGTCAGATAAGAGTGGAATGGAGTTGATCGCCGACTGTCATGCGGTAACGGAAATAAACTTGATCACTGTCTTGGGATTTTGCAGCATGACGAGCTCGATAGTATCACTGGAACGCCTAGAGCGTGCCCATGAGCTAGTGACGTCTCTCAGTGTGGGAGTATTCCCTGGAGCAACACAGACAGATCAGAAGATCGGAGGCTGGTGAGAAGCTCTGGAAAACGAAATGAATTTGAAGGATAGTGAGGCCTATCATAGACCTGTTGGCTCGAGATATATAGTGGGTTCGAGCTCTGCACCATATTGCAATAGTAGATACCCTACGCACATGGTGGTGATGGATGCGAGGACACAGCAGGTGTTGGTCGACCAACTCTTCTCTGTGCCAAAGTGCGTGAGGTTGGCCAGAATGTCGGAAAGGTCGTATGATTTATTGGCAAAGACCATTCGGGCCGTCCCGAAGAGATCTGAAGGCGAGTTGCAGGACGTAGTGGGTGAAGAGTTCATGAGATTGAACGAGGGTAATGTGAGTGAATTCCAGAAGCAGAAGATGAGTGGAGCGTTACCCACTGAATCCCCACCATAAAAGAAAAGGACGAGGTGCATAGAATAGTGATGGAAGTGGAACGGTTGCTGGGAGCCTCAGGGTATCGGACACGAAGGAACATACTAATGACCCATGGGGATTACCTTGCCACTGCCTGGCGCAGACGTTGTGGTACCCCAAACGCGGGAATCTACTATTAGTGTGGGACGTGGAGGAGTTGTACTCCACGGGGTTGTCCGATCAAAATCAACAAGTGTCGATCGTGGTGGTGAGTGCCATGCTGGCGATGAGATGGTTAGAAGCCAACGCGGGCACAAGTGAGCAGGAGACGGCCGTGCCGACACCTGAGCAGCTAAGCAACGTAAAGATGAACCGCAACTTAGATTTTTTCAGAACCACCTGCAAGATTCTGAGAATACCCAAGGCCATTGAAAGAATATGGTCAAGGCAAAGATTGATGCCTTGGTTCTGTGCAGTGATGACATCATGGGTGTATGAACGCGCGAAGCGTCATATGTCTAGGAACACGGAAGCCTATCAATCTTTCCAGCTTGATATAGAACCGGGAGCCTATAAAAGTGCATTCATAACGCACCGAAAAGCTGTTACCACAGCGGTGAAGCGAATAGCTGGAGCCCCTTGTATAACTGAAAATGAAAAGAGAGAGATCCTACGAGCTGACCTAGAACGGAATGTGAGCCTGTCTCTTCACAAAAACTTTTGCAGGAACCGGGAGCAAAAGGTGAATGTGGACTTGCTACCTTGTTGCAAACCGAGGCTGTTGGAACAGGAGAGTTGGGGGACAGCCTGCAATTCCAAGGACATATTGGAAAAAGATCTAGAAGACAGTGAAACTGAAGATCAGGATGGAGAAGCAAAAAAACAAGGATGATGGAAACAAAAGGAGAAGTGAAGACGTAAACAAGAGAGGGAGAGAAGGAGAAATTTTTGATTGTCTTTGTGTGCTAAAACTTAAATTGATTATTGAAACTGTTAAAATTTTTGTTTTGATTTATTTTGGTCAGACTAGACTTTGAAAATTGTTGCAAATGTTGAAATTGTTGAAAGAAGGTTTTAGTTGTGCTACTTATGTAAATATATAGAAAATAGGTGAGTATATTTACCTATTTAAACACGACTGATGTTTTTAACCTGTGTAAGACACAATTTCACTGTTTGGCGACATGGTAAGTTTGAGTAAACTTGCTCGAGAGGGTGATTAACTCAATAACTTTCCTGGCCACAGGGTTTCTTAGTTTTACTATTGAAAGGACCGCATAAATAACTGATTATACTTGGTGAGTGATGTTAAGTTAATTTTAACGGGTGCGTGGCCGTGCCACGTCCCACATTTTAATTACAAAGAGCGAAAAGAAGTTTTATGGCATGACGACGGAAGTAGTCAGAAAAGAAATTTTATCTAGGACACTCCTCATGGTGCAAATTTTGTGAAAATGTTGAAAGGCTGTGAGATGTAGTACGATGCCATTTGTGAACACGTAGTGAGTTGAGGTGGAGTAGATAAATTTCATTTTCTTATGCGATTTGTAAGATTGATTACAGAGAACTGGAACACTACTTGATGATAACCCGGTGTTATACGATCAATATGGACATTGATGGGGACTTGTCCGGGGAGTATGTGCCATTCTGCCAGATAGGCACAGCGCATTCTTCCGGCGAAGCAAGGATTAGAGAGAAAAAGCCTTAACAACGACAAAGTGCTGAAAAGGAGGGTAGAAGTATTCTAGAAATTTCATTTTTCAAAATTTCGATTGATGAACGGATATTTATCAGAAATACGAAAAACGGCCATTTTGACCGAAAAGGGTGAGAAAAGCAGAACAACAGCAAATCTAGTGGAAAACAGTCGCACGAGAACGATAAAAACACGAAGCCTCTTATTGTGACGATCACGCACGACAAGACCCTTAGCAGGAGAAGATAGTGGGAAAGGAGGCTTCGGTGGGGAAGTGGTGGAGAGCAGTAACCTCCCGTGCCACGAATTGGGAGAGATAACGACGATATCTTGAGGAAATCGCGGAAGCGGAGGCTCGGTCCCCCAGAGACTGATATATGGTGAAAGACTAGAGTAAAGTAACTTTTTAGCTACTCTGATGCCATAGAACTTTGATTTGACACCGGTATTGATTGATATTTTAGAATATGAGTAGCTAGGAAGAGGAAAGGGCCAATCCATCTCCAATGGATTTAATATAAAACTGTCACCAAAAACATACTAAAATAGGATATTCGAGCCGTGTTTTTAATAGCAATCACGTAGTCTGAGGATCCGAGACTCAGCTATGTGGTTGTTTTTGCATGTAAACGAAAGCTGATCAAAAGTCGTTTGACTGATGGCCTAAAAATAGTAACTTTTTACTTAGCCCTAAACAGACCAAAAAATTAACTGGCAAGGTCGAGACGTTGAAAAACGAGTAGAATTAAGGTAACTGACACCTGCCATTTGTTAATAGGTACTTTTTCTACGCTCCGTCGCTGTGTAGTATTTGGGCGAATGTTACAGTGGTTTACGCTTCGATGACTAATCACAGTCCTGACAAAAATTTAACTTTGAAAGTTTTTCTTACGCGGAGAGGCATATTAGATTGTCGAGAAAAAACTTCTCCTGCAAAAAGCTCGAGCAAATTACACTGAACGATATCGAAATCGATAATTTCCAACATAATTTTGATAATCGATTGAAAAAATTTTACACTTTTTGACTACTTTCACCTGTACAATGTCCAGACTCCAGGAATTTCGAAAGTCAATTCGGTTGTTCAATCTCAACCTGAAAGGGCTGCAACCTCAGCTGGGAGAGAGAAAACAAATCCATTTGCGCGACCAACAGCTTCCAGCTGAATTGAAAGAATTAATCAAAATTGATAACGTTGAAGAAATAGATTTAGTTCAAGTCACTATCAGAGTTCCTGCACCCTTTGCTGTAATATTTAAATCTAATTGTAAGCATGACAAGTTCACGAAGTTGAATTCTTCTTCATCGAACGAGGAATCGATTTGCCTGTTGAAACGACATAGAGAAACACATATATACTAAGCTTTGTCAATGTTAATAAATATATTTAATGATTGTCTTCATTTTCATGTGATGTTGTGTGATTACTATTTGCTAACAAGTCGTGTTTGACTTTCAAATTTAAAAAAAAAAAATTGCCAAAAGAAAACACAAAAATGTGATTTTAACAGAAGAGTTATTAAACAAAATCAGAACCGGAAACGTAGGAAAAATTGTTCATTTACATATGACAGACAAAACCATAGCAAGATGTATTAAAAAATAGAAACCAAACGGCAATCGGTCAGGGATAAAAAAAGCGATTGGTATGCAGTTGTAACTATCAACCTTGAGAGAAATATGCAAAATAAGTCTTCTAGTAAACATTGAAAATGAAGCAACAACTGTCGAGAACAATGATTGCGACTTTGTCGACATTGGTGGTGTCAAGCAGTCTTTATCTGACGTAATAAGATCTTGGAAACTTTGTAATTTTGTTTCCCTTCCTTCTGCAGAAGTTGTCTTTTTAACACAGGTCTTATTTGGTGTCCTATTTTTCACACACGTTTGCTTTACTTTCATTTTGCTATCTTTGTCCTTTTCCAAATTGTCTTTTTACAACCTCAATTGTGACAAAAATGCCATTTGGCTTTCGATACTGTCCAGTACAGTTAGTTACATGTTACCAAATTGCAAGTTCAATAATGATTAAGATCATTTCAACAAAAGATCGTCTGTTCATGTCCATTTCAGGTTCCTCAGGATCCGGCACAACTGATTTGATTTTTCAAATGCTTCTCAGAGCTAATTTGTATCCATCGTATAATAGGTATTTTTTTTATGTTCACAATCAGCCCAAATATTGTTCCTTTGTTTCTCAACACAAATTTGATAATGAAATCATAGAATTATCCAGCTTTGAAAATGATAATAGCTCATGGGATTGCTTAATTGTTTTTGATAAAACCTGCAAAAAAATTTTGGTGAAAGAGATTTCTTTAAATTAGCTACACCAGGGCGTCATAAAAATGTTCAAGTTATTTATGCAAGCCTAATTTATTTCAGCAAAGAAAGCAACCACGTGCAATAGATTTGAAAACAACTCAATTAATTTTGTTCAAATCATCTCGAGACATTCAACAAATTGTTTACTTAGGCAGAAAATTGAATCATGCTAAATTAATCCGTCATGTGTATTAGTTGCCAACGAAAAAAGATTTTGGTCCTTTGCTGATAGAGTTAGATCCCAAAATTCTGAATGTCTTCGGTTTTTGTCAAACATATTTTCACCACCGCCAACACTTTTCTACTTACAATCCTTAAAAGAAGTCATCACGTCTATTGATAATGAAAGAGATAGACTTATGTATATTGAAACGAATGCTCAATAGTCAGCATTCTAGATCAATTTTGACAACAGTTGAGTCAAATTTTATTTGCTTAGATATAAGCTAATAAAGTGGACAAGGTCGAACATATTGCGAAAACAGTTATTCAGAGTTGAATCCTTAAATTATCTTAAACGAAACATTCGATCGCTCAAAAAATTTATCTACAAGTACTTGGAGTTTGATGGACATACAGTCAAATTGAAAAATTACAGGAATTTGTTCAAATGAAAAACTCACGTGTGATTAGTGTAACAAAATTGGCTGCAAAAAAGTCACCAGAAAGCATGTGCCTGCTTTAGTCACAATAATTGCATACAATTTAACAAAATTTAAAAAAAAAAAAAAGTTTTATGTTTGTATCTATTGCGAAGTGCAAAAACTGACTTACCTTCTTGGAAAAATTACGAGCAGAACTTTATATATGAAGTTTTTGAAATATTTGCCATTTCTACTCTAAATCCTCCAATATACAGTCTCAATGATGCAGAGAAAGAAGAAATCAACCGAAAGTTTGTCTGTAAACATTCCAGGAAATCTCATGTCTACTAGAACAAAAGCAATTTCAAACATTTGCTTTTGAAATATTTTTTTATTAGCTATGTTTGAAGTTGTGTCACCTGGTTATTTCAAAAAATTTCAACAGAATTTCAAATTTGTTATTGCTGAAAAATTTCCAATTGAAATACTTTCAAAAGTTATGTTTTAGGAAACCACTTCAAATTTGATTGCACTTTTCAATGGAAAATGAAAAAAAAAATCCCATTAAAATTCATTGATTGAGGTAGATTCAGTGGAACAGCTGAACCAATTTTTTCCTTTTACTTGCTTTAAATATTTCGTTTCTCCTGCTAAAGATGTCAAAGGAAATGGTGATTCATTTGACAAGCCTAAGCTAGCTCTCACACTTATTTGTCACAAACTGTTGCAGTTGTTGTCGATTTACCAGATTTCAGTGCAATCAAGCAACGTTTACCAAAAATAATATTGATTTCTGCAACATCATCTAACAAACAAACTTCTTCAAAAACCAAAACGTCAGCAAAAAAACTCCTGTAATTTAGAGACGGAAGCGAATTGATAATACAATTAGACAAGCTCCATCATCGACGTGAAACAAATCCGCAAGAACTTCGACTACAGTTCCCTGGAAACACAAGGAGAGCAGACATGTTCAAACAGATGAGATGAATACAGAAACGTTGAGAAATTTTGAAAGTAAAATTATGGAAGTTTTGACAAGTGGATATGGAAAACTTGATGTAGATGATGATGTTTTGTTTGTGACATTTATTGTTGAAGAGAAAAACAAAATTTAATTGATGCTTTTCATTTTACCTTTTTTTAATGCTAAATTCGGTAGACATGATTTCAATTCTTGATTTGGAACTTATGCATGAAATTTTTAACGACATAAAAACTCAGTATCTAGGTAAATCAGTCAGATTTCAGTTTTTTTTAGCCCCTTGTTTGTATTTGGATGCCGATATTAATTTGGATTTTGTTTTGAAAAACAGAACGTATGGTGGTTTAATTGGAATAGGCAAATAGTCGCTCGACAGATTCTTGAATCAATTCAAATTTCTTAGATTACATGCTATATTGCATGGCTCAGCAGGATATTTGCAAAAAAAATAAAAAAACGGTTCTGGGTACAAATATTTTTTGCCTTGTCCAATAATAAGTTGTTAGCTAGATCACGTGACAGCTATTGCGTTTTTCTTATTTCTTAAAGCATTCAAAGCAAAGTTGTTTAATTTGTTGGAGTTTTGAGTGCATGTCATGTTAAACCAAAGAAAGAAACCAAAAATTTGTTTTTTAAACATCCCACTATTTTAGATATTGAGGGATTTAAAAGCGGCAAGAAACCTTTCATAATCAAGGAACTTTCTGTTTGCTCTACTAATACAATTGATACAATTCATTTTCTCCCACCAGTCCCACTCAATACTATATCAAAGGAAGAGAAGAAAGCTCACAACTGGGAATCTAAATTTCTGCACGAGCTTCGCCGGGACGTAGTTGAATACCCTTACTCCTATTTGGATCAAAATTGTAACAGCATTCGTTTAAGGAAACCAAACATCCAATTTTTTGTAAAGGTGTACAAAAATCTGTTTTATTATTTGATCAATTGAAATTACCCGTGAGCAATTTGGAAAATCTAGCTGCCCGAAGATTGAACACTTATTGGGCCAAGAAAAAAATATTTGCAAACGACATTGTCAATTACTTCCATCGCATCATTTATTAAACCATTGTACCTGTAGAAAACTCTAAGTTTTTTTGGTTTGGATATAAAACGAACTGTCCCATGATGCAAGGAACCTTATCTCCAAACTTGGTGGTTCACGCCTCGATGACCAATCACAGTCCTGACAAAAATTTAACACCAACATTTAAAGTTTTTCTGACGCAGAGACAAATTAGCATGTGCGGTTCGTTTTGTATTTATACTCCAAATTTCATTTGTGAGTTTTAACAGAAGAGTTATTTAACAAAATCAGAAATGGAAACGTAGGAAAAATAGTTCGGATACATATGACAGACAGATTTTACCATGTGCGGTTCCTTTTGTATTTATACTGCAAATTTCTTTTGTGATTTTTAACGGAAGAGTTATTAAACAAAATCAGAACCGAAAACGTAGGAAAAATTGTTCGGATACATATGACAGAAAAAACCATAGCAGGATATATAATAAAATAGAAACCAAACGGCAATCGGTCAGGGATAAAAAAAGCGATTGGTATGCAGTTGTAACTATCAACCTTGATATAAATCTGCAAAATAAGTCTTCTAGTAAACATGGAAAATGAAGTAACCACTGTCAGGAACAATGATTGCGACTTTGTCGACATTGGTGGTGTCAAACAGTCTTTATCTGACGGAACGAGATCTTGGAAATTTTTTAATTTTGTCTCCCTTCCGTTTGCAGAAGTTGTCTTTTTCACACAAGTCTTATTTTGTGTCTTATTTTTCACACACGTTTGTTTTATTTTCATTTTGCTATCTTTATCTTTTTCAAAACTGTGTTTTTACAACCTAAGTTGTGACGAGACTGCCATTTGGTTTTCAATACTGTCCAGTACAATTGGTTACATGGGGTTACATGCTACCAAATTGATAGTTAAAAAACGAATAAGATCATTTCAACAAAACATCTTCTGTTCATGTCTATTTCAGGTCCCTCAGGATCCAGCAAAACTGATTTAATTTTTCGAATGCTTCTCAGAGCTACTTTCTATCTATCGTATAATCAGGCATTTCATTCTTTAATAAGGTATTTCAATCTTCAAAATCAGATTCTCCGGGAACACATTGAACTGTGATGTGCAAAAAATGGAACGTTTTTTAGTTTGTTGATCCTCTCGGTCTTCCTCTTTGGTAGTACACCAATCTATATAAACGCTTGAACGAGAGTTTTCATCGAGTCACTGAATTGATGACAAATTTTTCCATGCAAGACACAAAGACACCATGTGCGGTTATTTTTGTATTTATACTGCACATTTCATTTATGATAAAACCTTTATGTTATGCTTCTGATTTTTTTTACATAAATGATCACGTTTTGAAACCTTTTTTTCTCACATGCTTTCCAGTCAATTAACTATTTAATATGGCTTAGTTGTACACTTTTTTTTGTTTTGATCACTACATTGTTTAAATTGTTGACATTTTTAACCAATTGTTAACTGAACAGCAACAATCCGAGAAGTTCGGCTAATATCAAAGTAAAAATACAAAATTGATCTGTGGCGTGAAATCACCACACCAGCAATTGGCGATTTCTTTCAGTACAAATTCCGGACGCCTTTTAAATCGCTGCTTTAACAGAAGAGTTATTGAACAAAATCAGAACCGGAAACGTAGGAAAAACGGTTCGGATACAAATCACAGACAAAACCACAGCAATATATTAAAAAAACACAAACCAAAGGGCAACCGGTCCGAGAGAGAAAAAGGCGATTGGTATGGATTTGTAACTATCCACCTTGATAAAAACCAAGCACAACAAGTCTTCTAGTAAACATGAAAAATGAAGTAACCACTGTCGAAAATAGTGATTGCAACTTTGTCGACATTGGTGGTGTCAAACAGTCTTTATCTGACGTAATCAGATCTTGGAAAAGTTGTAATTTTGTTTTCCTTACGTCTGCAGAAGTCGTTTTTTTCACACAAGTCTCATTTGTTGCTTTATTTTTCACACACATTTGTTTCATTTTCATTTTGCTATTTTTATCTATTTCAAAATTGTCTTTTTACAACGTCAATTGTGACAAAAATCAAAAATGCCATTTGTCTTTCGGTACTGCCCAGTACAGTTGGTTACATGTTACCAAATTGCAAGTTCAATAATGATTAAGATCATTTCAACAAAAGATCGTCTGTTCATGTCCATTTCAGGTTCCTCAGGATCCGGCACAACTGATTTGATTTTTCAAATGCTTCTCAGAGCTAATTTGTATCCATCGTATAATAGGTATTTCATTTTTATGTTCACAATCAGCCCGAATATTGTTCCTTTGTTTCTCAACACAAACTTGCTATTGAAATCATACAATTATCCAGCTTTGAAAATAATTTTAGCTTAAGGGATTGCTTGATTGTTTTTGATGTCAACTGCAAAAAATAATTTAATGAAAGATATTTCATTAAATTATCTTCACCAGGGCGTTATTAAAAATTTCATGTTATTTATGTCAAGATTAATTTATTCCAGCAAAGAAAGCAACCACGTGCAATATACTTGAATACAAGTCACTTTTTTTGTTCAAATCATCTCGAGACATTCAACACCGTCGCCAACCATTTTCTACTTACAATCCTTAAAAGCAGTCATCACATCTATTGAAAATGAAAGAGATAGACTTATGTATATTGAAGCAAATGCTAAATAGTCAGCATTCTAGATCAATTTTGACAACAGCTGACTCAAACTTTATTAGCTTAGATATAAGCCGAAAAAAGTGGAAAGGGCAAACATATTGCTAAAACAGTTATTCAGAGTTGAATCCTTAAATTTAGAGGTTGACGGATGTGTTTTAATTCAAGGAAAGTTGACGCACGTTCAAATTCAGTCTTTTCTATATGATACACAACAAAACACAAAAAAAACTTTAGAATGTGTTTTATCCACAATTTTTGAAAGAACTGGATTTGATCCCAGTTTAGTGTCCAACACTTATGCCAAACAGATTCACCGCTCGCTTAAGAGCAAAGCAGCTCAACCCTCAACTTCTTCCTTTGTCGCAGACAAACCGACAGTTGAGAAACCGAAAGATCAAAACCCTCCTCAATGAAGAATCGATCGACAACTCTCAAATCCATAACCAAGTAATCCGTCACAAGAAAAACCCAGAAAGATAATTTTCTGTCGTCAAAGACGACGACGATGACGAAGAAAAACTACGAAAAGGGTAAAGAATAGTTTGAGACATCAACAAAACAATGGAAATCCTACTATCGGTGAAGAAAGAGACTCAAATTACTCTACTCGAAAGGTCTAGCTACACTTGGTAGCGTAAAAAAATTCACAAATGCTAGTCAACTCTCACCAAAAAGTTTTAAAATTTCTGCAATCTCAATCATCACACACAAAATATGGATTGTTTTGTAAAACATATCCTCGCCTGAAAGTGATCCTTAGCAATATCAACGAAATTTGGTCTCTTGACTTGGCATGTGTGGATAAATTGACCAAGTATAACCAAGGGGTACGATATTTGTTAGTTGCTGTCAATCGTCTATCTAACTACTTACAATTGGAACCCCTGAAGACCAAATATGCAAAAAAAAACGGCCGAAGCTTTCAAAAAAAATGTTTAAAATTGAAACAACCAAAAAAAGTTTGGGTTGATAAAGGCAGATAATTCAAAGGAGAGTTCGAAAGATTATGCACTAAACAAGAAATCATCGAATACAAAACTCACAGAGAAAAAAATCAGCGTTTGCCAAACGGAACACTCGATCGTTCAAAAGTATTATCTACAAGTACTTGAATGGACATACAGTTAAGATGAAAAATTACAGGAATTTGTTCAAACAAAAAACTCACGTGTGAATAGGGTAACAAAATTGGCTCCAAACAAAGTCACGCGAATTTAGTCACACTAATTGCAAACAGTTCAACTAAATTTAAAAAACCAAATCTTTATGTTTGTGACTAATGCGAAGTGCAAAAACTGACTTACCTTTCAGAAGATTTTACGAGCAGAACTTTACAGATGAAGTTTCTGAAAAAAGTAACAATCCTACTCTAAATCCTCCAACATACAGTCTCATTGGTGCAGAGAAAAAAGAAATCAACCGAAAGTTTTTTGAAAAATAAACTAGTTTGATTGGAAACAAAGCAGATTTTGACAAAGATGAGCAATCGTGTGTTTACTGTACATTTGATATCAACAGGCTCAATTGATTATTTCTCAGACAACACTCTGGTCGGTTTTAGAATTTTTTGAAAAGAGGAAGCAGCTTTGGACGGAAATTGGAGAGTTGCTATCTCCAAAAAAGTTTTCCCAACGAAATTAAAGAATGTTACTTATGAAGATTTAACGTATTTCAGAGCATCCAAATTAGTAGCAAGTAAATCCAACGCTGGCAATTGGAAAACGTTTTCCAGAAACTTTTATCAAACCAGGCTAGTAGTATTTCATAGAGCAATTGATCAAAGAGATCAAAGCAAAACTCAAAGACAAAATTGATTTCCATGCAAGTCTCAAAAAATCACAAATAACATGAGCATTTGGATAAAAGCAAATTAAGGAATCTCATTTCCAAGTTCCCAAACACCCAGTCTGTTAAGCTCTCATGCAGTTTTTGACGAGAACGGTGAATATCACATTGGTTACAAAATTATACCCTCCTTCGGTGCATCTTATAAGGGAATCGAACTAAACGACTCTCTTTTCACATATGATTCTTCCAGTGGGACAGGTCTAATTTTTGTCTATATGGACTTTTTTCAATACCAAACTGTTGGAGATGCAAAGGCCCCATTGTTACGCGTCATTGATTTAAATAGACGCATCAAAAACGGTAGTGCCTGCATCATTGAACCTAATGATCGAAAAAACTTCACTAATTTAGATTTCAAAAAGTTATATACTTCTTCTGTACAATCAATATCCGCACAGTTGCGAAAAAACCGAAAAACTGGTGACCTTCGCAGGAACTGGTAAAATTGTGTTGACTCTAATGTTCAAGCGCTTTGATTGAAAACCAATGGAACAGTATTTATGCAAAGCAAGCTTCAATTCCTCATTTCTTTGGACACTACTGACAACGCGGCAGTAGATTTGGCGCTTTGGCTACAGGTACTGCTTGTGTTGCTATACAGTTTGCATGACTTGTTATTCTACTAGCTGCAAAAACATTGGGCAGAGACCTTTTGATGAGTGCAGCGCCAGAACTGATTGATGTCGCAATGAAAAACAAGCATTGAAAAACACATTCACAAAACTGCAAGAGAACAACTCGGTAATGCTAGACGTTGACGAAAGACACCAATGAATATTCTACGAAGAAAAATCTCAGTAGGAGCTCGAAAAAGGAAAACAACCATTCGAAGAAAAAGCAGACCAGCGAGAAGTCGAGCAGATTTTTTCTCAAACATAAAAAATGATCGATAATTTTTTACACAATGAAATCAATGAAACTACCCATAGCTATCTGGTTTTATCTGAAAAGTAACAAAGCTATCTGGTTTTGTCTAGACCTATCTATTCACCTAATGGAACAATGCTTGAGTTTGAAATCACCGGTGACCGCAATATTATTGTTGACCTGCAAAGTGTATTTTGGAACGATGCAAAGTAACGCAAGAAAATGGAGCCGATCTGAGATGCGACAACACTGACCCTTTTGTGTCTGATTCACCGTTCCTGGTAAGCAACTCCCTGTATTTGCTTGTCTTTCACCGTACCCTCTCTGCTATTGGACTCAAAATGTAAAATGCTATTAGTATATTTACGCATAAACTTTAATTGGAACAAAATTTTCTAACAGCAAAGGCGCTGAGGACTCATGGCTCAAGTGTCAGGCATATCGTTTTGAGAATCATCCCACTGCGATGGATGGGAGCAGCTGGCTCAATATCTCAACTAGAACTGGTCCGCGAATCGAGGGAAATTTGGTTCTATGGACCCGCTCGAGTTGACTTTTTTTAGCTGTGACATGCATTTGTTGAGCAAAGTCAACCTCAGACTTTCCTTCAGAAGACTATATCATTTTATCTGAAGATGCTGCGAAGCAATACAAGCTGCGAATACTCGAAGCGAACCTATATGCTAGAAACATGACTTTGACCGACCATGTGCTCTCTACCATTGTATCAACTTTGATCAAAAATCGTGTGAACTACCCATATCAAGAAGAAATAACCAAAACATTTCTGGCATCAGATGGTCAGTGCAGTTGGCAACAGGAAGATAATTTTGCTCGTGAACCGGTGAGACGAATTATAATAGCAAGGAACACCAATAATGCATTTCTTGGAACAAAACGAATGAATCATTTTCATTAGCATCAAGTTTGGTTTGGATCCATTTACTATGAGACGGAACGGTGTGTCAATAGCAAGTACATCAAATACTACACAAGATCTAAACGTCTCTTCTTCAACACACTTTAAGCACTGGGTTTGTTGCACTGCGGCTGGGAATCATCCTGGATAAATACCAGCAGCAATTTATTATTTGTTTCAATCTCAGAAGCACCCAGCAGGCACCTCATGACTTCTTGCTTACAGAAACTATCAAATGCTCAGTTTCACTCGATTTTCAATTCTCAAACGTTTTGACAGCGAACCTGGAAAATTTTGTTTGGGGTATACGCTCATTGATTGTATTTATTACAATTGACCTCAAAGTTACAAAGAACATCCTCCCAATTTTGCTAGTCTAAAAATGGATGAAATCCACTTGCAGGATCTCATTCAGAATTTTAAACATCTGAAAAATATGTTTCTTGCAGTATTTGCAACCAACAATTTTCCACCTCGCATCCCACATAATATCTTTATGGTTGTGAACACTTCAAAATCAGATTATCCGGGGACACATTGGTTTGTGATGTGCAACAAATGAAATGTTTTATACTTTGCTGATCCTCTCGTTCTTCCTTTTTGGCAGTACACCAATCTATATAAACAATTGAATGAGAGTTTTCATCAAGTCGCTAAACTGATGACAATTTTTTTCATGCAAGACACAAAGTTTACCATGTGCGGTTCGTTTTGTAACCGCACATTTTTGTAACCGCAAACTTTTTTTTGTGAAATTTAACAGAAGGTTTATTAAACAAAATCAGAACCGGAAACGTAGGAAAAATTGTTCATTTACATATGACAGACAAAACCATAGCAAGATATATAATTAAATAGAAACCAAACGGCAATCGGTCAGGGATAAAAAAAGCGATTGGTATGCAGTTGTAACTATCAACCTTGAGAGAAATATGCAAAATAAGTCTTCTAGTAAATATTGAAAATGAAGCAACAACTGTCGAGAACAACAATTGCGACTTTGTGGACATTGGTGGTGTCAAACAGTCTTTATCTGACGGAATCAGATCTTGAAAATTTTGTAATTTTGTTTCCCTTCCGTCTGCAGAAGTTGTCTTTTTCACACAGTTCTTATTTTGTGTCTTATTTTTCACACACGTTTGTTTTACTTTCATTTTGCTATCTTTATCTATTTCAAAATTGTCTTTTTACAACCTATGTTGTGACGAGACTGACATTTGGTTTTCAATACTGTCCAGTACAGCTGGTTATATGTTACCAAGTCCCAAGTTACATAATGAATAAGATCATTTCAACAAAAGATCTTCGGTTCATGTCCATTTCAGGTCCCTCAGGATCCAGAAAAACTGATTTAATTTTTCGAAAGCTTCTCAGAACTACTTTCTATCCATCGTATAATAAGGTATTTAATTCTTTAATAAGGTATTTCAACCTTCAAAATCAGATTCTCCGGGGACATATTGGTCTGTGATGTGCAAAAAATGGAACGTTTTTTAGTTTGCTGATCCTCTCGGTCTTCCTTTTTGGTAGTACACCAATCTATATAAACGCTTGAACGAGAGTTTCATCAAGTCACTGAATTGATGACAAATTTTTCCATGCAAGACACAAAGACACCATAGGCGGTTAATTTTGTATTTATACTGCACATTTCATTTATCATAAAACTTTGATGGTGATGCTTCTGATTTTGTTTACATAAATGATCATGTTTTGAAACCTTTTTTTTCTCACATGCTTTCCAATAAACTAACTATTTTATATGGCTTAATTGTACATTTTTGTTACTTTGATCACTACATTGTTTTAGTTGTTGACATTTTTACTCAATTGTTAACTGAACAGCAACAATCCGAGAATTTAGGGTAATATCAAAGTAAAAAATACAAAATCGATCTGTGACGTGATATCACCACACCATTAACTGGGGATTTATTTCAGTACAAAATCCGGATGCTGCTTTAACAGAAGAGTTATTGAACAAAATCAGAACCAGAAACGTCGAAAAAACGGTTCGCATACAAATCAGAGAGGAAACCACAGCAAAATATAAAATAAAATACAAACCAAAGAGCAACCGGTCAGAGAGAGAAAAAAAGCGATTGGTATGGATTTGTAACTATCCACCTTGATAAAAACAAGCACAACAAGTCTTCTAGTAAACATGAAAATTGAGGTAACCACTGTCGAGAACAATGATTGCGACTTTGTCGACATTGGTGGTGTCAAACAGTCTTTATCTGACGTAATCAGATCTTGGAAAGGTTGTAATTTTGTTTTCCTTCCGTCTGCAGAAGTCGTCTTTTTCACACAAGTCTCATTTGTTGCTTTATTTTTCACACACGTTTGTTTCATTTTCATTTTGCTATCTTTATCTATTTCAAAATTGTCTTTTTACAACGTCAATTGTGACAAAAATGCGATTTGTCTTTCAATACTGCCCAGTACAGTTGGTTACATGTTACCAAATTGCAAGTTCAATAATGAATAAGATCGTTTCCATAAAAGATTGTCTGCTCATGTCCATTTCAGTTTCCTCAGGATCCGGCAAACTGATTTAATTTTTCAAATGCTTCTCTGAGCTAATTTGTATCCCTCGTATAATAGGTATTTTATTTTTATGTTCACAATTAGCCCGAATATTGTTCTTTTGTTTCTCAACACAAACTTGATATTGAAATCATACAATTATTCAGCTTTGAAAATGATATTAGCTGAAGGGATTGCTTGATTGTTTTTTAATGACACCTGCGAAAAAAATTTTTATGAAAGAGATTTCATTAATTTAGCTTCACCAGGGCGTTATTAAAATGTTCATTTTATTTATGTCAAGCATAATTTATTCCAGCAAAGAAAGCAACCTTGTGCAATATACTTGAATACAACTCACTTATTTTTGTTCAAATCATCTCGAGACATTCAACACCGTCGCCAACCATTTTCTACTTACAATCCCTAAAAGCAATCATCACGTCTATTGAAAACGAAAGAGAAAGACTTATGTATATTGAAGCAAATGCTCAATAGTCAGCATTCTAGATCAATTTTATCAACAGCTGACTCAAACTTTATCAGCTTAGATATAAGCCAAAAAAGTGTAAAGGGCAAATATATTGCTAAAACAGTTATTCAGAGTTGAATCCTTAACTTTAGACGTTGACGGATATGTTTTAACTCAAGGAAAGTCGACGCCCGTTCAAATTCAGTCTTTTCTATATGATACACAACAAAACACAAAGAAACTTTAGAATGCGTTTTATCCACAATTTTTGAAAAAACTGGACTTTGATCCCACTTTAGTGTCCAACACTTATGCCAAACAGATTCACTAGAATAATTTGCGACATCAACAAAAGAATGGAAATCCTACTATCGGTGAAGAAAGAGACTCAAATTACTCTACTCGAAAGGTCTAGCTACACTTGGTAGCGTAAAAAAATTAACAAATGCTAGTCAACTCTAACCAAAAAGTTTTAAAGTTTCTGCGATCTCGACCATCACACACAGAGTATGGATTGTTTTGTAAAACATATCCTCGCCTGAAAGTGATCCTTAACGATATCAACGAACGAAATCTGGTCTCTTGATTTGGCTTATGTGGATAAATTGACCAAGTATCAGCGAGGGGTACGATATTTGTTAGTTGCTGTCAATCGTCTATCTCACTACTTACAAGTGGAACCCTTGAAGACCAAATATGCAAAAAAAACAGCCAAAGCGTTCAAAAAAAATGTTTAAAATTAAAACAACCGAAAAAAGTTTGGGTTGATAAAGGCAGATAGTTCAAAGGAGAGTTCGAAAGAATATGTACTAAACAAGAAATCGTCGATTACAAAACTCACAGTGAAAAAAATCACCGTCTGCTAAACGGAACATTCGATAGTTCAAAATTATTATCTACAATTGATTGGATTTTGAATAGACATACAGTTAAGTTAAATTACAGGAATTTGTTCAAACAAAAAACTCATGTGTGAATAGGGTAACAAAATTGGCTCCAAACAAAGTCACGCGAAAGCATGTGCCTGTTTTAGTCACCTTAATTACAAACAGTTCAACAAAAATAAAAAACCAAAGTTTTATGTTTGTGACTAAAATAGACGCATCAAATACGGTAGTGCCTGCAGCATTGAACCTAATCATCGAAAAAACTTCACTAATTTAGACTTCAAAAAGTTATATACTTCTTCTGTACAATTAATACCCGCACAGTTGCGAAAAGAAACTGAAAAACTAGTGACCTTCGCAGGAACTGGTAAAATTGTGTTGACTCTAAAGTTCAAGCGCTTTGATTGAATACCAATGGAACAGTATTATGCAAAGCAAGCTTCACTTCCTCATTTCTCTCGACACTACTGACAACGCGGCAGTAGATTTGGCGCTTTGGCTGCAGGTACTGCTTGTGTTGCTATCCAGTTTGCATGACGTGTTATTCTACCGGCTGCAAAAAAAATTGAGCAGAGACCTTTTGATGAGTGCAGCGCCAGAACTGATTGATGTCGCTATGAAAAAGAAGTATAGTAAACAAGCATTGAAAAACACATTCGCAAAACTGCAAGAGAACAACTCGGTGATGCTAAACGTTGACGAAAGACACCAATGAATAGAATACGAAGAAAAAGCTCAGTAGGAGCTCGAAAAAGGAAAAAAACATTCGAAAAAAAAGCAGACCAGCGAGAAGTTGAGTAGATTTTTTCTCAAACATTAAAAATAATCGATAATGTTTTACCCAATGAAACCAATGAAACTACCCATAGCTATCTGGTTTTGTTTGAAAAAAAAAACCTTTTCTGATTATTTTCAAAAAAGCTTTTGATCAAAAAGTTGGATCTATCTATTCACCTAAGGGAACAATGCTTGAGTTTGAAATCACCGGTGACCGCAACAATATTGTTGACCTGCAAAGAGTTTTTTGGAAATACGATGCAAGTAACGCAAGAAAATGGAGCCGATCTCGATCTGAGATGCGACAAAACTGACCCTTTTGTGTCTGATTCAGCGTTCCTGGTAAGCAACTCCCTGTATTTGCTTGTCTCTCACCGTACCCTCTCTGCTATTGGACTCAAAATGTAAAATTCTAATAGTATTTTTACGCATAAACTTTAATTGGAACAGAATTTTCTAACAGCAAAGGCGCTGAGGACTCATGGCTAAAGTGTCAGGCATATCATTTTGAAAATCATCCCGCTGCGATGGATGGGAGCAGCGGGCTTAACATCTCCAGGAGAACTGGTCCGCGAATCGAGGGAAATTTGGTTCTATGGACCCGCTCGAGTTGACTTTTTTTAGCTGTGACAAGCATTTGTTGAAAAAAGTCAACCTCAGACTTTCCTACAGAAGACCTTATCATTATATCTGAAGATGCTGCGAAGCATAATGAGCTGCAAATACTCGAAGCGAACCTATATGCTAGAAACATGAATTGGACCGACCATGTGCTCTCTACCATTGTATCAACTTTGATCAAAAATTGTGCGAACTACCCATATCAAGAAGAAATAACCAAAACATTTCTGGCAACAGCTGGTCAGTGCAGTTGGTAACAGGAAGATAATTTTGCTTGTGAACCGGTGAGATAAATTATAATGGCAATGAACACAAATAATGCATTTCTTAGAACAAAACGAACGAATCCTTTTCTTTGCATCAAGTTTGGATTGGATCCAATTACTATGAGACGGAACGGTGTGCCAATAGCAAGTACACCAAATACTACACAAGATCATAAACTTCTCTTCTTGAACACACTTTAAGCGCTGGGTTTGTTTCACTGCAGCTGGAACACATTGGATTGTGATGTGCAACAGATGAAATGTTTTATAATTTGCTTCGGTCTTCCTGTTTGGCAGTACACCAATCTATATAAACGATTGAACGAGAGTCTTCATCAATTCACTATACTCCTGACAATTTTTCCATGCAAAACACAAAGTTCACCAACGTTTTTTGTATGCAAAAACGGTTCGCATACAAATCAGAGAGGAAACCACAGCAAAATATAAAATAAAATACAAACCAAAGAGCAACCGGTCAGAGAGAGAAAAAAAGCGATTGGTATGGATTTGTAACTATCCACCTTGATAAAAACAAGCACAACAAGTCTTCTAGTAAACATGAAAATTGAGGTAACCACTGTCGAGAACAATGATTGCGACTTTGTCGACATTGGTGGTGCCAAACAGTCTTTATCTGACGTAATCAGATCTTGGAAAGGTTGTAATTTTGTTTTCCTTCCGTCTGCAGAAGTCGTTTTTTTCACACAAGTCTCATTTGTTGCTTTATTTTTCACACACGTTTGTTTCATTTTCATTTTGCTATCTTTATCTATTTCAAAATTGTGTTTTTACAACCTAAGCTGTGACGAGACTGCCATTTGGTTTTCAATACTGTCCAGTACAGCTGGTTACATGTTACCAAATCCCAAGTTAAATAATGAATAAGATCATTTCAACAAAAGATCTTCTGTTCATGTCCATTTCAGGTCCATCAGGATCCAGCAAAACTAATTTAATTTTTCGAATGCTTCTCAGAGCTACTTTCTATCCATCGTATAGTAATGTATTTTGTTTTTTAATAAGGTTTTTCAATCTTCAAAATCAGATTTTGCTGATCCTCTCGGCCTTCCTCTTTGGTAGTACACCAATCTATATAAACGCCTGAACGAGAGTATTCATCAAGTCACTGAATTGATGACAAATTTTTCCATGCAAGACACAAAGACACCATGTGCGGTTAATTTTGTATTTATACTGCATATTTCATTTATCATACAACTTTAATGGTGATGCTTTTGATTTTGCTTACATAAACGATCATGTTTTGAAACCTTTTTTTTCTCACATTCTTTCCAACAAACTAACTATTTAACATAGCTTAATTGTACACTTTTTTTACTTTGATCACTACATTGTTTTATTTGTTGACATTGTTACCCAATTGTTGACTGAACAGCAAGAATCCGAGAAATTAGGCTAATATCAAAGTAAAAAATACAAAATCGATCTGTGGCGTGATATCACCACACCAGCAACTGGGGATTTCTTTCAGTACAAATTCCGGACGGGTTTCAAAACGCTGCTTTTCGGCTGAGAGCCGAGCTCTGTGCGTTTTCTCGGACCCCAAATTTTTTTTATTCTTCCTTAAATTTTATAGTAACAAGCAAGTTACATTTTTTGACAATATTATACACAAAATAAAATGGAATATACACATAGTCGAATATACACAAGACTTCGATCTGCCTCCAAAAAAAATTTGTTATACTTTGCAGATCCTCTTGGTCTCCCTATCTTTAAATACAGCAACATCTATCAAAAAATAAACGAGATTTTCAAATAAGTTATGGATTTATTGACAGGAGTTCCAATGCAAAACTCAAACTCTTCCATGTGTGGTTCGTTTTGTATTTCTATTGCTTATTTGGTAGTTCTTAGTACAAATTCTAATGGTGGTGCTCCGGATTTTGTACTGATGTGGGTTTGAAACTTTTCTAGACTCATATGCTTTCCCATTAATAATTTTTTGCTTAAAATGGTTTAATTTCAGTTACATTTCAAATAATAGATTATTGATTACTAATGAACTTGTTTGTCCAAAATGTCTGTCGGCAAGGAAGGAAAGGCTGAAAGAGTGCAGATAGCGGTACTCAAAATAAGACAAATTGCAGTGACAACAGTAAGTTTTTACACTATCGTTTTTTAGGTAAATTCTTCATATAGTTGGTGACAGTTAAAAATAGAAACCATTGCAGACTACATGAGGACTATCAGTTAAAACTTAATACATGCTTACCATTACTATTATTACATGGGGACTATTAGTTACAAAACAATACATAGTGACCATTGGTTGTCATATAATACATGGTGACGATCAAGATCTATACCTATTGGCCATCCATGTATGACACCCCCCCCCCCCCGATACTAATTCACTATATGCATACTTCTGCCTATCAATCTGATAAATCAAGAAAATTCGTCTGGTGATGACTCAACAGATCTCTAGGTCCTGAATGAAATCCATGAATTTCTTCGCACTTCAATCCTCTAAAACAATCGAGCCCCACTATCGAGATAACAACACCCTCA
Source organism: Symsagittifera roscoffensis (assembly GCF_963678635.1). Lineage (NCBI taxonomy): Eukaryota > Metazoa > Xenacoelomorpha > Acoela > Convolutidae > Symsagittifera > Symsagittifera roscoffensis. The sequence goes on along the minus strand of NC_087067.1, from coordinate 29,781,982 downwards.
GCGATCTCGACTGCTAAGTTAGACTGGAGCACCACTGCAAAAGATGGATCACCAAAAACTACTGATCAGACAGCACATGACGCGAACACTGCGATGACAACGATCATCTCCCCAATTAGATATGATCAGCCAGTCTACGCAGAGCCTATCATTGCCTCTAGTTCCAAAACAACTTTTCTTTTATTCAACTTAATTCAACTATTAGTCAATTCAACTTTTCTTTTAGTTTCGTTTTTTTTTCTCGTTTTATGAATTAGTTACCGTAATTAGAACAATCTTTATATCTTACACTAGTTTGACCTTCGTATCTTAGTCGCCTAACTAAGAAAATTGAGGAATTTTGTTACATTTGCCTTTGATGACTATATGAACCCGGTGAAGTGACAAACAGTGAATTCAGTAGACGCCATAACTGGATAGCTACACCACTCGTTGGTGTTCAAAAACAAGACTTTTGGATATTTATCTTGAAACCCTACTAAAAATATAGGAAGTCTATAACGCCAACAAACAAGCCGACTATCACGCCAACCATCAAACCAACCATACCAATAATCATCACTATGAGAACTATCACGGGAATAATCAACCAAAACATTACGCTAATTACGCTAACCAACCCACTAACCATCACGCCAACTGATGAGTTCACCAATCCAACTGCGGAAAACGCTCAACAAAATGAGTTCAGAAAAATTAATCTTGTGCAATTCCTGAAGATCACTTCTACAATAGGTTTGATCTAAAGTTTTTAAAGTAAACACTTACTTCAGAGACCCGCTAAAACCAATCCAGATAAAATGGAAACGAATCCCGATTCCCCGATTCTTTCACTTCCAAAATAAAAACTAAGCGTCGACCAACTTTCAAAAAAAGGCCAATTAGAAAAACTAACTAAAGGCTTGGAGAGTTCTTTTATCAGCCCTATCGTAGTGACCGCTAAAAGAGATTGCTCCGTTAAATTAGCTCTTAACTCAAAAATAATGAATAAACTAATATACAGAAAACGGTATCAAACTCCAAATATCTTTGAACGAATAGACCTTGTGACACTTACAATTAGCGGACTTTCAGAAAACTTAGTACGGTTCTCATCGTCAAACCTAAAGTACGCGTAGAATCAAATCCCACTGTCTTTTAAAGCAAGGTCTCAATGAAAATTTAATATTGTGGGCGGATACATCACGGGCGCATACCGTTTTAAGACCAAATTTTACGGATTGGGCGACATTCCCAACGAATTTTCTACGTAATATGGACATGTTAATGGGGAAAATGGCAAACACAAACTGTTACCTAGACGATATGATTTAGCTACTGTTATCGAGGTCACAGCAAAACAGCCTGCGATCACAGCAAAACTGTTTTCGAAGTTATGAAAACAATAGACGACAAAAGTTTATCCGTCAAGTGGGAAACTTTGCAAGTTTTTGACACACGAGTTTCAATGGCTGGGTTGTAAAATAAACAACCTTGGATCAAAACCCCTAACACACAAAGCCGACGCAATTAAAAATCTCGAAAAACAAAAACATAAAAGACCTTAGATCCCTAATGTGATCAATAAACCAGTTCAGCAAACTCATAAAAATTCTAAAGCGGTAATAAATCACCATTTCGATGTACGAGAGAAACTAGTAATGATTGTGACGCTTCGCATACGGGACTCTGAGCCTCAACCAAACAAAAATCACAGCCGTGTCTGGAATACAATTGCAATCGCATTGCGTTTCTTAAACGGAGCTAGAATAAAAAACTGTACAAACGAACAGGAAATGTTAGGATTAGTCTGGTCATTAGATCAGTTTGACAAATTTTGTCGGGGTCCCAATTTATTTCACAATCCGATTATGAAGCACCAATCGGAGCTCTAAGAGAAGACCGAAACGCTAAAACAACTCAATCAAGATTAACTTGATGGGCAGAAATTACTCCCCTACGACTTTTCAGTCGAACATATGCCCAGTAAGAATATGGGATTTAAAGACTACATGTCACGCCACCCTACAAATAAAACACCCCCTACTTTAGAGGAGGACGAGAAATTTATTGTTGCATCGGTGGATCATATCGGGATTTTACTGGGCTTCGACAAAGACATGCCTGATACTCAAGTGAAGATTGGTAGAGAACAATTCGCTCTCGATAGCTCACAAAATGTGAAAACGTGCTGCAATGCGATTGATCAAAATCATGAGAACAACACAGCGAAAGAAATTGAAGAGAGTCAACTAATCTAACACGCCGCAGAACAGCTTCAAAACATTCGCGGTCAAAAAAAAACGTCCTAGTATGCATTGACTGTTACTCTAAGTTCCGATCTGCACAAATCACTTCGAGCGCATCAGCAAAAACCATAACAATCTTTCTGCTAAATTTTATAGCATTACACGGTATCCAACGAAAAATCCGAGCCGATCAAGAGTCCGGGCTCATAGCTAAGGAAGTCAAAGGATTTTGCCAAGAATTAAACATTAACTTACTCTTTAGTGCGGTTGGGATTCATAGAGCCACAGGTCTGGTCGAGCGACTCATTAGTACCATTAAGGAAAAGCTGTTAGTGATGGCCCATAAAAGTCTAAACTCATTTCTAGAAACTGCTATGCTAAAAATGATGAAATGCCTTAGGACTGCTAAACAGCAATCAATAAACTGCACTCCTTTCGAAGGTCATTTTGGCAGGACTGCAAACACTATGTGGCAGAACCGAGTAAAACTTGTCGATACAAAACTTAAACTGGGATCGAATTTTGCTCTGATTAGATCGAAGACGAACGATGATGTGCCGAGATAGGAGAGATAATTGGGATTCACCGGATCACATTGAAGACGCTGAAATAGACCGATCTGATTCATCTTCGGATGAACTCTCCAACGCAACAAAATACGTCCCTACAAGCGCAGGATCGCATATAATAGTTTTGGGAAAAGCTCCCAAACGAGCCGCTTTAAGGCTTGTGAAATCGAAAACACCATCTCGGGATAAGATATCAGTTTTTCGTAGATTTCAAGGTGGAAAAACATGATCCATACTACATCACCCATACTACAAGAAAAGCCAGTCTCCGAAGAACCGATCATTGCTTCTAGTTCCAATACAAGACCGCCAAAAGTTACCGACATAGATACTACGCCTTCTATCCCGTAAACTTCAACTGAAGCCACAATTCCAGTAACAATGCCATTGAAACGCATCACCTCTATTTCAAGAAAACCTGCAGAGGCAGCCAAGAGAAAGTGTTCGTCTCCGATACACTCACCTACACCGAACAAACTTTCTGACCTCGTCAGACTTAATATTAGACCCTTACGATCAAGACAGCCACCGAACCCTCTGGGAGAGAGAGAGAGAGACATTACAAGCCCAGTTGAAAGAGACTCTGACGAGCGACCAGGAGATATTGAGTCATCGCCGATAACCACTCCAAGAATCGACCCATTAGAGGCACTCACAGTGGAAGAAGTACCCTTGACCCCCGTATAAGTGACCTCGCATCGTCTCCAGATGCATACACAAGCTCCGGCTCCATTGCTCGTCAAAACTCGACTAGAGGAAATACCTTTTTCATAGATCGCGGCGGTCTCATTCAGTCTTTGAGATGCCCCATCGCATCACTCGGAAGTAAACCTGGTCCAGGTGGAACAGTGGATCCACCTTGATTCTATCGCGGACATTATCGACTTATTGAGGCGCCCAACGACCAGGAATGAACTAAGGGTAAGGTCTAAGCAAAAGCCCAAGAGAATCTTACCTGTCAAGCTCCAAGGGGACATACAGAAACTCAGCCGGTTTAAACTTTTCGTAAACTATTTTTTTGTTGCTTCTTATAGTACCTCTTACCCTTTACTTTATATATAGCCCGATTTTGGAACTCTTAACTTAGAACAAAACTCAGTACAAGTTTTTGTTGACATTAAGTCGTACGTTTTGGACAGCCATTGCTCATTTGTTAGCTAAGTTACCGTTTGAACTTGACCGATTTAATTCAACTAGTTTTTTATCCTCGTTTTAGTCTCGTTTTATGAAATAGTTAGAACACTCTTAATAACTTAAACTGTTTTAACCTTCGTACCTTAGTTGCCTAACTAAGAAAACTGAGGGAACTTGTTGCATCTGTCTTTGATGACTACATGAACCCGGTAAAGTGACAAACAATGAAGACAGAAGACGCGATAACTGGATAGCTACACCACTCGTTCCTGGCCAAAAAGAGGACTTTTGGATTTTTATCTTGAAACCCTACTAAAATTATAGGAAGTTGATAACGCCAACCATCAAGCCGACTATCACGCCAACTATGAAACCAACCAGATCGATAACCATCACTATGACAACTATCACGGGAATAATCAAACAAAACATCACGCTAATCATCCCACTAACCATCACGCCAACTATATCGCTAACTTTCACGCCGACTATCACTCCAATTACCATTCAACTTTCACGCAAACCATCACGCCAGTTTTCTCCCAAAGGGCTCTATATTTTGCTTCAGCCATCACTTTTGTACAAATAGAGTAAAAAGAGGCAGTTTTTTCTTATGCAGAGTAAAGATATACTATTTGTTTGCATTCTGATGTGTTGTTAAACTTACTTTTAAATCAAGTACCTTAATCAAAAAATATATAAATCAAATTTCGAGCTATTTCCTTGAATTGAAAATTTGGGTTTTTGAGAAATGAAATTTTAATCACCTCGTGGCCAAACTGTGCACTAGATAGGGGCCTAATTTACTGTGTATCCTTTCTGAGAAATCCTGAAAGTTAAAGTTTTGTCGACTTGATAACAGGAAACAAAATATCAAAGAAAGATAAAAGAAAGCATTTGTTTGCAGAATCCGCTCACAGTTTCAAAAATGCACAGTTTGGCCTCAAAAATTGTGACATGAACTGTCATTTAAGGTGAACGTTTTTATAAATTGAAGTTTTAGGAATCAAAGTTTGAACGAAATTTGTGAAACAAAAAAAAATTAACAACAATTTCACTTCAAAAATTATCACAGATAAAACATTATCAAAATTTTGGGCTCGGGGTATCAATGTGTCAGAAGGTTCTAGAAATTTGATAAAACTTGCAGGTTAAAATCTCGAATTTCTCTCAACAACAAAACTGAGTTTTAAACTGTGGTCCAAAAAGTCAGTGTTTGCTCAAACTGAAGTATTAGTGGAAAGTAGTTTATTAAAAAGGCCTAGCCGATTTCAAGATCCTGATGTAATTCAGTGTCTTGGTCCAGCTCTCTCTTAACCAGCTCTTTCAGGAAAAAATCAGGTTCTTCGTATACCCAACTTTCTGACACCCGATATAATTTTAAAACGAGTTTCGATCCTTGCCGTTCTCGTCTGGGAGCTTTTGCTGTAACTCTAATACAGGCTGAAATTGAGGAAGAAGGGTAAGTGGGACCCTGATTTTTAGAGTTTCGCCCTCTCTACTAAACAAAGGCACCCTTATTTGTATTTTCTAATGACAACCATTTTCCGCCGAGCAACCCTAAAAACTAACTTTTTGGGCCTATCTAAAAAAAATCATCAATTTATTTTCAAGTCCACCCCATCTCCTCTCAAGAAATTCCTAGATCCGCCCAAGTTGCAATAGTTTGCTGATTTCGCTCGATACAATTCTCATGGAGCTGTTTTAGTTGAGAAAACTATTGAGTGTTTTTAAATTGCTTTTTTTAGCCTTTAAAATCAAAGCTGCTTTCTTACCAGCTGCGGGATGCAATTCGTAGATTATGCGGTTAAGGCGTAGTCCTTGGTGCGATTTCATTAATTCGGCTACATAATCAATTTCATCCTTAATTTTTGCATCTTCAAATAATTTCAATAATTCTTCCAATTCTGTTTGGGATCTACTGTGCTCTTCATCCTTTATCACTATAATGTGCACTCGGCACACTACACGCGCTCTCGATATCGCATTGTAAAGATCTTTTTTATATCTTTTGTTGAAATAGTTCAACCTGAAGATAAAGTGGCAAACAGTGAATTCAGTAGACGCGATAGCTGGATGACCATACCACTTCTTGCTGTTCGAAAACAGGACTTTTGGATACTTTTCGTAAAACCTCGAAAAGGACGTACACCAATTAAGTTCATACCACCAATCAAATCGACGTTCACTCTGTTATTAATATATTTCAGCAACCACTGTTGTAAGCCGAATAATAAGAGTTTTTTTCCTATACAGTGTAAAGATACTGTTTTTGTTCCGACTTTCGATACGAAAGTAACGGAATATTTGTGCTCGGGGTGGGTTTTTTTTTCTTCAGACAAATTTCGACTTTTTAACTAGACATTTTTCGCGGATTTTTTTATACCATTCGAAAAATATTGTTGTCCTGAGCTTAAATTTGAAAAGATATTTAACCTGCGTTCATTTTTTGTAAAGTTATGGGGGTTTAAAGATTGCCATTATGGCCAATTTGGGACAATTAACGCGCGATATATTTCGCGCTATTAACGCGTAAGCGGAGATTTAATCCGTCTTAGAAATTGTTCCAAATTGGTTGAAAGAAGCTTATTTGCCATAATTGATTTGTTACAAGGAGCAAAATTTATCCTTTTGTACTTTAAATGGCGCGTATAAAAATCTAAAATTTTAGAAAAAAATTTTCATTTTATTTTATTAGGATTAGTTTTTTTTATGTTCTTACTGCTCCATAAACCTTTAAAGGCAGTCGGAACATTCAGGGCTTCGCCCTGATACGAGCAGTCTGGTTTTGTTATGTTGCTTAACTTAGTTCTAAGTTTTATTCTTGATTCGCATTGTCAAATTTTGAGCCGGCTCCATGAATTGGAAAAATTGGTTCTGTTTTTCTTTTGAGAAATGAAGGTTCAATCACTAGTTTTTGAACGAACTAAATTTTTGCGGGAACGTTCAAAGGAACTACAGGATCAAAAAAAGATCGAAGAAAACATTTTTTGTTTGCAAATTCGATTAGAATTCATAAAATGCACAGTTTGGCCGCGTAAAGATGTAATATTTCCATAGCCATTCAAGGTCTATGCAGAATACTTTGGTCTTTGGGCTTTAATAGTCTAACTTTTTAGAAATTGAAGTTTCGGGAATCAAAAGTTAAATGAAAACAAATGGAAATTGAAAACAATTTCACTCCACTAACACGAAAGTTCATCACAGATAAAATATCTTCATAATTTTGGGCTCAGTGAATCAATGTGTGTCAGATTGTTCTTATTGTTTGTCGGAAATTGCTGATTAAAAGCTCAAATTTGTCTTAAAAACCACACCGAGCTTAAAATTTTTGTTCAAAAAGTTAGTGTTTGCTGAAATTGAAGTACCTTTGGATAGTAGTTCAATAAAAAGGCGCAGTTGATGTCAGAATCTTGGTAAATTTCTGGGTCTCGGTCGATTTCTCTCTTAACCAGCTTATCCAATAAAAAGTCAGGTTCTGTGTAAACTAACTCTTCTGGCACCCGATATACCTTTATAATGATTTGCGGTCCATGAATGAAGTGCCCATGATGTGGAATATGGGTCAGATGTGGTTGCAATTCTCCTCTTGTAGTTGCAGTAGTAGTTGCTATACAGGGGCGGATTTAGGGCGGGGGGGGGTGCGAACGCACATCCTCAGAGTTTCAACCCCCTTACCAACGAAAAGGTCCCTTCTTTGGGAGCTTTGTTAGGACATCCACTTTTGGCCAGGCGACCCTACAAAGTTTAGTTGACCTAGAGAAAAAAGCTTCATGATTTTTAAAAAATTTGTCGAAACACCCCCCCCCCCCCCTAACCTTCCAGAAAATCCTAGATCCGCCCCTGTTGCTATATTTTGCTGTCCTTGCTCCATATATTTCCCATGGAGCTGTTTTAGTTGAGACACAATATTGTGTGTATTTCTATAGCTCCTGTCTAGCTTATGGACTTTGAAACAGTTTGTATGTGTCTCATCGGCGAGCCGTTTCTGCAACAGTGAACAATCGTTTTCATTGCTTGTTTGCGTGTAATCCACAGTCAAGCAACTCCAGTTTTTATAAAACACTTTGAAATCAAATTTTTGATCCAGAACAGTAGTTTCAACTTTTTGGTAATCGTCTACGAATATATGCATCTTCAAGTCAGCTGAACTCTCACAATTTTTAATAAAATTTACCCATGCATGATTTACGGTTTTCGTAAGGAACCTTTCTGATGGCGGAAAATGGTAGATGATTATGTCATGCTCTTCGAGTATTTTTTCGTCTACTTTGCCCTCGTAGTCTCCTTCGTAGACCTTGATTCCAGCTCTGTTGAGTACCTCAGAATAGCTGGATAGCTCGTCGCTATTGTGAACCGTAATAAAAATTTTGGTGCCGGGTTGTGTCAAAACTAGATGAATCGCTTTGGCCAGCAGAACCAGTGTCTTACCGGATCCAACTGCACCAGTTATTGCTAATGGGTAGTTGTCATCTTCAAATGCAATTTGTTGATTTTTTGTTATATAATTCACACGCAGGCAATGTTCGAATATGTTGATTCCTTTCTCCACAAATGGCGGAACTTTTAAGTCACTCGTTTTGATCACAGATGGATTTAGAGGAGTGTTGTTACCAGTAGTATGCATATAGTGCACTAGGATCGGGGGGGGGGGGGTTGTCATACATGGATGACCATTAGGTATAAATCATAATGGTCACCATGTATTAAATGATCAGCAATGGTCACCATGTAATAATCCTAATTGTCACCATGTATAATTTTATACCCAATAGTCCTCATGTAAAACTTCGGTATATTATTGAGTATTCCCACTGAACGTTGTGGTTACATGTTTGGTGCGGGAAAGGATTTGCCAAATCTTTGTTCTGAAACCAGCTGGAGTGTTTAACTGCGCTATAGACTGTTTGCTCAATTCTTCTTAAAACTTTGATTCAAACTCAAATTACCTACAAATACATACAAAAGTATGCTTAAGACACTATCGCTTAAATGAAAATGTTTATATCCCAGATTAACTGAGTTCCAAAGCTGAACAAAAACTCGCACTTAAATACACACTAAACACGGAATAGCGGTAGGTCAAATTTTATGTACAGACAATTCTCATATTAAATAACTGAATTTTATTTACTATACAAAAGTTAATGTGGTGTTTTTTTGTGTTTTAATCTATTCGTCGATTTTTTGACCGTGGTTCTTCTACTTCAACTGCTTCATAATCGAAAAACGAATCGTTGAAGAATGACGACTCGTCCTCATCGGAAGTATTGGCCTCCAGATCCGCGATATCCCCGCTATCAATATCACTGTCGTTGGTTTCTGCTGCCCGAATCAGACCGGGGTCTGGAGTTTGCCAACTGCTATTGACCTGGTCCATCAGTTGTCGAAGCGAGCGATGTGGTTGTGTGTTCTCAACAGCAAAACTATCCTCAGAGTATTCATCATCAATTTCCGGATGGTCCCAATTAATGTTTTGAGTGTTAGCGAATTCTTCAGACACCCCATCTAGGAAATCGTCACAATCCCACGACACTGGCTGTTGACGATCTTCAAAAAATGGCATCCATTTTTCCAAATCGTCATCATCGGTTGGGTCAGAATTAACAGCGGCTGTGTTGTCATCACTATCATCAATGCCAATCACAGTTTGACCCAAGATGTTTTTGTGACCGTAGGGAAGAGTCTGCTGACCATCATCGAGGATGTAGCGTTTGTCATCAAAAGCTGATAACGATGTTTTCGTCGAAGTCACTGTTTGCAGATTGTGTGACTCGGATGCGATTCGACTGTTTTCAGTTTTGAATAACGAGCCAGAGGTCAAGGTGTCTCGATATCGCTGATGGCTCAACATCTTCTGAGCAGCTTTCGATACACCCTTCGCCGATAATTTTCTGCAATCTATAAATATAATTATATGATTTCTAATCAATTTTTTGATGATCACTAATGTGTGGTGGTAAAAAAAGAACCAAATGCAATCTGTGGTTTTGTGTTTTTTAGGAGCTACATCATGTTAACTTGAAGGTCAGGTGCAACAAAAAAAAATGACATGAAGGCCAGGTGTGACCTTAAAAATTAGTCATCATTAAAAAAATCGACCAACACAAAAAAAAAAAAATCCCCAAAAAAATTAAAAAATTTTTTTGCAAAAAAAAAAAAAAAAAACACTTTTTCGCCCGAAAAATTTTTCGAACAAAAAAAAAATTTTTTTTTTCCAAAAAAAAAAATTGTCCACAAAAAAAAAATCGTCCGCAAAAAAAAATCGCCCACAAAAAAAAAAAAAAAATTTCGCCCACAAAAAAAAATCGCCCACAAAAAAAATTTTTTTCGCCCTCAAAAAAAAAAAAATTTCGCCCACAAAAAAAAAAATTTTTCGCCCACAAATAGAAATTGCTTTCCAAAAAAAATTCCACAAAAAATCAAAATTTTTTGAAATTCGTGCTCACAAATAAGGCAAATAGAAATTAATTAATTACCTCTGGACAAAATGGAATAAAGCTTGGGTTTGAGGGATATAAACTCGGTTATAATGTCTCCTGGAAACTCATCCTTGAATTTTAAAACAACCATTTTGTTTTTTGGGTCGTAGAGAGGGTGGTTCTTCGGGTAATTTGACAAGTCAAGTTCATTCAAAATATTCCTTTTTTCGGAAATTTCTCGGTATAAATCTTCACTTTTGACTTGGTACAGGAGACTGTCTGTATCAGAATACAGTAGTTGACATTCAAAATTTGGTTTCATTATATCGTAATGAAATTTATACATGTGAAACTTTGCTAACTCAAGAACACTAGCTCCCACAATTGTTGGGACATCCCAATAGATTTTTGTTGGGTTCGAAGTGAACGCTGCCAAGTTTTCTCCAAAAATTTTGTAGGATTTAAATTCGAATGCACTAATTTCTCGCAAAGCGGCATGATAATCTCTAACTATTCGAACAAGCATCCGTTTGCGCTTCGACTCGCATGTTTTCCCATAAGCACAATTGTTCAGTAGTTTGTACAAATCCTCCTCAAATTTATTTCTAGCTTGTTGTCGTTTAGTCGTGTTCAATGTGATGTATGGTTCTAACCATGCTTCTTGTTCAAACTTCAGCACACGGTGCACTTTTTTAACTTTAAGTCCCAACCTAACAAACAATTGCAATAGTTTGTAATGAATTGTATAGTTTGACTTGTCATGCAGCGTCTGCAGTAACTTTTTGGTCTTTCCAATTGAACGTCTTGCAATGTCTTGATTTTTCATCTGCTCGAGTAAATTCGTTTGGTAGGGACTCAACCAATCCTGGGGTACACTTTCTTTAGTAGGAGCTAAAGGGTAATCTTGATGATCCTCATGCAGTTCTTCTGGGTACTCGAGATCAACTTCCAATATAAATCCAATCAAAGAGTCTTCAGTCATGTTGAGGATTTGGTTCACAATCACCTCGTCTTCTATATGCTCTATTAACTCAAAGTTACGCACCGGTAATTTCTCCGTTTGCATGACGCCGCCATAGAGGTTATTTGCATCGATCATAAACCCGTAGGTGCTAGGTTGATCTGGGTTGAAGTCGGGGCATTCTTTGTTGTTGGCTTTGAAAAAGCGACTATGGAACACGGATGCAGTACCACCTCGCATCATATTCTCGACCATTTCGAGATGCCTGCGGTCTGATAAAAGCTGAACATTCGAGTCTTTGCAGATACGTTTGAAGGCGTCTCCAGCTAAGTTTGAAGCACTAAAATGGTGCGCGCAGTCCAGACCATAAGTTTGGTGACTAATTTGTCGAAATTCTTCAAAGACGCAAGCAAGAAGGAGTGTATCACACTTGAGATACAAGTTGTGATAATCCTCCAAGTTTTGACATTTGAACATTCTAAAAACTTTCCTTGCATGCTCCAGATCCGCTTGTGAAACTGCAACTTTTCCTCCATTCAAAACATCGGACCAATTTTGCAAAGGAGGCAATTCTTTTTCTGCAAATTTTTCTCTTTTGGTCATGTACGAATAAGGGTAGAAACCTTTTTGTCGTATCAGACACCGTTGCTCCTCCGTCTCGTTTGCAAAATACTTGTTCAAAACTGACATTTTTTCCGCTGGTAGATTATCAACCAATTTTTGCAAGGAAGAATTCAAAAACTTGCATGAGTCAATAAATCTGAGGTATTCAAAAACTTTTTGCTCGGATCCGTTTTTCCTTTTTATAGTTTTAATTAGGACTCCAATGCTTAACGATATATATTTTTCGTCGGTGCTAGGTATAACACTCATTGTACTTGTTGGCTCGCATTCATGCAATGCGAGACAAATGTGGTGAAGGTCATAGTTCTGGATGTTATGTCCAATGACTGGGGTGAAATTTACAGTTCGTCTTGCGAGGTTGCATTTTTCATGTGCCCATCCCAAAAATTTTCCAGAAAAATGGCAATGGTCAAGACATTTTTCGTGCTCATTGGTAAAATGTATACAGCAAATCCAACATGTTGATGTGTTTTCTTTGTTCAACGATTTTTGGCTTTCTAGAAATTGAGGAAACCGTCGCTTTTGATCATATATCTCTCTCGCTAATTGATGCAACTGATTGAGAAACTTTTTCATGCATTGATCAGAGCTGTCATAGTCAAAGAAGTAGGGCTGTGAATTTCCGTGCTCAATTACAGCCAATGAATACCCACAAGCTTCGTGTTTTTGTACAACTCGGATAGATGATCGCGATGGATTATCAGGACAAGAATCTACAGGTTTCAGAAATGATTCAAAATCAAAATAAATCACAAGTGGTACAAACCACAAGGCCTGGAGGTTTTTGAACTCGTATCTGTTGGTACCTTTTTCTGCTGAAGGCATGACTACTAGAGCAGGTTCATGATCCTTACAACACTGGATGTGTTGCTCGTGAGTTTCATCACTCCAACTAATGTGAAAGCAGTTTCTACATAAACGTGCAATTGGGCGATACTTACACCCTTTGATTTCGCAGATGAACTTTAACAAATCGATTATAAGTACATAGTGATGCTTTGCAGGCTCATACAAGAGAAGCAGGTCCATGTCAAATATTTCAGTTTGGGTGCTGTTATCTTGGTTTGGTCGTTTTGATATATACATAGGCAACAAATCTCCCTTGTGGTACTGGAACACATTTACCCGCACGTCGTTAAGTTGTTCAAATTTTCCAATTGAAGCGAAACTCATGGGTGAATCAAAATTACCTTGGGCTTTGTGTGCACTTTCTGCAGTGTATGTATCAGGTTGTGTCCGCGCAGCTGCTGGGTTCGCTTTTTGTTGATCAGTTAGAAGTAGGTCAACACCATGCTTCAGACTATAAGCAGCGGTAAAGCAAAGTTCGAAGCAATTATTATCTTCGTGATTTCTAATGTTTATCAAATTCTGGGACATTCGAATTCGAAAAGGCAAGTCAATATAAGATGACCCACGGATTGGTGAAAACTTTGCAAGTTTAACAAAAACTTGAATTACATGTTGCAAAACCCAACCGCTTCCATAAGATGCAAAAGTCTCCAAAACTGCTTGCATTTTTTCGACCATTTCAAAAAACTCATCATCTTCTAATCCTAAGCTCATCACAGGTTTCATATCAGAGTTTGCATAAATGTCAATCCGCTCGTCGTGCTCAGTTTTACTAGAGTCATTTATTACTTTAGGTTTTACCAAACCTAAATTAGCGCTGAACTGAACTTTTCTAGGTCCTTCTGCAACTCGATCGATTATGAGACTTTGAATTTCATCTTTTTTCTCTTGCATAAACTGCAAAAGGTCAATCGGCTGAGTTTCATCCATGGGTTGGTTTCCGCCGATCACATACGTTTCAAGAACACCGAAAAAAGCAGACTCACTTTTTTGAAGATTGGTGCCGTTGATTTCGTCTTCATCGACAGCATGCACATCACCGAGAGCAGCATTAGCAGCGGCACTTGTAGTGGCTAAATCAGCAGAGGCAGCTCTCATAACAGGTAGACCATGGGTTGCTAGTAAATGAGCTGATAAGTTTTTGGGCGAATGAAATCCCAAATGACAATAATCACAAACACCTCCAAGTTGACCATGAGTGTGAAGAATATGTTTTTGTAAATTTGAAAGCATTTGAGCCGTGAATGAACACTCATTGCATCGATAAACAATAAGTCCTTTTTCAACAAAATGTTTGTCACGCTCATGGCGACTTCTATTGCTCTTATTTGCATATTTCAGTGGACAAAAATTGCATTTGAACATTTTTTGAAATAAGTTAAGCTATTGATTTTAAGAAAGAAAAAGAATCAAGTGATCTCAAATTACACTCAGAAACAACAGTAAATGAGAAGCATAACTGTTCGTCTACCAATTGTAGAGAAAACGGTTTGTGTTTTGCGCGCGTAATTTTGAATTTGAATTAAAGTTCCCGCCAAAATTTGAATTAGATTTGAATTTCCCGCCATAACTGGCAAACTCAAATTCGATTGGACGAAACAGATAAATTGTTGTTTGAAACGTTAATAATTATTACAAACGATAGAAATTAATCTAAGCCAACCAAGTTTGGGCTAAATTTTAATCCAAAATGATTTTAGAGCCAAGATAGAAAAGCTTTAATTTTATATTTTATCAATTCAAATTATAAATTGATGAAATTTTCGAAATTGCAAATAAAAGTTGAGCATGTCACAACACATGATAGATCCTAAATATCCCAGTTGTCATGGGGACAGAACATCCTATAAAAACGTCAAAATTAGTATCAAAAACAGTTGAAATGATGAATAAGTAAAGCAAAATCTAAAAAATGACAGTTTTTTAACTTTCCAGGCGCATTGTTATCAATGATGTCAATCACGGAGCGGTCGCACGGTCCATATCACCATGAATTTGTGTCAGTTGTCTTTCGAGTTGAAAAAAAAGTCCGAAAAAATACTTTTCTGTAAAGAGAAATGAGTTCGTTGTTTTAGGGGGGATTAAGGGGATTAGCGTTTTTCTCGAAGACTAATGAAAAAACATCTACTCCCACAATCTCATTAGTCGTGCCCCTCAATGCACTTTCATAATAACACCACTTGCTCATAATAAAAAATTGCGTCTTCTGGTTGAAAATCGCATTTTTTCGGAAAAATGAAAAAACGATGAGTCATCAATTAAAAAGTTTGATTTTTATTATTTTTCTCAAATATTTTGCATGATGATGAATACTTGTATTTTTTTCAATATGACCATTTTTGGAGACAACAGTATCAATGATCAAATGGTAACTCCAATTTGTAAAAAAAGAAAAAAATTAATGCTTTTTTTTCCTTTTTGTAATTAAAAAATCAAATTTTTAACTAAAAAACCTTAAAAAAAATAATTATTTTTATCAAAAAGTTGGTTTTAAACATCTTTTATACTATTTTTCATTATGTTTAATTTGTATGATAACTATTTGAATAAACATATGACAACATAAGTTTTCATCCAAAATTATTTTTTTACAGTTTTTTTTTTTTGACGTTAATTATCTTTTTTCAAAAAACGAATTTGATTTTTTTAATCTTGTTTTCTAAAAATTAGCATATATATATGGATGCTTTTCAGTTTTTTGTCAAGATCACTAATGTAAATAAGAACTTCAATGTTAATATGTTAAATCCTATTTGTGGAAAAAATGAAAATTTTACGGATTTTTTTTTGTTTTTAATTGAAAAAAAAATAGTCAATTTAATAAAAATAAATGATTTTGTAACTTCAATTTTTAAAGGCTTTTGAAATAAATTTTTAATCAGAACCCAATCGTGTGATAATTAATGAACAAATACAAGATACAAACTCAAACTCAATTTTAAAGTTAAATTATTATACACAATAAATACAAACAAAAATCAAAAAAACTCAACCTCAGTTTCAAAGTTATATAAGGTCCAAATACTCCTGCGCTTTCTCTAGTGTTGTTAACTTCCTTTTTTTCTTTGGCGCTAGACAGAGAGAAGGGGTTAAGTTTTCCATGTGGTTGCTCACAGTAGCCACAGGGGTACGCTTTGGAGTTGAGCAACCCGGTTCGTCAAGCCATGGTGAAACTACAGGGGAAGGATCAGCTTTCGGGGTAACTACTGATGGTGACTCAATTTGTTCCATTCCTCATAAACGATCAAAAAATTCAATTTCTTCAAAGTATTCTAATTGGTTTTCACACATCGGAGTAACATCACAATCGTATTTATACAAAATTTTTTTTACTGGTTTTGATAAAGTTGAAATATCAACCTGAAGAGCAAGAGGCTCGTCAGGATCCGTATATTTACCAGAATTTGTAAGGTAACTCAAATACTTTATATTCAGTTCTTCGTCTTTCTTTGAATTTTTTAAGGAAAGTTTACTGAATAAATGTAAAAAATTTTTGGGAATCATAACGTGATGAGTACAAGTCCACTCATCAGAATTGAAACTTTTTTCTTCGTTAATTATTGCTACAAAATTACCGTGAACGGTTTCATAAAAAATGGTTCTTTCGTAATTGGAATATCCGGCAATAATATAACAAGGCATTTTTGAAGAAAAGTTGGAAGAAAATGACAAACGTAACGCGGAGAGAAATGAAACTGAAATGAATTGTGAAAACGCCTCAAGAGATTAAAATAGGGATTGGTTCTTCTAAAATTAGAAATTTCAAGACCTCCTATGTAGTTTTTAATCGGTTTAATAAGGGAGGGCGTGTAAAATACTTATGTTACCTTGGGTGGTATTCTATGTTTATCTAAATTGCATTCAAACAAATAGCTTGTATCAAAAATAACGTTTAAACATTGTGACCTTTAACACCCACTAAAATTCTTATCAGTTGTACATGCACAAAATACTTATCCATGTGAACTAAATTGCAATCCAATATCTTTGCGATATAAATTACATGTGTATATAAATTAAAATAGATACAACGCCGCTTTCTTTTGCAGACATATACAATCAATCGGAACCATTCATTTCTTTCTATTCAGTTTTGAATCAAGTTACTTTGAAAATTTACTCGTTACAATGAATAAAACCAAAACAAGCACCACAGCAGATGCAGATAAAGATTTTGGCGATTGCTATTTCGATATTTCGGAAAACAGTAAAAGACTAGTGCGTGCTACATTGAAAACATATGACCAAACTGGAACTTATGTATTCCTGAAAGTTTTCAAAAAAGCAGCTGAAGGCGCTGAATTTGAATGTGTACAAAGACTTTCCTTAAGCAGCGAAGAATTTTCAAAATTACTAAAGTCGGGAAAGTCAATCCGAGCGCAAACAAGTGAAATTTCTGATACTGTTGAAAACAAAGACAAACCACAATCTAACTGTAAACGAGCCAGGAAATCTCAACTTTCCTCAAACACAAAGGATTTCAAGCACGACCCGAATTAATTTTCCTTTACAAAATGGCAGAAGCTATGTTCGAAGTTGTGTTACCTGATTATTTCAAAAAATTTCAACCAAATTTCAAATTTGTTATCACTGAAAAAATTCCTAATTTATCTACTTTTAAAAATTATGTTTTTGGAAGCCACTTCAAATCTGAATATTGCCCTTTTTCAGTCGAGAATGAAAAAAAAATTCATTACCATATATTGATTCAAGTAGATTCAGAGGAACAATTAAACCAATTTTTTCCTTCCCAAAAATGTTTCAGTGTTCCTTGTATTTTCACTTGCTTCAAATACTTAGTTTCTCCTGCTAAAGATGTCAAAGGAAACGGTGAGTTATTTGACAAGCTTAAACTAGCTCTCACTTATTCAGCACAACCTGTTGCAGCCAATCTCGATTTGTTAGATTTCACTGCAATCAAAAAACGTTTACCCAATTTATTGCTTTCTGCAACATCATCTAAGAAACAAACTTCACCAAATCAAAACGTTTGCAAGAAATCTCCGGCCGTTGGGGGACAGAAACGAATTGATAATACAGTTACGCCTGCTGCATCGTCGACGTCAAACAAATCCGTAAGAGTTTCGACTTCAGTTTCAAAGAAACATACAGAAAGCAGACATGTTCAAACAGATGAGATGAATACAGAAACTTTGAAAAGATTTGAAAGTTTAATTAATGGACCCCATTCTGCCGCTTTTTGCAAAATAATGGATATTTTGACAAGTGGATATGGAAAACTTGATGTAGATACTGATGTGCTATTTGTGAAATTTATTGTTGAAGAGAAAGTTAAGTTTTAATTGATACATACTTTTCATTATTCCCTTTTTATTATATTGAGTTCAGTAAACATGATTTCAACTTTCGATTTAAAACTCATTCATGAAATTTTTATAGACTTAAAATCACAATATCCAGACAAATCAGTCAGATTTCAGTATTTTTTAGCCACTTGTTTGTATTTGGATGCTGATATTAATTTGGATTTTGTTTTGAAAAACAGACCATATGGTGGTTTAATTGGAATAGACAATTCGTCGCTCGACAAACACTTGAAACATTTCAAGTTTCTTAGAATACATGCTATATTGCATGACGCAGCGGGATATTTGCAAGAAAAAAATCATACCGGTCCTGGGTACACATATGTTTTGCCTTGTCCAATAAAAAACTGTTACCTGGGTCACGTGACAGGTATTGCGTTTTGCTTATTTCTTAAAGCATTCAAACCAAAGTTATTTCGTTTGTTGGAATGTTGAGTGAAAGTCATGTTAACCCAAAGAAAGAAAACTAAAAAATTGTTTTTCAACCATCTCATTATTTTAGATATTGAAGGATTTAAATGTGGCAAGAAACCTTTGATCATAAAGGAACTTTCCGTTTGCTCTGCTAATACAATTGATACAATTCATTTTCTGCCACCAGTTCAATTCAACAATTTATCAATAGAAGAGAAAAAAGCGTACAATTGGGTATCTAAATTTCTACACGGGCTTCGTTGGGACGAAGGTGAATACCCTTACTCATACTTGGATCAAATTTTTGACAGCATTCGTTTGAGGAACCCAAATTCCCATTTTTTTGCTAAAGGTACACAAAAATCTGTTTTATTAGCTGAATACTTGAAATTACCCGTGACAAATTTGGAAGATTTTGGCTGCCCAAAGATTGAACAGTTATTGGGTCAAGAAAAACATATTTGCAAACGACATTCTCATTTACTTCCCTCACATCAATTATTAAAGCATTGTACCCGTAGAAAATCCAAAGTTTTTTTCGATTGGTTACAAAATGAACTGTCCAATGATGCAAACAACCTTATCTCCAAATTTGGTGGTTTACGCTTCAATGACTAATCAGAGTCCTGAAAACAATTTAACACCAAGAATTAAAGTTACTCTTACGCGGACAGGCATATTAGATTGTCGAGGAAAACCTCTCCTGCAAAAACTCGAACAAATTACACTGAACGATATCGAAATCGACAATTTACGGAAGTTTTTTACAGTTCTTGACTACTTTCACCTGTACAATGTCCAGACTCCAGGAATTTCGCCAGTCAATTCCGTTGTTCAATCTCAACCTGGAAGGGCTGCAACCTCAGCTGGGAGAGAGAAGACAAATTCATTTGCATGACCATCAGCTTCCAGCTGAACTGAAAGAATTAGTCAAAACTGATAACGTTGAGGAAATACATTTAGTTCAAGCCACTATCAGAGTTGCTGCTCATTTTGTTGTAAAGTTCAAATCTAATTGTAACCATGACAAATTCACAAAATATGAGTTTTTCTTCATTGAACGAGGAGTTGATTTGCCTGTTGAACCGAAATGACGAATCACATATATATATATGCCAAATTTTGTGAATCATAATAAATATATTTATTGATTGTCTTCATTTTCTTTTGATCTTGTGTGATTACTAGTTGCTAACATGTCGTGTTTGAAAATTCAAAATTTCAAAAAAATATTTTTGCCAAAAGAAAACACACAAAATGTGAGTTTAACAGGTGAGAATTTACCAAAAGAGTTATTAGACGAAATCAGTACCGGAAACGTAGAAAAAATTGTTCGGATACTTCTGACAGACAAAAACATAGCAAGATATATAATAAAATACAAACCAAACGGCAATAGATCAGAGAGAAAAAAAGGCGATTGGTATGCAGTTGTAACTATCAACCTTGATAGAAATAAGCAAAAAAAGTCTTCGGGTAAACATGGAAATTGAAGAAACCACCACTGTCGAGAACAATGATTGCGACTTTGTTGACATTGGTGTTGCCGAAAAGTCTTTATCTCACGAAAACAGATCTTGGAAATTTTGTAATTCTGTTTCTCTTCCGTCTGCAGAAGTTGTATTTTTCACGCAAGTCTGTTTCATTTTCATTTTGCTCTCTTTATCTATTTCAAAATTATCTTTTTACAACCTTAGTTGTGATGAGACTGCCATTTGGCTTTCAATACTATCCAGTACAGTTGGTTACATGTTACCCAATCCCAAGTTATAATAATGAATAAGATCATTTCAACAAAAGATCGTCTGTTTATGTCCGTTTCAGGTCCCTCAGGATCTGGCAAAACTGATTTAATTTTTCAAATGCTTCTCAAAGGTACATTCTATCCATCGTATAACAAGATATTTTATTTTTATCTTCACGATCAACCCAAATACCGTTCCTTTGTTTCTCACAACAAATTTGATATTGAATTTATAAAATTATCCAGCTTTGAAATTGTTAATAACTTACGGGATTGTATGATTGTCTTTGATGATACCTGTGAAGAAATTTTTAATGAAAAAGATTTTGTTAAATTAGCTACAGCAGGCCGACATAAAAATGTTCATGTTATTTATGTCAAGCACAATTTATTTCAGCAAAGTAAGCAATCACGTACAATAGATTTGAATACAACTCACTTAATTTTGTTCAAATCACCTCGAGACATTCAACAAATTGATTATTTAGGCAGACAGTTGAATAATGCAAAATTCCTCCGTCATGCGTATCAGTTGGCAACGAAAGAAGATTTTGGTCATCTGTTGATAGACTTGGATCCCAAAACTTCAGAATGTCTTCGTTATTCGTCAAACATAGTTCCACCATCACCAACCATTTTCTATTTACCATCCTCGAAAGCAGTTATCACATCTCTTGAAAATGAAAGAGAAAGAATTATGTATATTGAAGCAAGTGCTCAATAGTCGCCATTGTAGATCAATTTTGACAGAAGCTGATTCAAATTTTATTAGATTTCTTTGCGATTGTTTTGTAAATGTTTTTCTGGGACATGTTCCAGCTAACAAGAGTTTCATCGAGAGTAAGAAAATACCATTTGGAAAAATTGTTGACCCTAAGTTTAGTATCCGAGAAAAACGAAAAGTTTTGGCAAACAATATTTCACTGGTTAAATCAATCGGAGAATCGTGTTACATTTACTTGAAAAACTAGAATCTCAGGCATGTATGCTGAAGAATTCATCCTCATTCCTCGAAAAACATATGCTCCAGATGAAAAAACTGCACCACAATCTCAAATCCTTCATAATCCATTAATTAACGACAAATCATCTCAACTCAATTACATACAACGATTTCGAGAACGAAATATCAGCCGTGACTCTCCACCACCATTAAACCCAACATCTCCTATTCCTTTAACCCCTAATAATGTAGTACCAAATCTGCACCGAAAAAGAAATTTATCTGCACTTACTAATTTCAGTGATGACGGTGATGATGAAGCAGAAAAAAATTTTGAATCAAACAATTCACTGCAGCAGACAAGTTCAAAGAGAACAGAAAAAAACGATGAAAAAAGTAATGGAAAAACCGCTGAAGTGTTTCGAAAGGTTATGGAATCCATTCAAGAGCTATTGGAAGCTAATAAATTGGAAAGGGCAAACATCGTGCTAAAGCAGTTGTTCAAAGTTGAATCCTTGACTTTAGACGTTGACGGATATGTTTTAATTCAAGGAAAACCAACACTCGTTAAAATTGAATCTTTTTTGTACGATACACAGCAAAACACAAAAAAACTTGAGGGTGTTTTTTATCCACAAATTTTGAAAGAACTGAATCTTGATCCTAGCTTAGTGTCCAACACTTATGCCAAACAGATTCTCCGCTCGCTTAAGAGCGAAGCAGCTAAGCCCTTCTCAACTTCTTCCTCCTTCGTCTCCGACGACAACCCGACAACTGAGTACTCGAAGAGATCAAAACCCTCCTCTTCGAAGACTCGATCGACAACTCTCAAACCCAGAACCAAGCAATCAGACAAAAGAAAAACCCAGAAAAAAGAATTTTTCCCCAACACCAACGACGACGATGACGACGATGATAAAAACTATGAAAGCAGTAAAGAATCGTTTGCGACGACGTCAACAAAAGAATGGAAATCCTACTATCAGTGAAGAAAAGAAACTCAAATTACTCTACACGAAAGGTCCAGCTGCATTTGGTAGCGTTAAAAATTTAACAAATGCTAGTCAACTCTCACCAAAAAAAGTTGAAAAATTTCTGAGATCTCAATCATCACATACAAACATATCCTCGGCTAAAAGTGATTGTTAACGATATCAACGAAATTTGGTCTCTTGACTTGGCTTATGTTGATAAATTGGCTAAATATAACCGAGGGGTACGATATTTGTTAGTTGCTGTCGATTGCCTCTCTCGCTACTTACGAGTGGAACCCCTGAAGACCAAATATGCTAAGGAAACAACCGAAGCTTTCAAAAAAATGATCAAAACAAAACAACCAAAAAAAGTTTGGGTTGACAAAGGCACCGAGTTTAAAGGAGAGTTCGAAAAGTTATGTACTAAACGAGAAATCATCAAATACAATACTCACAGTGAAAAAAAATCAGCGTTTGCCGAAAGAAACATTCGATCGCTGAAAAGTATTATGTACAAATACTTGGAGTTTGAATGGACTTACAGTTATATTGAAAAATTACAAAGTTTTGTTCAAACGATTAACTCACGCGTTAATAGAGTAACAAAATTGGCTCCAAACAAGGTCACAAGAAAACATGTACCTGCTTTAGTTTCATTAATTGCAAACAGTTCATCGAAGTTGGTACAGAAACCAAAATTTTATGTTGGTGACTATGTTCGAATAGCGAAGACTGACTTGCCTTTTAGAAAAGGTTACAAGCAGATTTTTACAGACGAAGTTTTTGAAAGAGTTGCCATTCCTACTGTAAACCCTCCAACATACAGTCTCATTGATGCGGAAAAGGAAGAAATCAGCGGAAAATTTTATGAAAAAGAACTTAGTTTAATTGGAAACAAAGCTGATTATAACGAAAATGGGCAGTGATGAGTTTACTGTACATTTGATTTCAACAGCTTCAATGGATTATTTCCCAGACAACACTTTGGCCAGTTTTAGAAATTTTTGTAAAGAAGAAATAGCTTTAGACGGAGATTGGAGAGTTGCTCTCTCAGAAATAATTTTCCCCACAAAATTAAACAATGTTACTGATGAGGAATTTACGTACTTCAGAGCATCCGAAGTAGTAGCCAGTAAATCCAACGCTGGCAATCGGAATACAATTTCCAGACCCTACTATGGCGAAAAAGTTTATATCAAATCAGGAGAGTACACTTTTATAGAACAATTGATTAATGAGATAAAAACAAAACTCAAAGACAAAATTCATTTTGATGCGAGTCCTCAAGAAATCACGAATAGCATGAGTATTTGGATGAACGCAAATGAAGGAATCTCATTCCCAAGTCCCCAAATACCCAGTCTGTTAGGCTACAATGCAAAGCTTGATGAGAACGGTGAATATCACATTGGTTACAAAATGATACCCTCCTTCGATGCATCTTATGAGGGAAACGAACTGTACGAATCTCATTTCCCATATGACTTATCAAGTGGGACAAGTCTAATTTTTGTCTATATTGACATTATTCAATACCAAACTGTTGGTGATGCAAAGGCCCCATTGCTACGCGTCATTGATTCAAATAGACGCATCAAAAACGGTAGTGCCTGCAGCATTGAACCTAATCATCGAAAAAACTTCACTAATTTAGACTACAAAAAATTATTCACTTCATCTGTACAATCAATATCGGTACAGTTGCGCACAGAAACTGGAAGACTAGTGCCCTTTGCAGGAACTGGTAAAGTTGTGTTGACTCTAAAATTCAAGCGCTTTGATTGAAAACCAATGGAACAATATTATGCAAAGCAAGCTTCACTTCCTCATTTCTCTGGACACTACCGACAACGCGGCAGTGGATTTGGCGCTTTGGCTGCTGGTATTGGTCGTGTTGCTATACCGTTTGCACGACGGGTTATTCTACCGGCTGCGAAAAAACTGGGCAGAGAACTTTTGATGAGTGCAGCGCCAGAACTAATTGATGTCGCTATGAAAAAGAAGTCTCCTAAACAAGCATTGAAAAACACTTTCACAAAAACTGCAAGAAAACAACTCGGTGGTGGTAGACGTCGTCGTCGAAAGACACCAATGAATGGATTACGAAGAAGAAGGTCAGTAGGGGCTCGAAAAAGAAAAACAACCATTCGAAGAAAAACCAGACCAGTGAGAAGTCGAGCAGATTTTTTCTCAAACATACAAAATGATCGCTAATTTGTTACCCAATGAAGCTACCCATAGCTCTCTGGATTTGTTTGAAAAACAACCTCTTTTGATTACTTTTGAAAACGCTTTTGATCAAAAAATTGGACCTGTCTATTCACCCAATGGACCAATGCTTGAATTTGAAATCACCGGTGACCGTAATAATTTTGTTGACCTGCAAAAAATTTATTTGGAAATACGATGCAAAGTAACGCAATCAAATGGAGCTGATCTGCGATACGACAACACTGATGCTACTGTGTCTGATTCACCGTTCCTTGTAAACAACTCCCTGTATTCCCTTTTCTCTGACTGTACCCTCTCTGCTAATGGACTCAAAATCTCAAATGCCAATAGTAATTTTGCGCATAAAAGCTTTATTGGAACAGAATTTTCTAACAGCAAAGGAGCCAAGGACTCATGGCTTAAGTGTCAGGGATATCGTTTTGAAAACAATCCCGCTGCAATCGATGCAGCTGATTTCACATCTCAACGAGAACTGGTCCGTGAATCGAGGGAAATTTGGTTCTATGGACCCGCTGGAGTTGATTTTTTCACATGTGACAAGCATTTGTTGAGCGGTGTTACCCTCAGACTTTCCTACAGACGTTCTCATGAAGACTTTCTCATTATATCGGAAGATGCTGCCAAGCATTACAAGCTGCAAATACTCGAAGCGAACCTATATGTTAGAAAAATGACTGTGACTGACCATGTGCTCTCTGCCATTGAATCAACTTTGCTCAAAACTCCTGCGAACTACCCATATCAAGAAGAAATTACAAAAACATTTCTTGCAACAGCTGGTCAGCGCAGCTGGCAACAGGAAGATATTTTTGCTCGTGAACCGGTGAGACAAATTATCATAGCATTGAACACAAATAATGCATTTCTAGGAACAAACCGAACGAATCCTTTTCATTATCAAAAATTTGGATTGGAGCAAGTTACTTTGAGACGAAATGGTTTACCAATAGCAAGTACACCAATCAGTACACAAGATCATAAACGTCTCTTCTTCAACACACTATCAGCGCTGGGTTTGTTGCACTGCGGGCTGGGAATCACTCTGGATAACTACCAACAGCACTTTATTATGTGTTTTGATCTCACTAGCACACAGCAGGCAGCTCATGACTTCTTGCATCCAGAACTTACTAACTGCTCAGTTTCACTCGATCTTCAATTCTCAAACGCTTTGACAGCAAACCTGGAAGTTTTTGTTTGGGGTATACGCTCATCCAATGTATTTATTACCTCCGACCGCAAAGTCACAAAGAACGTCCTTCCCATTTCGACAGTCTGAAAATGGATGAAACCCAGTTGCAGGACCTCATTCAGAATTGTAAACATCTGAAATATAAGTTTTTTGGAGTATTTGCAGCCGACAATTTTCCACCTCTCGTCCCAAACAATATCTTTATGATTGTGAACACTTCAAAATCAGATTCTCCGGGGACACATTGGATCGTGATATGCAACAGAAGAAATGTTTTATACTTCGCTGATCCTCTCGGTCTTCCTCTTTGGCAGTACACCAATCTGTATAAACGATTGAACGAGAATTTTCATCAAGTGACTGAATTGATGACAAACTTTCCCATGCAAGACTCAAACTCTACCATGTGCGGTTCTTTTTGTATTTATATTGCACATTTGATTTTTGATAAAAACTTTAATGGTGATGCTTCTGATTTTGTTTATATAACTGATCATGTTTTGAAACGTTTCCTAACTCACATGCGTACCCATTAACTAACCATTTAATATGGTTGATTTATACATTTTACAATTCAATTTTGAACAATACATTCTTTTAGTAATTGAAATTTTACCCAATTGTTAACTGAATAGCAGTAATTCGAGAAGTTAAGCTTTTTATCAAATTGAGAAAAAAAGTACAAAATCGATCTATGGGGGGATATCACCATACCAGCTACTGTTGCCTCCTTTCAGTACAATTTCCGGACGGGTTTCGAAACGCCGCCTTTCGGCTGAGAGTCGAGCGCCATGCGTTTTCCTCTACTCGGACCCCAAGAAATTTTGTTCCACTTCAATTTTATAGTAACAAGTTAGGTACAAGTCTTAGAAATGATTGCAGCAAAATTAATGGGCACTTTTGGCTTTCATCAGTGTTCTCGTTTTTCAAGATCTTTAGACACTTCAACCTTTTAGCTCTATCAATCTTTCTATAAAATCAAAGCTTTTGTCATAGATTTCAGACGTTTATTTTTCAGTCTCCTGTAGACACGGAAAATGGAAATGTCGAAATTTTTAAGCCAATTTCATTATTTTAGAGTTTTCAGTGTTTCGTAATTTTTCCTTATTTTTTAGCTTCATTTGGCTTAAAGTAATTTTTCATTCTTATTTTGGTCAAATTGATTTTTGCCTAAATAGAGGTGGCGGCCGCCGCACTTGACGAATTTTCCTTTCTTCGAGATTCAGCAATAAAACATGCATTTTTGAAGGAAATCGGTCACCGCAGACAACAGTTAAGCTACGCTGCCAAAATCTTGTGCTTTCCTATATACCAGATAGTTTGGTCGCATATAATAGGTATATAACGTCATTTTACATGTAAACAAACCAATACCCCCAAACTTTAGAAGGGAAAACATGCACCGACCAAAACCTAATTCCATTCCCGTTTCCACAACGTTCAGTGGGAATACTCAATAATATACCGAAGTTTTACATGAGGACTATTAGGTATAAAATTATTTATGGTGACAATTAGGATTATTACATAGTGACCATTAGGTATAAAATTATATGTGGTGACAATTAGGATTATTACATGGTGACCATTGCTGATCATTTAATACATGGTGACCATTATGATTTATACCTAATGGTCATCCATGTATGACAACCCCCCCCCCCGATCCTAACGCACTATATGCATACTACTGTTACCTCTGAAAGTGATTTCAGAATTTCTCAATTTTTTATCGATATCGATGACGCATTCTTTCAAGCCAAGTTTCTTTTCATCAATTTCCAATCTATCTGGCGCACCTTTAAGCTTTCTTTTCCCAGTACTGTTTTTTGAAGCGAACATGCGTAAAATGGCCTTTTCTAAAGTTTTTATATCGCCTGAAAAAGTTGTGTTGTTGGAAACCTTTGGAATTTTTTCTTTGGTCAGCACGTTTGCTCTCCAGAAGGTCTTGAAACCCTCAAAATCACTTTTATTCATGATATTTTCATTAAAATGATTTGTATTCACATTCGGGAAAGCAATGAAACGGAAAACGTGAATGTCTGATTTATAATCATTGTCTAATTGAGTGGAATTCAAAATTCTGTCAAGAAGTGTCATTCCTTTGTCAAACTGTAGATTAGCTTTTTCAAAAGCAGTTATAACGGGATTTTTTGAAGTCGAAGTACTTGAAGGTGATTGAGATGGCAATGAATTCAAGACATTCTTTCCGACTATTTCAGGGGCATGATCCAGACTTTCTTTTATGCCTTCGTTACTTTTGCTTGTTGTCGCCTGAAATTGAGATGGATTCATGACTTTCTTTACCACTATTTCAAGGACATGATCCAGGCGTTCTTTCATGCCTTCGTTACTTTTGCTTGTCGTCGCCTGAAATAGAGATGGAACCTTGACTTTCTTTCCCACTGTTTCAGGGGCATGATCCAGACTTTGTTTTTTGCCTTCGTCACTTTTGCTTGTTGTCGCCTGAAATAGAAATGGATTCTTGACTTTCTTTCCCACTGTTTCAGGGGCATGATCCAGACTTTGTTTTTTGCTTTCGTTACTTTTGCTTGTTGTCGCCTGAAGTAGAGATGGACTCTTGACTTTCTTTCCCACTGTTTCAGGGGCATGATCCAGACTTTGTTTATTGCCTTCGTTACTTTTGCTTGTTTTCGCCTGAAGTAGAGATGTATTCTTGACTTTCTTTCCCACTGTTTCAGGGGCATGATCCAGACTTTCTTTTATGCCTTCGTTACTTTTGCTTGTTGTCGTCTGAAGTAGAGATGGATTCTTGACTTTCTTTCCGACTATTTCAGGGGCATGATCCAGACTTTCTTTTATGCCTTCGTTACTTTTGCTTATTGTTTCCTGAAGATGAGATGGATTCTTGACTTTCTTTCCCACTGTTTCAGGGGCATGATCCAGACTTTGTTTTTCGCCTTCGTTACTTTTGCTTGTTGTCGCTTGAAATAGAGATGGATTCTTGATTTTCTTTACCACTATTTCAAGGACATGATCCAGGCGTTCTTTCATGCCTTCGTTACTTTTGCTTGTCGTCGCCTGAAATAGAGATGGAATCTTGACTTTCTTTCCCACTGTTTCAGGGGCATGATCCAGACTTTGTGTTTTGCCTTCGTCACTTTTGCTTGTTGTCGCCTGAAATAGAAATGGATTCTTGACTTTCTTTCCCACTGTTTCAGGGGCATGATCCAGACTTTTTTTTTTGCCTTCGTTACTTTTGCTTGTTGTCGCCTGAAGTAGAGATGGAATCTTGACTTTCTTTCCCACTGTTTCATGGGCATGATCCAGACTTTGTTTTTTGCCTTCGTTACTTTTGCTTGTTGTCGCCTGAAGTAGAGATGGATTCTTGACTTTGTTTCCCACTGTTTCAGGGGCATGATCCAGACTTTCTTTTATGCCTTCGTTACTTTTGCTTGTTGTCGTCTGAAGTAGAGATGGATTCTTGACTTTTTTTCCGACTATTCCAGGGGCATGATCCAGACTTTCTTTTATGCCTTCGTTACTTTTGCTTATTGTTTCCTGAAGATGAGATGGATTCTTGACTTTCTTTCCCACTGTTTCAGGGGCATGATCCAGACTTTGTTTTTTGCCTTCGTTACTTTTGCTTGTTGTCGCCTGAAATAGAGATGGATTCTTGACTTTCTTTACCACTATTTCAAGGACATAATCCAGGCGTTCTTTCATGCCTTCGTTACTTTTGCTTGTTGTCGCCTGAAGTAGAGATGGATTCTTGACTTTCTTTCCCACTGTTTCAGGGACATGATCCAGACTTTGTTTTTTGTCTCCGTTACTTTTGCTTGTTGTCGCCTGAAATAGAGATGGATTCTTGACTTTCTTCCCCACAGTTTCAGGGGCATGATTCAGACGTTGTTTTTTGCCTTCGTTACTTTTGCTTGTTGTCGCCTGAAATAGAGATGGATTCTTGACTTTCTTTACCACTATTTCAAGGACATAATCCAGGCGTTCTTTCATGCCTTCGTTACTTTTGCTTGTTGTCGCCTGAAGTAGAGATGGATTCTTGACTTTCTTTCCCACTGTTTCAGGGACATGATCCAGACTTTGTTTTTTGTCTCCGTTACTTTTGCTTGTTGTCGCCTGAAATAGAGATGGATTCTTGACTTTCTTCCCCACAGTTTCAGGGGCATGATTCAGACGTTGTTTTTTGCCTTCGTTACTTTTGCTTGTTGTCGTCTGAAGTAGAGATGGATTCTTGACTTTGTTTCCCACTGTTTCAGGGGCATGATCCAGACTTTCTTTTATGCCTTCGTTACTTTTGCTTGTTGTCGTCTGAAGTAGAGATGGATTCTTGACTTTTTTTCCGACTATTCCAGGGGCATGATCCAGACTTTCTTTTATGCCTTCGTTACTTTTGCTTATTGTTTCCTGAAGATGAGATGGATTCTTGACTTTCTTTCCCACTGTTTCAGGGGCATGATCCAGACTTTGTTTTTTGCCTTCGTTACTTTTGCTTGTTGTCGCCTGAAATAGAGATGGATTCTTGACTTTCTTTACCACTATTTCAAGGACATAATCCAGGCGTTCTTTCATGCCTTCGTTACTTTTGCTTGTTGTCGCCTGAAGTAGAGATGGATTCTTGACTTTCTTTCCCACTGTTTCAGGGACATGATCCAGACTTTGTTTTTTGTCTCCGTTACTTTTGCTTGTTGTCGCCTGAAATAGAGATGGATTCTTGACTTTCTTCCCCACAGTTTCAGGGGCATGATTCAGACGTTGTTTTTTGCCTTCGTTACTTTTGCTTGTTGTCGCCTGAAATAGAGATGGATTCTTGACTTTCTTTACCACTATTTCAAGGACATAATCCAGGCGTTCTTTCATGCCTTCGTTACTTTTGCTTGTTGTCGCCTGAAGTAGAGATGGATTCTTGACTTTCTTTCCCACTGTTTCAGGGACATGATCCAGACTTTGTTTTTTGTCTCCGTTACTTTTGCTTGTTGTCGCCTGAAATAGAGATGGATTCTTGACTTTCTTCCCCACAGTTTCAGGGGCATGATTCAGACGTTGTTTTTTGCCTTCGTTACTTTTGCTTGTTGTCGTCTGAAGTAGAGATGGATTCTTGACATTTTTCCCATTCTTTCAGGGACATGATCCAGACTTTCTTCTATGCCTTCATTAGTTTTGCTTGTTGTCGCCTGAAGTAAAGATGGATTCTTGACTTCTATCAATACTATGTAATCGGGACCAAATACAACAAAATCATGTTCACCTTCATCTGCGTCTGGGTTCTTACAACTTGGGTTCCTCCCAGACTCACTACAGCTTTTCCTATTGTGATTAATGTCCCAGAGTCTAAACTGGCTGTGAGTATATTTAAGACCATGAAACACAGTAATGGGCTCGTTCAAATTTTCAAGTGCTCGATAAACTACTACTTCGGCTTCGTAGTCTTCTTGTCTTCGCTTCTCGATGGCAATATTATCATTGGAATCAATGTCAGTTTCTGAATGAAGGATCTGTTTAACACCTTATACACTTAATGTTTTAGTTGTTATTGCCATTAAGCCGAGAGAACACTGAGAAAGACCCAGCTATAACATTCCTCATGTAGAACTCATGTTGTGCCCCTGATTTAATCAAATGAATTTTGTCAGGTTACTTACATAGCTCGTGTGGGTTTTATGTTTTGCGGCTGAAATTACAGCTTTTCGTTTAAGTTCAATTCAAAAACATTTGGTAAAAGAATCACAAAATTTTAAGTGACGCGGAAATAAAATTTGAAAGAATTTAAATATGGAAAGTGAAAGTTAGTTAAAACGATTTTCCACTGGGATAAGAAAATTACCTGTAGACCAGTTTTCTCTTTATGATTGATTTTTGAAAAAACAATCATGAAGAAAATTTCTGAAACTTTAGAGCTATTGAGTAGTGTTTCTTTTTCTTCAAAAAGTTTTGAAAATATTTTAAAAGCCATAAAAATTTGCAGGTGCGACTTAGAAGGAAAACTAGCCCTAACGGGTTCATTGTTGGCGAATTTTTTAGTTTTAATTGTCACATGGAGTTTATAGGAAGACGTTAGACTCATGGTATCCGGATCGCCGGTTCGATTCCGAGAGATGGCGCGTTCTTTTTTAAGACTTCTTGTCAGGGGCGGATCTAGGATTTTCTCGAGAAGGGGGGATTTTCAAAAAAAAATTCGAAAACTAAATTGACCTTTTTTAGGTCAATAAGATT